>NW_022900919.1:29129234-29217142 GCF_012274545.1 Fukomys damarensis | reverse complement strand
TTTTTTTTTTTTTTTTTTTTTGGGTACCAGGGATCAAACTCAGGTCCTTGTGCTTGTAAGGCAGGCATCAAAACCACTGAGCTAAATCCCCGGCCCTGTTAGAATGTCTTTTCCTGACTTTGTCCTATCATGTCTAGAAACCAAAAGACTTTGTTTTAAAGTGTCTCTGAATCTCTGTATAATCAGCATAGGAATCACATTTCTGCCTCAGACCCAAATTCTCCAATATGAAGTGTGAATTCACTGGAAATTGAGGCTATGCTTCTGTTCCCCTCCTGACCCAGGCACTGCCTGACTCAGCCTCCTTGTATGTTGGTCTCTGTCAACACATCTGAAGGACCAGGGGATGGGGGCAGTGTCACGGGCGATTTAAATCCTGGGTCCACCGAAACAGCAGTAGTGTTCTGAGTGCTAAGCCAATTCTCTGGACCTATAGTCACGTTTCCTTTCCCTAATAAAACAAATGTTTTATTTCTATGAGGAAAAGCTAGCTTTCCAACGTTACCTAGTTTAAATCTGGACTGAGATCAGAAAACCTGGGTTCTGTTTCTGACATTCTCTTCAGATAAGGACAATTAACTGTCCTTAGGTCCCTTATCCATGGAAGAAATACTGCTGTGGTTCATAGCAGTTTGGGAAGATTGACTCTTCAGAAAATGGAATTGCTGTTTGTTAGTGTGACTGTGGAAACTTGTGTCTTCAGGCACTTCTGGAACCTAACTGTGTGTTATACAGTGATTCTTACAGTATCACCCCTCGCCCCCTCCACGGGCATGCAGGGTAGCAGGAGCTGTCCTGGCTACACGGGTGCTTGCAGCATCGACTTAACCACACTGAGCAATTCGTGGAACTCTGTGTTCTGAAAGTGGCCGCGGTCAGTGAATTTGTACAGCTTGGCCCCCAGCCTGTCTGCCACTTCTTGTTGTTCCTTCCAGGGAAGGAAAGGGTCATCTGTGGAGCCGAACTGCACAATGTGAGTGCAGTTGGCCTTGATCTTCTCCCACTGCCAGGGGCGGTTGAAGTATCCTGGGGGGGGGGGAAAAAGAACCTCTCAATGCCCCTGGGGAGCCACCGCCACTCCAGACACCCCAGAACACCCAGTGGGGACCCTCACAGACACAGGACCAGAGCCCTGTTGTGAGTGAGAAGCACTTTTTATTTGTGGACACTGATACCTAATAGCTCTTGTGAAGAGGGAGTAAATGGCCCAAATAAAACAAGGCCTTTAGGGTTTGATTCTAAACTGGGCTGGAAAGAGGCCCACTATTCATACCCAACTTATACCCAGAGCAAGGTGGAAAGTATTTCTCCTAGGCTATTAGATTTATTTTTTTTTCTGCTATCTGAAAGATGGGCCTGTTTTGTAACCTGAACAGCCCAGGGGAAGGGCTTTCCTGGGATGTCTGGCTTCAGACTTACCACTTGCACGCTCATTTTCATCCCCCAAGTCTGATGTGTATGCAGACACTAACACAATAGCATAGACACGATGTGTCTCTGCATACCTGGAGAGGGAAAAGTGGTGTTAGCCAAGACTCGTCCAGTCTGATCACCCCCGAGTCAACAAACCGTGCAATTCACTGGATAGACCTTACCGAGAACCTGTGCTAGGAAATGCGAGGCAAGGAGACTGCAGAGCTGCAGCCCCAACCACAGCTGTGTGGTGGAGTCCTGTGGTGGGTGGGGGTAGGGCGTTAGGGATGAACCCGCAGCCTTTGCACTGATTTGCATCCCCTACCCCTTTTTTAGTTCTTATAAATTAAAAAAAAACAAGGTTTCACTAAACGGCTAAAGTGTTCAGACTGGGCTTGACCTTGTGAACTTCCTGCGTTAGCCTCCCACACTGCTGGAATTACAGGTGTGGGCCAGCTAAACTACTCATTTTTCAAGGTAGCCCAGACCTCTTCTGCATTCCTTTCCCAAAGAAGAAAAAACTAATGTACTAATGTAGAAAAAACTAACCATTCTTTCTGACGTGTGCATCCTCCCACCTTCAATGGCATTACTTAGTGCCCATGCACATTCCCAGGCTAAGCTGCACAGCATCACACTCAGAGGGGCTGGGGCCCAGGAATCCGCACCTTACGGCATGCTGTCTTCCCTGACCTAGGTGACCAAGGCAAGTGGTCTGGGAACCATATATTTTAAAATCTATCTTATTTTATCCCATCCCCCCAGCCCCCTCTCCTCCCTATGTACAGAAGCTTTGTTTCTGTTTTTTCCTTCTATTTTTCACTTTTTTTCTTGTTCCTTCCTTTCTCCCTCCCCCCTCCCTTGTTCCTCTTCTTGTTTGAACATTTTCTGGGCACCATATTTAAAGAAACATTACAAAGCCAGAAACGAACTTGTATCATTCATTTGTGTTGTGCTGCACCTGTCTCCCCCAATCCATCCGCTCCTTACAGGCAGGTGTGATTGCTCTTAGTTCCTGGTTCCCAGTATGCTGGCCAGCAAGTGGTACCTAGCTAACTCTCTGAAGACACTACCTCACTCAGCAAGGACCAGACTAAGGAGATGGGGAACTGGGATATTTTCAAGAGGCCTCTGTGCCAGGAAACACTTTGGGTTGGCATTTGTTCTTGGGCCCAAACTTTTATTTCCAACTCTTTAAACTTGAAAAATATCAAACTTACAACAAAGTTGAAAGAACATAAAGTACCTAGATTCATTATATTGGCCACAGCTCACTCTTGCTTTAGTAATTACCTCCCAAGAACAAGAAGACTGTTCCCTTAAAAAAACACAATACTATTGTGTTTGTTTGTTTGGGTACCGGGAATCAAACTCAGGGCCTCATGCTTACCAGGCAGGTTCTGTACTGCTGAGCTACATCCCTGGCCCAACACAATACTATTATTATAGCCAATAAATTTAACATTGACATGGTAATATTATCTGTGTTCCCCCTTCCCCAAATTTACCAAAAATGTCCTTTAAAACTGGTTTTGTAATCCTAGGTCCAATCAAGGTTTGGTTTTCATGAGTTTCTAGTCACTTTCCCATTTTTTGCAAAATGATACTGGCAATTGCTTAATACAAAAGCTGAGGCCAGTTGTTCTGTACACCACCCCCCTTAATCTGGACTTATTTTTTTCATAATTAGACTGAGATGAAACATTCTTGGCAAGAATGCTCCCTAGGTGGCAGGGTGTCCTTCACACTCCATGCCTTCATGGACACGAGGTTATTGATGAGATTAGGTCTGGTCACTTCAGGTCATCTCTAAGGCCCTCTCCATTGTAAAGGCACAGTTTTCCCTTTGTGATCCATAAGAAATGGGGGGGTCCCTTACAACCCCCTACAACCTTACACTGTAGGTTCCCCTATGACTTTACACTGATAGTTTTGCACCTGTTTTTCTCTTTGCCTCCTTAATGTTTAGAAGTCAGATATGAGAAGGTTGTGCCAACCATGCAGTAAATTCAGGGGTCTTAGAAAGAAGGCAAATCCTCACCAGTGGGTGGTTTGAGAACAAAATCAGTTACCCTTGAGTTGGGACAAATTGCAGCAATAAAAGGGATCTCTTTTTTTACGAGACAAGCCCTGGCGGCTTATTAACATCTAGCACACCAGGATTGTACCATAATTGAGCAACACTGTACTCCAAGGTGTTGCTATTACCATAGCTTTGATCATGCAGCTGAAAGGTTACAGAATTTGGCAAGATTCCCTGGTATGCAGGTCATCTGATACCCTGAGCAACCACTTGGAATTAGGAGCCATACAAATAAAACTGTTATCCTTTGTCATGGAGTGTAGAGAATAAAGGAGAACCCAACCCCAACAGGCCAGATCTGACCGCAAATCCCCTGCCCCTGAGCTACAGAGTGAGGCACAATGCTCTAATGGAAAGCAGCTCTGAATTCTACAAACGGTAGGGTTTATAGTAGGTAGGGGTAACAGCCAACAAATACTTATGGGGCATCTGCCATATGCCAGACTCTCTTCTAGGCCCTAGGGTTTCATTCTCAGAGGAAACGAAGTCACTCTACTGGTGGAGACAGGAAATAAAAAGGGTATCGATGGAAAGTATTAGAGATAATTAAGGGGCAGGAGCCAACAGGGTAGAGGGAGCAGGAAGAGATAGGGAGCCGATAGAGACAGCAGAGCCCAGGGATGGAAAGCTGCTGGAGTTTTAAAAGAATCACTGCACTCAAGTTCAAGCAATCAATACTTTCTTCCACCCACTAACCAAAGCAGGAAGGAATTAAGCCAGATCGTGTTACCACCACTGAAGACAGCACTGGAAACTTAAGGTGAACTGGGCTCATGAAGCAGGCAGTCCCAGCAGCACACACCTCATGGCTGCGATGGCCCCAGAGCTGTGGCCTATGACGATGGTCTTCTCGTCACACTGTAGCTCCGTCTCCATGAAGGGCAGCCAGATGCTCTCCCGGGCTGTAACTGAGGTTCAGGGTAAGAAAATGTCATCTGACAGGGACAATCTCAGCCTAATGTCTCCCCACCTTTCTAACAGACAAGTGACTGACTGGCTGCTCGCAGCTTTTAAACGGTACAGCTGTGCAAATGTGATGGGGCTGTTTTAATGGAACCTCAGTTTTTTTTTTTTTTTTTTCACCAGGGATCGAATTTGGGTCCTTGTGCTTTCAAGGGAGGTAGCAGAACCACTGAGCTAAATCCCCGTTGAAAGAAAGACCTAAGTCTATAGCTTGAGTAAATAGTTTTGCTCTTTCTTTATTTTTCCATGTTCTTGCTTTAAAAATACTGAGGGAATAAAAAAAATATAATTCAGAAGTTTTTTAAAGTTTTTTTTTTTTTTGGTACCGGGGATTGAACTCGGGTACTTGCGCTTGCAAGGCAGGCCACCAAGCCGCTTAGCTAAATCCCCTAATTCAGAAGTTTTAATGTAAACTTTCAAACTTAAAAGCTCTTGACAACATTCTAAAATACATGTATTATATGTTCTTTCCAGAGATAAGTCATAAGCATTCCCAGAACAAAAGGAACATCATTACATTTTTAAAAATTTGGGCCTCAAACTGTAAGGTTGTATCATATCTCTGCCTGAACTGGGACACCTACAGATTTTGCCCAAAGAGTGTAAGTCTAGAAGAGAAAATTAAGTTGCTTACAAAGTTTAAAATTAAATTTTACCACGCCCAGGTGTTTTTCCTGATCCTTACTAGCATTTTCCACGTCTTCTGGTTTACACCCTCCTCCCAAAGCTACTCACCTCATTCGTTCTTAGGTATCTATTTATCTTTGGCTTCTCTACTATGATATCCCTATGCTCTACTCTGCTCCCTCAAATGGTGAGATCAAAACCCAACAATGTGAGGCTATTTAAAAACAAGTTTAAGGCCGATCATAGTGGTACATGTCTGTAATCCCAATACTTGGAAGGTTGAAGGATTGCTGCAAGTTCATGGTTAGCCTGAGCTACCTAGTGAGTTTGAGATCAGCCTGAACTACAAAGCAAGATCCTGTCTCAAAAAATATAACAAATATGGGCTGGGGATTTAGCTCAGTGGTGTCGCCACCTCCCTCACAATCACAAAGTTCTGAGTTCAATCCCTGGTACCCATCCCTTCAAAAAACCCAAATAAAATAAAATAAAAACAAGTTTAAAACTTACTTGGGTCAGGCATGTTTTTGGCCAAACACTGGAAACCAGGTACCTATAGTACAAGGGGAAAAAAGCTATAATAAAAACTTAATTGCAACTAATACTTTACTAATATGAAGACACCTGGTATGACCTTTATCAAATGAGTAAGTGCATGAACTATGAAATGAAATATGTAAGTGCTCCAGGATTCCACATAAATATACCATCCCTCCTCCTAAACCCTATCTGTAAGTATTCCCTTATCTAGCCAGCTTGGTAACTCTCTACAGAGACCCCTACCTGCATTTGTGTATTTGTGTTTATGTCTAATGCACACATCTATAGAGAGGATATAAAGGAAAGTTCTCAACAGACTGACCCAACTTGGAACCAAGCACACTGCACCCCAGGGAGTCAGCGAGCCTTGGCACAGAAGTGTGGTACAGAAATCTAGGCACCCCCTCTCCCTGGACAGCCCAAAACCAACTTTCTGGTTCGAAGCTCTGCCCGTGGTATTGAGCCACACCTTGAAATTCTCTTTCAGAGGCGAGGCTTGCTATTATATTGACTTTATTTACTAGATTGGATATATTACTCTATTGAAATTCTCTTCTTGGGGTTAACCCAGGGAGAAATCTAACCCTAGATTAGGGAAAAGGGTTTTAAAACAAAACCCAGGTGCACAAGACCACCTGTAATAGGGTACGATGTTGGAAAAGCTCATAGCCAATTTAAACAATACATTGTTTACAGAGTACATACATGAGTTGTAAAAAATAATTTTTAAGAGAAGCAAATGAAAAATATCAGAATGTGTTCGTGATTCATTGCATTATCCTTGCTAGAATGTTCCATGTTTTTTGTTCATACTCACGTGTCACATACATGCTTTGTATATACCAAGTATTACATATAGAATGCTGTTAGGTTTTTTTTTGGTTTTTTTTGGGGGGGTACCGGGGATTGAACTACGGTCCTTGCGCTTGAGAGGAAGGCCGCAGAACCACTGAGCTAAATCCCCGGCCCTAGGATGCTTTTTAAAACCTGGAGCAGGAAGCACTGAAGGTATAAAAATGGAAAGCCCTAAATCTGAAGCGGCAGCAGAAGGTCTCTGTAATTCAAAGTGGTTCCTTTTACTCTAAAAACTGAGCCCTCAGAAAAGTCTTCCAGCAGTCGGATCTTAAAAGAGGCCTTACCTGCTCCAGCGCCCTCTTTACCCAGCCGTACCAGCCATGGGTGGCCACATCCCCACCTCCGTTCCCGGGAACAACCACTGCCTTGCTGGGAGCGGCCATGAATGCGCCGGCCGGGGACCTGGGAGCAGAGCCACCTCCGGCCGGTCCCGCCCAGCGGGGCTCAGGGAGCAGAGAGCGCAGAGCCGCGCCCTTCTCCGGTTTCAGGACTCCCAGAGCCGCTGCGGAAAGTAGCAGGAACGGGGGCCTTGTGCGACTGACGGATCAATCACAATGTGTCTTTTATAGTAACACGTTTTAAATTGAATCATTAACCGTACAGTTGTTATTGTTTTGGGTTTTTGTTGTTGCTGTTGTTGTTGTTGATACCGGGGAATCGAACTCAAGACCTTGCGCTTGCGAGGCCGGAACGGTAACTCTGAACTAAATCTCCGGCCCCTTGCTTCTTAGTTTTATATACTGCAGAATGTCTCTATCTCCGAGTAAGATTAACAAGGTGATTTTCCTTATTTTTGTTAATACACGTTTGCAGCACAGATGGTTGCACTCTTCGTGGTCAACAGCTGGTATTTGCCCTTGTAAGAAAGTGTGAAACGGCTTCGGAGGCTGCAGAAAGTTGCCAATACGTTCATTCTGTTACTCATCTCCTTGTTTACGGATGACAGGGACGGTCACGTAGACGGGGACTGCGCTAGTGCCGGTCTCCGTGAGAGCGCGAAGGCATTACAGCAGGTGAGAAGAGGAAACCTTGTCATGCTAAGTTTAACTAGATTTGCTGTACTCTTTCACTAGACTTGGAGACCGCGCTCACTAGCAAGTGCGCATGCGCCCCCCTTCCAGTCCCCGACTCCTTCCCATGGCCCCTTCCGCACGCTGACGCTTTCCTCCCGGCAGCCTCGCTTTCCTCCGGCGGCGCAGCTCCTACGTCCGGGCTTACACGTCATCCTTCTCATATTCTGGTATCTAAGGCAATGAGAGAGGCTTCCCACTGATGCAAACTGACGTCATAATGTATAAGGACGATTCCTCCAGTAGCTGTATCTAGGGAGCGGCCAGGCAGGCGTTGAGACTTTCTGAAACCGAAACCTTTAGGGGTAAATTTAAGGAAGCGTGCGTTGTGAAGAAGTGTGGTTTTGAAGTGCCAGGCGCTGATGCGTTGCCCTGCTCCAGCATGGCGGCGAGGCTTCTCTAAATGTGTCACTTCCGCGCTTCCGCCCAGACGTGATGTCTGATTGGCTAGTATACGTCGCTGTAGCGTGATGCAATGGGGCATTGACCAATTGGCTGAAAGCTGAGCTGGACTTGGGAGCCGGAGCCGGACTTTTGCATCGGTGGGCGCGGACCGCTTGGGACAGGTGTAAGGCATCGGCCAGGTGAGCGGCGAGCAAGGGCGACACAGGGCTCGAACCAGAAGCGGGGGAGCGTTGGGGGTACTTTTGGGATGAGCCCTTTTCCTGGCAGGCAGGGGAGCCAGAGGGAATTGATGATCCAGGAATCTGCGAAATTGAAGCGTCCCACGGCAGAGGATCGGGTCCTGACTTCCTAACCTCCAGCCTGAAGGATCCACCCCCGTTTTATAATTGAAACGCTCGAGAGGTTTGCTTTGTGACTGATGGAAGTAGAGCCCGGTCTTTAGACTCCCGACGAGGATTAAACGTTTCTTAATCTTTCGAAGTGGGGTCTCCGTGTCCTAAGAAGTTACGTCTTGGTGAGATAAGAATGGTTCACATTTCTCGATCCAAGCTCATCAGTGTCTGTCCAGGCATTTCGTTCACTCACCAGTTCATTCATTCAGCTGTCGGACTCTCAGGTACCCTTTGAAAATTTGGTAAAAGCCATGGACTTATCTCTCTAGAAAAATGTATACATTCTCTCCTGAACACAGTTTGGCATGCAGCTTCAGAAGATTGGTAGACCCTCACAAGTTTTTATTGTGTGCCCATGGTTAAAAATCAGTGGTCTAGATGAGTGAGAGATGGTGGCAGTGGGAATGGAACAGGTTTTTATAAGTAGATAATTAAGAACCAGTGCCTTTTAATAAGGAACTGTGTTGAGCGGGGAGCAGTCAGGTAATACTTGCTGATAATTGTGGCATTAGAACTTGCTCCTGATTCCACCTGATTTATCCCGGAACTCTCCAGGAAGCTGCAGAAGCCTCTTTGTATGCAGTGCTTCGGTTCCTGCTTTTGGTGGGAATAACAGATATGTTTTAGAGTTCCAGTTGGACCACACATTTGGATTTTTCATTGCCAGGGTCCTATGTAATAGAATAAATTATTTGCTTTTCTTATCATGTAATGTTACTGCCTCAATCCAGTTGTCAGAATAACGTGGAGACAATTGTTACCCAGCACAAGATGAAGTGGGCACGATGGCCACATTAATATCACAGATTGTCATTAGTACATGTTTGTACTACCTGGTGAACTCTTTCATTGTGGGAAGTTGATACGTGCATGGACACATCTTATTTCTTTTTACATCCTATTCTCTTCTCCCCCTTCATCTCTTAGTCTTCTTCCCATTTGCAAAAGATCTGTCTCCCTATTTCCTATTATCTTGTATTATGCTCTTTGATTTATTTATATTTTGGGTTTCTCATGTTTGCAAAGCCATATGGTTTTTAAGCTTGTGATATATTTCACTTAACATTATGGTCTCAAGGTGCATCCATTTTCCTTCAGATAACTCAAATTTAACCTTTTTATGGCAGAGTAGTACTCCATCGCATATAAATACCACTTTTTCTTCATTCGTGGTTGATGGACATATAGGCCACTTCACCAATTATCATGTCTTTTTAAATTTGCCTTTTTTTTTTCCTGCTTTTCTTGAGGGGCTTGTTGCCATGAATCCCAATAGCTTCGATATGTGTAACCTTAGGTTTTAGGACATGTATAAGAAGTATAAGAACACAGTGAAATTGGAAATCATTTGAAAGCTTAGTCTGCAGACTATTTTTATTAACCAGAGCCTTTCAAGACATGAGCACAAGCAACCATAGTGATTAAAGAGGTCTAGGTGAGGCTCGGCATAATAAACTTTCTGTCAGTTTGCTGATAAGAGTAGAAATACTTTAGATCAGAACTGGTTACCGTAACAAACTGGACATTCAGATGAGTATCTAGTTCTTTTCTCCACAGGTAATGGAGAGAGGAAAGGATGCAAAAAAACTTGATTACTTGGAACATAATGTTTATAGTATAATATAGTGTTTACCTTAGTTGAATAAGGAAGGCAGGATATCAGAGAGGAAGATAGATGCTGAAACAGGGTTTAAGACGCCTTTTGGGCGGAGGGTTGAAGTTGCCTTGTCTGAGATGATGTGTGATCTGTGAAGAGGTTTACAGTCGTATTAAACTACTAGCCATAAGAGATGGTCACATCATTGTAAACTTTCTTCTTCTTTATTTTGTTTATTTATTTATTTATTTGTTTTTTTTTTGAGTCAGGGTCTCTATGTAGTTGAGACTGACCTGGATCTCACTATGTAGCTCAGGCTGGTCTCGAACTCACAGTGATCCTCCTGCCTCAGCCTCCTGAGTGCTGGGATTATAGGCGTGCACCACCATGCTTGGCCTTTATTTTTTTCTTAAGTGCTAGAGAGAAGGGTTGAAAAAGGAGCAGTACTAAAAGAAGTATGAACTAATGACGTTTGGTGTCAGCAGAAAGGTAGATACTGGTATGGACAGGTCTTTCCCACCTTGGTATTTAAGAAATACTATGTTGCAAGAGCATCTTCTTTTTCAAGGTTTAGATGAGATCTTTGGGTAAAAGTAAAGCTTTATCTTCAGTTCCGTTTTAGACAATGGCGACATATCTGGAGTTCATTCAGCAGAATGAAGAACGCGATGGTGTGCGCTTCAGTTGGAATTTGTGGCCATCCAGCCGTCTGGAGGCCACGCGAATGGTGGTTCCGCTGGCCTGCCTCCTTACTCCTTTGAAGGAACGTCCAGACCTGCCTCCTGTACAATATGAACCTGTGGTTTGCAGCAGACCCACCTGCAAAGCTGTCCTCAATCCACTTTGGTATGAATTCTTATTTATTTATTTTTGGCACCAGGGATCGAACTCGGGTCCTTGTGCTTGCAAGGCAGGCAGTGGAACCACTGAGGTAAATCCCTGACCCATGGTATGAATTCTTTTAGAAACGTTAAAATGGTGAATATAGCAAGTTACTATCTTTAATCAAGTCATTCAGTTTGGGCAAGATGTCAAATCTGAGATAGGTAGTAGTTTACGATGAAATTCTTAGGGGATGTGTGCTCGTAGAAATCTCCCTGGCCTGACATTTCAGGTAAAATTGGAATCTTACAGGAATGAGGGGCAGAGGTAGAAGGGGAAGATTTAAAAGTCACTGTTTTGGTGATTATCATTTCACTTTTGGCTTAGCTATAGACTTTATGAGGTGTCTTCTAAAGTATTTTCCAAAACATTAAAAAACTTTAGGCCATGTTTTCACACTTACCTGGTGTGGTGATGCTGTTTGGACAGAAGTATTAGGCAGAAAAAATTTTAACTCTTAGTCATTTTACTGTGAGTGTAATTTTTGGTATCTGAGATAGTGACCTATAATATTTCACATATATGTGGGTGTTATTTGGAAATCTTTATTTTTAAAATTAATTTATTTTTTGAGACAAGAGTCTCACTGGGTTGCCCATCCTCATCTTGAACTTGTAGGCCCAAGTAATCCTCCTGTCTCAGCCTCTTGAGTAGCTGGGACTATAGGAGTTTACCACCACCAGCTGAAATAATTTTTGAAATAGGTGGAGAGTATCAAAATAAGGGAACATTTTTCCATTATTTCCTTTCTTTTATTTAATGTGCCAGTATTTAAAATGTTGCTCTGCTTTAAAAATGTTAGCCACTGCTTAATAATTTTCTGAAAGTAGAAAGGAGTATTAGAACTTTTTATTATTGAAATTTATAGTTTCTTTCTTTCTTTTTTTTTTTTTTTTTGGTACTAGGGACCAAACTCGGGACCTTGCTTTTGCAAGGCAGGCAGTGGAACCATTGAGCTAAGTCCTGGCCCCCTTTTGTGTTTTTGAGACAGGGTGTTGTTATATAGTTCCAGCTGGTCTCGAACTCATGGCCATCTTTCTGTCTCAACCTCCCAAGTGCTGGGATTATGGGCATGTGCCGCTATACCTGACTTGAAATTTATAGTATCACATAGCTGAACAACAAAGATGTTAGAAAAAAATCATGAAGACAAGGGGCTGGGGATTTAGCTCAGTGGTGCCACCGCCTGCCTCGCAAACGCAAGGACCCTAGTTTGATCCCCGGTACCCCCACCAAAAAACCCCAAAATTATCTAGCGCGTTAGAAAAGAAAAAATGATTTACTTATTCTTCATTGCAGCCTTTGATAGAAACTATTGGCATACTTAGTATAATCAGCTAGAATTCTGTTTGTAGTGAAATTTTGCAAGCTTTTGTCTTTATGCACATGTATACATGCATATGTCTGTGATTTATTGAGCTTCAAATTTACATTTGAATGCTTTAAAAATAAAAATGGTATCTTCTGATGGTATTTTTCTTTCTCACAGTCAGGTTGACTATCAAGCAAAACTTTGGGCTTGTAATTTCTGTTTCCAAAGAAACCAGGTATGTGATTTATTTTTTAAAAATAGATTATATGATTTATTTTAGCTGTACTGTGAAAAAGTGCTGTGAATATGAATTTCTGCCCTCTGTGGTGGGCAGCAGTTTCTGCCGACTCAGAGTGATGGAGTACCATATTGCACACTGAATACTTGGGCCTTTTGTTTTGCATGGTTTCATTATTTGTGCCCTGGTCATTTGTTGTGGATGGCCATTGAATTCTCTTCTTGAACATTTTCTGTACGAAGTGGAGAAAATAGATCAGTTATTCATATTTGACTTGACTGCAGTATATTCTTTTCTATTTTTGTTGTGGTACTGGGGATCAAACTCAGGACCTTGTGCTTATAAGGCAGGCGCGGTGCCACTGAGCTAAATCCCTGGTGACTGCAGTATTTTCTAACTGGATGATGGATGTCAGTTTTCATTTTCTGATCTTTGTAAGTAGGATCCAAGTATAAGTATCAATGTCTGCGGTGTCTGCACGCTAGGAGGCTGAGGCAGGGAGATCACAAGTTTTAGCTCAGCCTGGGTGACTCAGACTTAGTGAGACCCTTTCTCAAAATTTTAAAGCACCTCTCCAGGTGTGGTGGTACACACCCATAATCCAAGCTACTTGGGAGTTTTCCTGAGTTGGAAGCTATCCTGGGCAATTTAGCAACACCCTATCTCAAGAACTAAAAGGGGTTGAGGATGTAGTTCAGCGCTAGAGCACTGGCCTAACATGCAGGAGGTCCTGGGTTCAATCTTCAGTTCCACAAAAAAAATTAAAAATAAAAAACTGCCAGGCACGTGGTGGCACATACTTAGAATCCTAGCATTTGGGAGGTTGAGGCAGGAGAAATACCGCAAGTTCAAGGCCAGCCTGAAATGCATAGTGAAACCCTGCCTCAAAAACAAAACACCCCCTCCTCAAGAAAAGATTAGAAAAAAGTTTGCACTTTACCACATTCAGAATCGATGTCTGTGTTTAATATCATTTATAAAATTCTAAGGCAGGCTTGCGTTGCTGGTTGAGAATCGGGACTACTGTATTCCGACTGCCTGGGTTTGATTTTCAGATTTATTCTTTACCTCTCATGTAAGTTTGGGCAAGTCACTATCTTGTACATTAGTTTCCTCATCTTGAAAATGAAGGTGTTGTGTGTCCTTACTGGTGTTGCTATGAGAATTAAACTAAGTTCAGAGTGTAAATGCCTCGGTGGAGTGGTACACACATTCTTGTAAATGCTTGGTGCTGTGGTGTTCTTTCACCTTTACCTGCCCGTTTACAGGAGTGGCCGGAGGTCTGTGTGCCATGGGCAGACCTGAGCTTTTGTGGCCCTCCTGGCTGAGTCCTGAGGAAGTGAACCCCTCAGTGAGTGGAGAGCTAGCAGATGAGAGGTGACCCTAGGAGGAATGAGGGCACTTCTGCCCTCTCTCCTACCCTTTCTACAGGGCACACTGAGTGGATGAGCAGCCCTCACCAAGGGGCTGGGAGTGGCTATGGAACCAGCTTTTCCCATCTGAATCTCATGACTTCTTACTGCACAGACGAAGTCCTACCCTCGAGAAGCCATTGGGCAGTCCTGGCTGGCCCAAGGTAGCACTGTTTTGCTGGCCCTGCTGAGACCCCCTCCTGGGGTCCTGGCCCTGCCTCCTGGCCCTGTCCCCCTACAGCTGCCTGTCATCTCCTGGGGAGGACTTGCATTTGGTCACTCTGAGCTCATTGACCTGCAGTTGGGCAGAAACACCTAAACTTTTCTCTTTAATATAAAGCTAAGTAGTAATACAGTTAAAATCAGCTCACAACTGAATTTGAAATGTTTCTGCAGTTTTTTCTCTAAAAAAGAAAATGTCTGTGCCATTATCTTAAGTGCAAAAAGTATTCCCAAAATTGTGTATAGAGAGTGATCTCAACTTAAGTAGAAAAAGTTCAGAGGGAAATATGCCAAAATGTTCACAGTTGCTTCCTCTAAGGGTTTTCGTTTCCTGAACTTGCCAGTTTTTCTGCATTGAACATACAAATTTATTGGTAATGACCAAATAATAAACCTAACTAGAGGCTTTCATCTTCTATATAGACTGTTGGTGAGGCAAGTAAATATCAGCAAGACAGTGCTTAAATGGATTCTAATAGCGTGTGTTCAGAATTAACAAGTGATCATAACCATTTTTATCTGTGGAAACAGTAAGTGTAGCATGAAGACCTTTCAGCCCACAGAACACTGTTTTGCGTTCTCTTCACAGTTCCCCCCAGCATACGCAGGCATATCTGAGGTGAACCAGCCTGCTGAGCTCATGCCCCAGTTCTCTACAATTGAGTACGTGGTACAGGTAACTTCTCCGTCTTGTGTTTGCCGAACAGTGTTAAAAATTGAGTTCCTTGTGAAATCCTCTGAAGAGTGTGGCCCTTACCTGTCCAGGTTACTGAAAGCTGTGAGGGCAGCAGATCTTACGTATGAGGTTGTGGGATATAAACTTCTGGTAGTGTTTTCAGGTTTGTTTTTTTGTACCAGGGATCAAACTCGGGACCCTGAACTAAATACCTGGCCCTATTTTCAAGTTTTGACAGAAGGCTGCAGAAAGGCAGAACTGACTAAACTGTAAATGTGTCCTCTGTAGCCATATTGTGTTTGTCTTTTTTTTTTTCGGTACTAGGGATCGAACTCGGGTCCTTGCGCTTGCAAGGCAGGTGGCGGAACCACTGAGCTAAATCCCCAGCCCACATTGTGTTTGTCTTATTTGATCAAACTCCATCTTCTTGTTTAGTTCATTTTTAAAAACTTAGCCTCATCCTGGACCTCTCTCTTTCATACTGTAAATCTAATCTAGTAGAGTATCCCATCATCTTACTATTTAAAATGTACTTGGCATTTACCCACCTTTCTCTCTCCACTCCTGCCTATCCTGGGCCAGCCAGGACCCTTGCTATTACTTTAGCAGTCTGCTAACTGCTCTCCTTGGTTTGAATATTACTGTCTGTATTCTGTTATTTTACTTTCTTTTTTGCATTGCTGGGGATTGAATGCAGGGCCTCATGCATGCTAGGTAAGCACTCTACAACTGAGCCACATGCTCAGTCCTGCTACTTGCATTTTATTCTTACACTTAACTCCTTAAAAATCTATGGGCCTGGCATGGTGGTGCATGTCTGTAACCCCAGCACTCGGGAGTTGGGAGGCCAGGGTGGAATACATAGCAAGTTCAAACCTAGCCTGAGCTACATAGTGAGACCCTGTCTCAAAAAATAAAAAAGCAGAAAACAAAAAACAATACAAAAACACGTCTTTAGTTTTTTTAAAATGCCATACAAGTATTACTACTGCTTGTCTACAAAATTCAGGGGAACAGACAATTTCATTTTTCTTCCTCAGCCTTGTTTTTTTTTTGCTTATCTGCATTTTCTGTATTTTCCTCCTAAAATAAAACAGATTTTTTAATATACTAAAAAATAAAAACATGAAAAGAAAAACATATATTACTTCTCTGTTCAAAAACCTCTAGTGGTAGCAGTGGCTCCCCAGAGTGAAAGCCAGTCTCTTGCCAGTACCACATGTGACCATTTCAGCTTGTTTTCACTGATGCCCTTGCTCAGCTCTGTGGGGCCGCCACTCTTCAAGTGGCCTGGATGCTAGCTTTATCCTCAGGCTGGGCCTCTTTTTCTGCATGTGACCTCTCTTTATTACATGAACCTGCACTCTCTGCATTCCTGGCAGTCACTGTCTTCAAAAACTCCCTAGTCTGGGAAATTTGCTTCTTGAGATGGTCAGAGGTCTGTGTTTTCCTGTTTGCTGATGTGTTCCAGGGCCTGGAACAGTGTGGCACATAGTATTCAAATGTGCTGCATAAATTTTTTGTTTGTTTGTTTTTTGAGACAAGGTCTCACTGTGTAGTTGAGACTGACCTGGAACTCACTGTGTATCCCAGGCTGGTCTCGAGCTCACAGCAATCCTCTGTCTCAGCCTCCCCAGTGCTGGGATTACAGGTGTGCACCACCGTGCCCGGCTTAAATTGTTGTTTTTTGTTTTTTTGTTTGTTTGTTTTTCCAGTACTGGGATGGAACTTGGGGCCTTGCTCTTGTGAGGCAGGCATGAAACCACTGAGCTAAATCCTGGCCCAGTAAATTGTTGGATACAAGTCGTTTTGATGCTTAGTGTGTTTTGGTAGAATCTGAGCCCTGTGAGATAAGCAGAGATTTGTGTAGATGTCCTTTTCCCTTGACATAAGCGTAGATGAAGATTGCTGTTTTGTATCTGATTTGCTTTAAAAACAGCCAGTTTTGTGTAGAATTTATATACTGATCATCATACTTTTTCCTTTGCCTGAAGCGAGGTCCTCAGTCCCCTCTGATCTTCCTCTATGTGGTGGACACGTGCCTGGAGGAAGATGACCTTCAGGCCCTGAAAGAGTCCCTGCAGATGTCCCTGAGCCTCCTTCCTCCAGAGGCCCTGGTGGGCCTCATCACTTTTGGGAGGATGGTGCAGGTTCATGAGCTGAGCTGTGAAGGAATCTCGAAAAGTTATGTCTTCCGCGGGACCAAGGATTTAACTGCAAAACAAATACAGGTTTGTGTCTTTTTCGTACAGAAGCAAGAACAAGGATATTTCTTAACAATGTAACCAGTCCTTAACTTTTACTTTTCCAGGAAATGAGTTTCTTTTGTTTTTTAGGATATGCTAGGCCTGTCCAAGTCAGCCATGCCCATGCAACAAGCAAGGCCTGCGCAGCCTCAGGAACACCCTTTTGTTTCCAGCAGGTGAGAGATGGGAGCTGGTGTTACACATACTGAAGTGGGCGTGGGGCAGCCCAGAGAGGCAGGAAGAGCAGTGATAGGCCTCATCAGTACTTGATGTTTTATCAGAACATTTTTGGGACTTGTACTCAAATATTTCCATCCTCATGAACATGTGGCTGATTTTTTATTTTGGTTTTTGCAGTATTGGGGATTGAACCAAGGGCATTCACACTGAGCTGCATCCCCAGCTTTCTTTTAATTTTTTAGTTTAGGACAGTCTTGCTGAGTGGCTATGTTGTCCAGGCTGGACTGCCTCAGCCCCTCAGAGTGCTAGATTATAGGCATATGCTACCATGCTGAGCTTGCCATTGTCTTTTTTTGTTTTTTTTTTTTAAGACAGTCTCGCTATGCAGTTCAGATAAGCCTTGGAC
This sequence comes from Fukomys damarensis, assembly GCF_012274545.1. NCBI lineage: Eukaryota > Metazoa > Chordata > Mammalia > Rodentia > Bathyergidae > Fukomys > Fukomys damarensis. The sequence goes on along the minus strand of NW_022900919.1, from coordinate 29,199,623 downwards.
TCGCTAGATAGCGCAGGCCTTGAACTCAAAGCAATCCTCCTTTCTCAGCCTCCTGAGTGCTGGGATCATAGGCATGCACCACCACAACAAAACTCCATTGTCTTTTTTGATCCTCACATAAAACTGGAACTGAAAATTTCTCATTTTGGTGAGGACACAAACTTATGAGCAGGTACTCATTTCACTTAGCCCATCGAGTACCTCGGTCTCCTCTGAGCTGATTAACATCTGGCAAACTTGATAGCTGGCCTCACCTGACGTGCTACGGCTGTCCTCTCAGTCTGGTCAGAACCAGTGTTACTGCCGGTATCATTTGTAAAGTTCAGAGGAAGCACAAATTGAACCTTTAGCATGATGCTGATTGTACACAGAAGTGGACCGCCTATGGACTGAAGTCCCTATTAGGTATGTCCTTAGGATTGCTTTGCTGCTTAAAATTTAATTAAACTGACTTGTTGATTTTCAGATTGATATTTTTTTCCCCACACTACGTGTATAAGTTGCCAAATGTTAGGTTGAATCGTATTCCTTGGCCAGGTGTGGTGACACATGCCTGTCATCCTACTGCTCAGGCTGCCAAGGCAAGAAGGCTGAGTTCAAGGCCAACCTCTGCTCCATAGCACAGTTCAGGGTGAGGCTGGGCTAATCAGCAGCATCCTTTCAGTCAGTTGATTAATAAATGAGTCAGCTTTCTCAAAATTGCCCTGAATTGTTTTGTGCCTGTAATTAGAGGTAAGTTTTTTCTAGTCTGAATAATTATCTTGTAGACCAGTTACTATGTGTCAGCAAGAGTTACAGTTGGGAATACTTTTATTAAGTCACTTCACTGTTGATGTGTCTTCCCAAAACTGTGCAGGTTTCTGCAGCCCATTCACAAGATTGACATGACCCTCACAGATCTCCTTGGTGAGCTGCAGAGGGACCCATGGCCAGTCACTCAGGGGAAGAGGCCTCTGCGGTCCACGGGGGTTGTGTTGACCATTGCCGTCGGCTTGCTGGAGGTAACCCAGGATTTATGGGCGGCTGCGCGTGCTATGCCAGCTTGCTCCTAGAAACTGCATTTATTGGCTTCGTTTGAATATCTTTCATGACCTAAGCCATACTCCTGTGTATCAGGAAGTGCTTTAGTTATCCACGGTGAAGGGGCCCAAGGGCCAGAGATTTAGTTGTGCCAACGTCTGCCTTGCAAGTGCAAGGTCCTGAGTTCGATCCCTGGTACCAAAAAAAAAAAAAAAAAAAAAAGAGAGAGAGAGAAAGAATCCACAGTGAAGGGGCCCTGTAATGCTTTGAAAATGCCAAAAGTTTTCATGAAAAAAAATAAGTGAATGTGAGCAATGGCATGTGCTTACAGGAAATTGCTAAAGTGTATAAAGCCTTCAGATTGGGAGAGAATTAATGCTGCTTTCCGCACCTTCACCTGCATGATTCTTTTGCAAAGATACCTCATGCTTGATTGCTTGGCCTGGCCTGGGGTAGAATGTCACACATATTAACAGCTGAAGAGGCCGGGGTGCAGCATCCAGTGCACATGCCAAGAATAACTTTAAACAGTTCATCTTTGGAGGATTTCTCCAGCGAAGGCAGAAACTGCCCTTGGGCTTGGGGCCGTTCACATCTGATATGCTGCTGTTTACTGTTTCAGGGTACTTTTCCAAACACGGGAGCCAGGATCATGCTGTTCACTGGAGGGCCCCCCACGCAGGGGCCCGGCATGGTGGTGGGAGATGAATTAAAAGTTCCCATTCGCTCCTGGCACGATATTGAGAAAGATAATGCACGGTTCATGAAAAAGGCTATGAAGGTAGGTCTGGGTCCAGGCTGCGCTTGTGGCAGCCCGAGGCAAGGTTGCTGGAATGACAGCAGCTGGGTCTCAAGTGTAGTGATGCCCTTGGCTGAGACGATCCTTCTTCTCCTCTCACAGCACTACGAATTGCTCGCTAATCGAGCTGCTGCAAACGGTCATTGCATTGATATTTATGCTTGTGCCCTTGATCAGACTGGACTTTTGGAGATGAAGTGTTGTACAAATCTTACTGGGTAAGTTGGCAGCGGGCACCTGGGAAAAGAGAGTCTTTTATTGGCAGTGCTGGGGTTGAACCCAAGTCTTCATGCACCTAGGCAAGTACACTACTGCTGAGCCATACCCCAAACCCAAAGTGTTACATTAAGGAAGAGATATTGGAGCCTAAGGAATGGCTGAGCTTTCAGGTGGCTCAGTGGCTGGGCTGTGGGCCCCGTGGAGGAAGAATTAGTGATGAGCAGGAGGCCTCAAGGGCTCACTACAAACAGGTCCTATCACAGTAACTTCATTTCTTCCTTGGAGTCTTAGATGTAAATGGAGACCAGGCCAAGCAACCAACCACAAGGTATCTGGCCTTCAGCAGGCATTTTTGAGGAGGGGCAATAATAGGTTCTGAATGCTGAAGCAATTAGGAAAAATTTGACCTGGCTAATCAACCGTACTTTATAACTGATAACTGAGCACATGGTCAGCACCTGACTCAGAGACTTTTTTGCAAGTCAGAGTGCAGAGCAGGGCTCTTAGCATGTGTGGTGCCCACACCAGCAACCTTAGAGGTCCTGGGAGCTGATGAGGAATGTACTTCTTGGACCTCATCCAGAGCTGGAGTCAGTCTCTGGGGACACGGCTCCCAGAGATTGTGCTGCACAGGAAAATAGAAGAAATGCCAATGTCAAGCACTGATCTGGCTATATAGTAGAGTCACCTGAGGATATTTTTTTTGAGATAGGGTCACCCTGTGTAGTTCAGGCTGACTTTGAACTCCCTGTATAGCCCAGGCTGACCTCAAACTCACAGTGACACTCCTGCCTCAGCCTCCAGTGTGCCAGGATTATAGGCATGTGTCACTATGCCTGGCACCTGAAGAACTTTGAAAAGCTGCTTTTGGTTTGTGTCTTGTACCTCCTCCCTGCCTTATACTATGTATTTATTTATTTATTGGTTTTTTGAGACAGGGTCTCACTATGTAGTCCAGGCTGATCTCAAACTCACAGTGATCCTCCTGCCTCAGCCTCCCGAGTGCTGGGATTATAGGCGTGTGCCACCACGCCCGGCTTCCTGCCTTATATACTATGATTTAGATAGTGTGTGGTTTGGCCTGGGCATCAACATTTTTAAAAGTTTCTCCAGGGTCTCTAACATGGGGCAGAGTCTGGCCACCACACACATCAGCCTCACCTGCAGCTTGTTAGAAATTCAGCCTCCTGGTCCTCACTACCTGCGCTGGGACATCCTAGGTGCCTTCTGTGTCATGGGCACTGTGGTGTTGGCCACAGGTCTCCAGCATTAAAGTGAGACAAAGGAAGGAGCCATCCCTTGTGTCCAGCTGGAGAGTCCAACACCTAGAGGAGCAGTCGTGGGCAGTGTCCAGGCCTGTCCTGACCTCACCTCTGTCCTTTGACCCAAAGAGCCAACTGAGCACATGACTTGGGGAACAAACTGTTATCTTCTGGAGTGTCCATCAAGGAGCAGAAGCACCCAGCAGCTCCTGAGCTCTAAGAGCCCTGATGACAAAGGGAAGGTCCTGGGTCTAGTTCTGATGCCATGTTACCACTTAGTCACCCAGTGACCCAAGACCACGACTTTCCAAGCCTCAGATGACATCTGGGCTCACCTGGTGGCTGTGGGAAAGGTGATGAAATCACACATGAAAAGACCACGAATCTGCATGAGTCCCAGTGAGGAAAGCATCATAATGCAGTATTCGGAGATTTGGAAAAAAAATGTACTTGTTGGGCCCGGGATTTAGCTCAGTGGTTCTGGTGACTGCCTCGCAAGCTCAAGGACCTGAGTTCAATCCCCGGCACCAAAAGAAAAAAAAATGTACTTGTTGCCCCCCTCCAAATGAAGTGCAGCCTAATGAACCTACTCTGCCTCCTAAACCATAGCGTGTATTTCCTAAAGATCCCAGGTGACTGGCATGTATGCAGCAGGTAGAGAAGCGCTGGCATAGAGCTGTGACTGGGCCCGTGAGTCTGCATTTTATCCCCTCTGGTCCCCACTGAGGAGGGGAAGAGGTGGAACCCAGGCTGTCCTGGAGAGCAGCAAATGTGTTAGGTGATGGAATTAGAGCTCCCGGCTGGAAGTGCTTGAGAGAACTGTATTCAGTAAGATGATGCAGTCGTGCCAGGGGCCTCTGCGAGTTCCTGACTTGGAGCATTTAGAGAAGCTCTACCACATTCATGAAGTAAAAGGTTCAATTTTGAGCCAGTGGACTGACTTGAGAAGCTTTTCCCACTGACCTAGCTATTCTCCTGTACCAAAGAGGTGAAAGAGGTAACTGGTGATAGAGAGGAACGCTCAGCTCAAACTCAGTGTGTCCTACTTTGTGACCCTCAAATATGCAGAGATTTTTTGTTGTTCTACCAGCAAGTGAGCAGTCAGTTCTGCAGTGGACTCCTGGCGGGGTATCTCTAATTTAAATCGATTCTGACTCCCCCTACATGGAGTAGCACCAGACCCTGCAGATGGCGCATCATTCACCCAGACCTCCCCCAACCTTAGATGCCAGTTGAAAGCCTCATGTTTCACGGCTTGGCTGTAAGTCAGGTTCTAGCAGTCCCTCCTGGGCTCCAGTTAATTTGCTCAAGCAGCTCACAGAACTCATGGAAGCAAGCACTTGGGCTTAGCGGTTCATTGTGAAGAACATTACAAAGAATACTGGTGATGCATAAGGCAGGGTGAAGGAAGGGAAACAACTTCCACACACTCCTGCACCTCACCCTGCAGGACCTCTGTACAGTCAGCTGCTCAGAAGCTCTAACCTGTATCCTTTTGGGGTTTTAATTTAGATTTTACTGGCTAGGCAAGATTGAAGCATGGACAACCATCCACAAATATAACTGGAAAAAAGTGTGTGAACTAAGGCTTAAGACCCTCACAGCGAGCCCTGTCTGCCTGTGATTCTTGGCTTCTGTAACATTCATTCCTCCCGAGTGTGAGGCGAGCTCCCTTCTGAACCTATCAGGCAAGGTAGGCCAGAGAATTTCTCCACGGATAAGCCAGGATGGAAGGGAGAGGAAGAGTGCAGTTTCTGTGACCCACTGGAGAAATTGTGGTTTCTTCCCTTTTGGTACCGGGGATAGAACTCAGGTCTTTGTGCTTGCAAGGCAGGCGGAGGAAACACTTAGCTCCTTGACCCCGAGAAATTGTAGTTTCTATGACCTGCCTTGGGCAGGATGTGAGAGCCAGGAACCATGGACAAAGACCGAGATACACATGTGTATATTGTGGCACTAATTGGAGTTGACAGGCTTATTGATGGAAGGGTACTTTTTTTGTTTTTAGCTTTTTGTTCAAAATAGTTATACTCAAAGAAATTGCGAATGTGATGGGAGTCCAGAGAGGCCCTCCAGTGCTCTTCATGTAGCTTTTCCAACTGGTAGCCTCTCAGTGAAAGTAGTGCTCTGTCACTACCAGAAACTGACCTGGCACAGTACAGTTAACAATGCTGCAGACCCTGTTTGGATTTTCTTAGCTTTTATGTGCACCCATTTTTCCCCATTTGGTATGTGAGTATGTAGTTCTGTGAGATTTTATCTGCAGTGTTGTGTAATCAGTACAGTAATCAAAATATAGAACAGTTCTTAAAGATTCTTCGTGTAATGTTTTAGAAATAGTTCTTTCCTAAATACAAATTGAACGTACCGTTTTCCACTGGAGTCAGTAGCACCTTACGTACGTGGTATGTTAGCTTTCTTTCGCTATAACAAAGTGCTTGACATAAACCGGCTTAAAGGAGGGAAGAGTTATTTTGCCTTCCTCTCAGGTGTGTTAGTCACAGTAGGCTGGCTCCATTGCATCAAGGCAGAAACTCCTGGCAGAAAGGGCTGGTGGAGTCGAGCTGCTCACCTCATTGCCGCTAGGAAGTAGAGACATTGAGAAAGCTGGAGAGGAAGGGGCCACGGACCCGATGTACCCTTCAAAGGCTCCCCCAGCGACCCAAGCCTCCATGCCAGCCTTGCCTCCTGGCAGCCCATCCAGCTGAGCTGAGGAATGGATTAATCACTGATGAGCAAGACTCCTGGGACCTCGTCTGCCCTGTAGGCCCCACCTCGAAACCTTGCTGTACTAGAGGGCCAGCTCCCAAGGCAACGACCTTGGGGAGCACTTCACATTTGAACTATAGCATGTGGCTTTTTCTGTTTCCTTAGATTATCGATGACTTCCAGACATTCTGCTGCTCACTTTCTTTTTCTTTCTTCTCACCCAGAGGCCACATGGTGATGGGAGATTCTTTCAACACCTCCCTCTTCAAGCAGACCTTCCAAAGAATTTTTAGTAAAGATTTTAATGGAGATTTCCGAATGGCATTTGGTGCTACTTTGGAAGTAAAGGTATGATATGATAGGATTAAAAGTGTTGGTGGCATTGGAGAATCGTCATGAGTTCAGAACTCAGACCACTGTTGACGTCAGTCTGCTGGACACAGGCATGAAAAGGGTCCAAAGGGTCCCAACAAAATGACCTAAGGGTTGCTGGTTTCCTGTAGGCCCTGCTCCACCAGCTTTAATCCAGCCAGGTTAGGAGCGGGGACTGGGTGTTAGGAGCAGCACTGTGGCCCAAAGACAGGTGGCCACTGCCCTGGACAGGCTCCCCTCGGCCATCTCTAACCTCATTCTCTGCCATGATTTCTTTCAGACCTCTCGGGAGCTGAAGGTCGCAGGAGCCATTGGTCCGTGTGTGTCTTTGAACATGAAGGGACCCTGTGTGTCAGAAAATGTAAGGAAAACCCCATCACCCTCCTCTGGCCTGCAGTGATGCCCTTAGGGAGTCATAGTGAGACAGTCTGTGGTGAAGGAACACTGAGCCGTCTGTCCCTCTGTCTGGAAGATTAGAGGAGGGACTGAGGGCCAGAGAGCTTGTGTGTGGCCAAGGGGCAGAACTGGCCTGGAGAAGCTCGATCCCAGGCCGCAACCCCAGCACTCACATGGGAGTGCTGTGCCCAGGAGCCTTCGGGGTCCCTGCAGCACAAGGCCAGCAGCCAGCAGAACCCTTCAGGAGTGAACTGTGGGCTCGGTGCTCTTAGGTGCCAGACAGCAGAGACCACTGTTTTAATTCCTCTCCCCACTCTCAGGAGCTTGGTGTGGGAGGCACAAGTCAATGGAAGATCTGTGGCCTGGATCCCACATCTACACTTGGCATCTACTTCGAAGTCATCAATCAGGTGGGTTGGATTTCTCCACACATCTTCATGTCATGGAGTCCTAATTTCTGATTTATTACTAATTGGAGTTCTCACACACCCCCCCCAACGCATTAGTATTGTACCAGTCCAGTTGCTGGTCTGGCATGTTCCTTTTTTTTTTTGGTACCAGAATCGAACTCAGGTCCTTGTGCTTGTGAGGCAGACGGTGGAACCACTGAGCTAAATCCCTGGCCCTTGGCATGATCTTTTAATCCTTCTGGGGTTTAGTCAGAGTCAGATAGCAAATTGGTTTCTTGTTGAACTGATCAGGCCATGAGAGAGTTATGGCTTTTACCAGCCATCTCAGTGTTAGTCTTTGCCTATTTCATCATGAAAAACTGTAAGCATATTAATAATTGAAATAATTATGCACTGAACACCCATGCAGCCACCAACTCAATTCTGTAATCAGCATTTTAGGATAGTACTTTGTTATATATCTGTTGATCAATCTTAGTTTTTATGCATTTCAAAGGTGTATTTCATCTGTTTTTCAACATGCATGGTGTTCCTTGGAGTTTGGTCTTGTTTAGTTTTTCCCCTCGGTGCTGGTGATGAACCCAGGGCCTCTTGTATGCTAAACACATAAACATGCACTGTAGCCTGAGCTACATCCCTGGCCCCAGGAGTTCAGTAATAAATAATAAATATGGCTCCTTCCTTCCTTCCTTCCTCTCTCTCTCTCTCTCTCTCTCTCTCTCTTTCTGAGGCAGAAGTTATATACAGTGAACTGTTCACATCCTAAGTGTACCATTTAAAATGCAGCAAGAACCTCACCAGCCTTGCTGTTGGTTGTTTCAGGAGACCCCAGTGGGCTCTGTAGCTGTGTTTGAGCCATGCGTATGACTATAACAGGTGTGTGGCCTCTCGCCCTGCAGCACAACGCCCCAATCCCCCAAGGAAGCAGAGGAGCCATCCAGTTTGTCACACAGTATCAGCACTCCAGCACCCAGAAGCGCATCCGCGTGACCACCATTGCCCGAAAGTGAGTCACCTGCTTCTTTTCTGTTGAGTCCCTTACTGGTGGTTTTCCTGTGAAGAGATGTTTTAACATTCGTCTTTTGGTCTTTCTGATTCCTGGGAATAGTGCTCCCCCATCCTCTCTGGCTCAGAAGCTTAGAAGAGACGGCAACACTCTTGGCTAACCCGGTTGGGCCTACAGGCGTTTGCCTAGATGAATCCATTTCCAGTAGGAATATAGTTCATTAAGAGTTACTTTTTATAGCCTGGCATGGTGGTGCATTCCTATAATCCCACCACTCCTACAAATTCATGTCCACCCTGGGCAGCTTAACAAGATGCTATCTCAAAATAAAAAAATAAGAAAGACACAGGATGTAGCTCAGTGAGAAATTTAGGTTCGGTTGCATATCTGTGAGTTTTATGTCCAAGGGTTCAGCCAGCCTTCAGTGGAGAACATTTGGAAAAAAATGCTTTGTCTATATGAACATGTACAGATCTTTTCCTTCTTGTTCCTTAAACAAAACAGCATAACAACTATTCAGTACACTGCATTAGTCAATATTGGTAATCTAGAGATGATTTGAAGTGTATAGGAGTGCATAGATTCTTGCAAATGCTGTCCCATTTTCTGTAAGCACCCATGCATTATGTTTCTGAGAGGCTGTGGATCCAGTCTCCGTGGACACAGAACAGAGAAGACTATTTCTTTTATTTGTTTATTTTTTGACACTGGAGATCAAACTTGGAACCTTTTGCTTTCAAGGCAGGTGGCAGAACCACTGAGCTAATTCCCTGGCCCTAGAGAAGACTATTTCTGAGATTCCTCACATGCCCTCCTCAGATTAAAGGCTGTTACTGGTTCAGCCTCACAATCCCATTTCTGTGAAGCTCTATACTGTAGGTGTTTATTGTATACATGTGCAACAGTTTGTCACATTTTTATGTGTGTTTTTTTGGTACCGGGGATCGAACTTGGGTCCTTGTGCTTGCAAGGCAGGCAGCGGAACCAGCATTTTTGTGTGTGTATTGCCTGTATTTGTATCTGTGTATACCTGCAGTTTGCAAGCCTGTATCTTGTTTATTTTGGTGCTCACGCTGTGTTGGGTAGTTTGGATAGCACATATATGCACACATTTTAAGCCTTGCCTTCCAGCAACACTGTGTTCACATATCTAGATCCTTGCACACATGGATATTCTCTTGCCAGCACTTCATAAAGGTGAGATTTAAGTACTATGAAACGGCTCTCCTGAGAATCTCATTTGCACTCTTCCCATAGTGTGAAGCAAGTGCCCTGTGGCTTCATTAGTGAAGGATATTTCAGTCTTCACCATGCCGATACAGAGCATTATCTCGCTTTGGTTTGTGTTTTCCTTTTGTCAGTGAATTGACTCTTCCTTTTAACTGGCCTTATGGATTTCTTTTATAATAGTGTTCACACAGTTTTGTAAAACTTACTCCTTTTTTTTTTTTCATTCCTTGATTTGCAGAGGCCCTTTATGTATTCTGGATATTATTGCTGTGTATTTTACATATACCTGTTCCTGGTCTGTCTGCTGTCTTAATTTTGTTCATACTGCTTTGTTCACTGGGAAGACATGGGAGTATGTGCTGATTGCTTTTTTCCACAGAGGTGACCCTGAAAGGTCATTTTGTGAGTTTGTAAACATTCAGGTTTTTTTTGTAAGATGATGGCAAGAAAGGAACGTTAGATAGAGACTGCATCTTTTGGGTGTTTGTGTTCACCATGTCTCACGCACATGGTGGGCGCTCCTGTCTCATTGCTCCTTTGAGTTTCCAACTGTCAGAGATCACGTGAGGGTGACTGAGGCCTATTGGGCTCCTGTCATCTCTTACCTGTTACATGAGTGCAGTCAGAGCTGTGTCATCGTCCACGGAAGACCAGGGTCTGTGCATGCCTGGCTCTCTGATGGCTCCTGAATGGTGCACGGCACTAACTGTGGAATTGTCAGTTGGGCAGATGTGCAGAGCCAGCTCCAGCTCATAGAGGCTGCATTTGACCAGGAGGCTGCAGCAGTCCTGATGGCACGGCTTGGAGTGTTCCGGGCAGAGTCAGAGGAGGGCCCCGACGTGCTCCGGTGGCTGGACCGGCAGCTCATCCGACTGGTAAATTGGGGTCAATAGCCCTAGGTTCAGCCTTGTTCTCTGCTTTACTCTGTAGAAAAGAAACTTGTTCCTTAAACCTGTTATACATCCCGCCAGCAAAAATTTATGCCAAAGTGGATGTTCTGAGAGTGATATGAAAGAAATATTAGTTGTGCCTTTTCCCCTGGAGGGCTAACATTAGAATAGGAAGAAACAGTGTACACAGAACATGGGAGGATGCAGGTCTGCTGGTGTAGGAATTGCATCAGATGAAGGCTCCCAGCGTGCATTTGTGACCAGTAGCCCAAGAAGGGGACCTGGTGAACTCCCTTCAGCCCTGTATTTGCCCCTTGCCATCTCTTGGAGCTGTTTGTACGGAAGTGTCAACATTCCCATCAGAATTTGAAAATGTTCCTCTAGGATTTCAAAGGGAGGACAGGTGAGCAGAGAGTGAAAGGACTGGCAAAGACTTCATGTGGGAAGTCTTCATCTAGGACTTGTAGAGTAGGGTAATAGGAAAGGGCAGTAGCCATGTCCTTCAGCTTATGCTGAGAACAGTGGAGGGACTGCTGTCACAGGGGCTGTGCTGGCCGTGGGAACAGAGGCTGGGATTGCAGAAGGTCTTTATATTTATTTATTTTTTTATATTGGGGATTAAACTCGGGCCCTTCCACTTGCGAGGCAGAGGCAGAACCACTGAGCCAAATGCCTGGCCCCTAGAATGTCTTAACTTCAGGGAGAGGTTAGACAGGGTGAAGTTCCTTGGACAGGGGTGTGATATAAGCACAGTGCTTGTACTCGTGCTTATCATTGGCGTAGCAGGTGAATTGCAGGGGAAAGGCCAATGTTAAGATGGAGCAATTTGCAGGCTCCAGGGAGCTGAGTCCGTGGTAGTGGCAGTAGAAACAGGAGGAGCCAAATCTGACTTGGAACTAAGTGTGCTAAAATGAAAACTGCTGAAATAACTATATAAAAACTAAAAAGCAGGGCTGGGGATGTAGTTCAATGGTAGGGTACTTGCCTAGTATGCACAAAGTCTTGTGTTCAGTCCCTGGCACTGGGGTCAAAAAAGGGCCAGCATCGTCTCACATTTCAAGGGGGGTAACTGCAAGCATTGTGGTAAAAAATGGGGAAGGAGAGAACTTTAATGTGTACAAAGGTGAGTTGGTTTTTTTTTTTAAATACAGTGGCTTATTTTTGATAGGTTGAATGTGATCTTATAGAAATATATCCAGAGTTGGACCGGGGATTTAGCTCAGTGCTTCTGCAGCCTGCCTTGAAAGCACAAGGTCCCAAGTTCGATCCTGGTACCCCAAAAAAAAAAAAAAAAAAAAAAAAAAAAAAAAAAAAAAAATCCAGAGTTGGCCTGGTATCTAATCACAGCACTCTAGGATATAGATTTAAGTTTATATGGAACACAGTCCAGTAATTACGTGGAAATCCCCACTGGAGCTTAGGCTAGCACTCAGAACTTGACACAGTGAGGGAGATTTGGAGTCATCAGTGTGGTTCTAATATCCATTTGTTACCAAGGCAGCAAGCAGGTGTGAGTACAGGGGCAACGAACCCACCTGTGATCAAACTGCAGTGAGACGTGAGGAGAACAAGGAGCCACTAAAGAAGGCAGAGAAGGCTTGCTTGGAAAGATGAGGAGAAATAAGAAAATAAGGTTTTAGTAGCAGAAAGGAGATCAAATTTGATAGGGAGGTAATTCCTAGGAATGGGCAGAGGCTGGGCATGGTGGTGCATGCCTCTAATCCCAGCACTTGGGAGGATCACCATAATTTCAAGGCCTGAGCTTGGTGGGTGAGTTCAAGCCTGTACTGCGTAGTGAGACCCTGTTTAATAAAACACAATGGGCAGCCTAGTCCTCTATTGGCTGGAGGACAGGTGTGGTTGGAATAAAGGCAGGAAAGGAAGAGAAATCATTGCGTTTCAGAGACCCACCACTGAGGGAGGAAAAAGTGCATTGCAGCAGGACAGAATGTGAGTGTCCCTATACTGATTGCTAGTAGTGTGATCATGCAGGCTGTCTGTCATGCAGGAGTGCTGCCTTATAGCCCAGAGCCATTGGGGCAGGGTGGCCTGGCTGGTGGTGCCTGGGAGCTGCTGGAGACACAGAGCTGCTAGCTCCTCCCAGTCTGCCCTTGCTGTTCCAGTCTAGAACTCACAGAAAGTGGCAGAGTTAAGGTGGGAATATGGTTCCTAGTCCAGGAGTTTTCCAGGTGACACTAACTCAGGTTCTCTCTCTCTCTCTCTCTCTCTTTTTTTGTTCTTTTTGATATTTTCTTTCAACAGTGTCAGAAGTTTGGACAATATAACAAAGACGATCCCACTTCTTTTAGGCTATCAGATGCCTTTTCTCTATATCCTCAGGTGAGAGAAGCACATTTCAAGGGCTGGGATGTAGCTTAGTGACAGGGTACTTGCCCGGCACGCATAAGGCCCTGGGTTCCATCCCTAACACCACAAAAGGAAACAGAAAAGAAACAAGCCAATAAAAAAGAAATACACGTTTGCAACAGAACAGTAAGTATGAGAAAATTAAACTATTCTCAGGGTGAAATGAAGACTTCTGGGTTTTGAGTCTCACACTGTAGATGACAAAGGTCAGTGGGGCTTTGCTCAGTGCTGAGTGCAGGGGTTACATGAGCTGAAGCCATTGAGAACTCGGCATCTTTCTTGGTGCCAGGCCCTGCTCAGCACTTCTTAGACGACCCTCACATGTTCAGGCACCTGTGTCCCATTGGTTGAGACTATGCAGTGTTGTGAGAAGAGCCCCACACGGGCCCTGCTCCTGCTCATCCTTGGTGGTGTCCCCAGCCCCAGTGCATTTTGGTTTCTTCATCTGTGGAAGGCAGGAGTTGGTCTGCAGTCTCTAAAGCTATGAAACTCATTCTCCTGAGGGCCCTGCACAAAGCCCTCTGACATGGACACACTGGGTGCTGCTGGGTCTTCCAGAGCTGAGACTGAAGAGCCAGGTGCAGCTCCAGTTGAGATGGTGGCTGCAGTGCCCGCTGTGGCGAGGCATTCGAGGGTGGAGGTCAGAGCAGCTCTGCCACGCAGAAGGGGTGAGGCTGTGGGCCTTGCTTCTGCACTTCACTTTCCTCGCTGTAAGCTGGGTCTGGCATGAGAACCTGCTGCAGGGGCCCACTGGAAGGACTAAATAATCCTTGTCAAGCACTTTGTGCCGTGTACACAGGGTGTACTGTTAGCCACGGTGATTATTTCAGAACCTGTGATTAACGTGTAGAGGCTCAGGAAACTTGATGCTTCTAGAGGAAGCATGTTTTCATTTTCGACAGTTCAGAGCAAGCTAAGTCTGTCCTGCCCTATCTCATCCTCGGGGTAAAGAAGTGACCTTTCCAGTGTCGGCTCTTGCCCCCTCTGCCTCACACTTACCCTTGCTCCCTTGCCAGCCCATGTCCTGAGCACAGCTGGCCATTCCTGTCCCTGTGGTCCCCTCGTTGCTCCTTTCTGCCTCCGCCCTCCAGCCTCGCATGTGTCTTTCCACGTTACTGTCAGACCCACCACTTTGGGGTCTTCTGCTGCCCTCCCCACAGGAGGAATTTCTTGTGCCGTGGCTCCTACTCAGAGCCCCAAGGGCATTATTTCCCCCTTATAACTCATTTCTTTGAAAGCACAGTCTCTCCACACCCCAGTTCAGGGACTCTGGAAATAAATTTTTGTCTATCTCTTTTCTCATAAGGAAGCTTTGACCTATCAAGAAGCCCCCTTTTTAAAAATGTACTTCAGAAAAATTTTAACTGTTGTAGAATTTACCATCTTATCCTGTTTTAAGGTTACAGTTGTGTGATGTTTGATAAATACACTCACACTATTGTGCAAGAGATGACCAGAATTAATTCATCTTGTAGAGCTGAAACTCTACACCCATTAAACAATGACTCCCCATTTCCCACTTCTGCCAGCCCCCGCTGCCACCTTCTGCTCCTGTCTCTATGAACCTGGAGGCTTTTTCAGAGCGCCTGGGTTCTCCTGTTGAGATCTAAGGCAAGCCTGCTCTCTGGGTACTCATAGTTGTATATGTTTGTCTTTTCCCCTTTGTGAATGCAGTTCATGTTCCACCTCAGAAGATCGCCGTTTCTCCAAGTGTTTAACAACAGTCCTGACGAGTCATCCTATTACAGACACCACTTTGCACGGCAGGACCTGACCCAGTCCCTCATCATGATCCAGCCCATCCTCTACTCCTACTCCTTCCACGGCCCACCGGAGGTGAGGCTGGCTACACCAGCTTCCCTGGGAGCGGCAACCACCTGACTGGAGGGTTTTTTCAAAGCATCCTCTCACAGTAGAACTGGAAAAAAGAGAAGAAAGGAAAGAAAATTGTGAATTTTTATAGTAATTTAGCATCTCTGAGTATTTAAAGAGAATTCATAGGCTGGGTATGGTGGTATTCGCCTGTAATCTCAGCACTTGGGAGGCTGAGGCAGAAGGATAACCATGAATTCAAGGCCAGCCTGAGCTACATAGTGAGTTCAAGGCCAGCCTGAATTACATAGTGAGACCTTGTCTCAAAAAACGAAAAAAAGGGCCGAAGATTTAGCTCAGTGGTTCTGCCCCCTTCCTCATAAGCACAAGGTTTGAAGTTCAATCCCCAGTACCAAAAAAAGACAAAACAATAAGAATTAAAAAGAATCCATAGGAAAAACTCAAAAGACAAATAAAACAGTTTTTTTGTGGGAGTTAGGAGTAGCTACAAAAAACTGAAAAATACAAGGATGCTTTTTATCCAATGAGTTTATATACTTTGACCAGTAATTCCAGGTCTTACAAAGTGTCTGGAAAAATACTCCTAGATAAAGAAAAAGCTATGTGCAGAGAAACAATAAATGAATTCCTATAACAGAGAATTATAAAATAATCCAAATGCTTGGTAGTGAAGAAATAAGTAATCTAAGAAATACATAATTTATGTAACATAAAATATAGACATCCTTATGTGAAAATGTTACATGAAAAGAAAGTAGAAACTTTCCTAAAAGAATACCTACATGGAATAGAGCATTGCTCAATTTGCAGGTAAAGTCAACTACAATCTTTTAAAAAAAAAGAAACTTTTCTGAGTTGTGATTTTTAGAAGACTTCAAAATAATGAACTTGGAAATAATCTAAAATGTCAATATTTTTTATACTTTGGGTACAGATTTTCTTAAATTTAGTATGTTGCTTTTATTATTATTTTATTTATTTTTGGTATTGGGGATTGAATTTGTGCTTGCGAGGCAGGCAGTGGTGCCCAGTTATTTTGTTATTAAAATAAAAATCACGATAAAATATATTTCATAACGAACTTCAAGAACTTGTTACTACGCCACCTGCTTTGTAAGTGCAAGTTTCTGAGTTCGATCCCTAGTACCAAAACAAACAAAAAAAAAACAAGAACTTATTACTAAATGCTCCTTGCTCTCAAGTACAGCTAAAGTAGATTTGAGAGAAAGACAGTTTGATAAGATGAATTTTTTTATGTACCAGGGATCAAAATCAGGATCTTACACTTGCGAGGTAGGCACAGATCCAGTGAGCTAAATCCCCGACCCCTATAAGATGAATTTCTAACACCAAACTGAGAATGCTCAGAATCATTTCTGGGTCCTAGATCACAAGATACCACTCACATCTCTTTCCACCTGGTTGTCAGGGGCCTGTTTCTCCTCAAAGTTAAGACTTGGAGCCCCTGGGCTGGGGAGCCCTGTGGTGTAAGGGTTGGTCTAGCCCATGGGTCCTGGCATGAGGCTGCAGTGGCTGTCTATGGGGCATGGCAAGGCCCAACACCTCCTCTGTCTCCATCTCTCCCTAGCCGGTGCTCTTGGACAGCAGCAGCATTCTAGCTGACAGAATCTTGCTGATGGACACTTTCTTCCAAATTGTCATTTATCTTGGTGAGGTAAGATGATTTTATCGCTTTCTTTACTGGCTGTTGTTTCTGCTTTTTGTTACTTGTGAATTTGGGTTTTTCATAAGATTTGAAGCAAGAATTCTGTAGTATTTATATATTTCACGAGAGTAGTATGTGCTGTACGAAAATCTCAAGTGGTCTTTTGTTTTGGTGCCAGAGATCGAACTTGAGACCTTGTGCTTGCAAGGCAGACGCAGAACCACTGAGCTAAATCTCCGGCCCTCTAGTGGTCCTTTTAAATCACTGTAATTTATTACTTTGTGAAAGTGTCAGGTAAACGAGTTTATTCTTAGTAAACTCATTGTACAGACTGCTGTTCTTAGGGTTCTGTGAGGGGTAGTGGGTTGGAATCCACAGGTTTTCTCTGGTGGAAGAACCTGGCATAAGGACAGCATGCTGGGTCTGTGAGTTCCTGGGGTGGCTGTGGATGGCTTCAGGGAAGAGAGGATTTCTTTCTTTCTCAAAGGGGTTTGTGCTCTACAGAGGGAATGGCTCCTGAATTTCTGCATCGTTATGGGGGTGGGGCTGTTCTTTTTTTTTTAACCACACACTAGGGGTTGCACCCACGGAGTGCTGAGTTATGCCTCTAGGCCCCCTTTTTTTTTGGCACCAGGGATCAAACTCAGGTCTTAGTGCTTGCGAGGCAGGCAGCAGAACCACTGAGCTAATCCCTGGCCCCTAGGCCCTTTTTAAATAGTTGTATTTTGAGACAGAGTCTTATTAAATTGCCCATGACCTTGAATTTCTTATCTCAGCCTTCCAAGTAGCTGGGATTACAGGTATGCACCACCTGCCTAATAGAAAAAAACCTTTTAATCCATATTCACCATATTCACCATATTCAGTGATGCTCTCTATTCTGTTGTATATTCTTTCCTTTCAGTAAGCTGTTTTTGGTGATTGATTTGGCTTCCTAGAGTCCAAACAATGCAAGTGATTGCAAATGTCCTGAAAGAATATAAATTGTGTTTCTGAATTTCTGGAGTAATTTAGGAAGTATTAATTTTCAGATAGTAGTAGGTGTTTCATAACTTGAAATTCTTCAGCCTGTCAGCACCTCTGCTGGCCCCTTGTCCACAGAGACGGGCCATCCAGTGACCAGCAGCTGTATCACCTGATGATTGTACTTCATCCCTTGTTATCCCACCCCCATCCTGTTCATTTACTTATTTATCAAGCACCTTTTTTGATCAAGGCAGGAGTTCTAAAGAGGAAGCTGAGATGTTTTTCTGTCTGTTTATTTCTTATTCTTCAGAAGCCCTGAGTCTGCTGGCTGTGGGTGTTCAGTAGAGTTCTTGCAGTTGTCCAGGCTGGGCCTAAACTTGTGATCCTCCTGCCTCAGCCTCCCTGAGTGCCAGGATTACAGGCATGCATCACCATTCCCAGATCTTACAGCTTTTCTCTCCTCTGGTTAGTCCCACCTAGCCTGCCCTCCTGCCTGAGGGGAGCACAGTGTGGGTGCTGTTGGGCAAAGAGAAGGCAACATAGCTTTATGTAGGCAGCGGCACACCCTTTCCCTCCAGGTGTGAGGTGTGAGGGGCTAGACTGGGGGTAACAGTGGGAGTGGACTGGAAGAAAGGAGCATTGCAGTTGGGAAGGGACAGGGGATGAGGCTGCTGGCTGACATCTCTGAGAGGAGCTCCCAGGTGGTGTCCTGTACACCCCTCTGTGGCCCTTCCTGCCTCTCCTCCCCCAGCCCCCTTGTTGATTTGTGACTTCACCAGGACCCATCCTGGGAGGTCGTGCTGGAAGGCCTGGAGCGGGGATGGAGGCCACCATTGCAGCCTCCCCATGACAGTTCTGGTGGGCTTGTTTCTGTGCAGACCATAGCGCAGTGGCAGAAGGCCGGCTACCAGGACATGCCTGAGTACGAGAACTTCAAGCACCTGCTGCAGGCTCCGCTGGACGACGCGCAAGAGATCCTGCAGGCGCGCTTCCCCATGCCGCGCTATGTCCACACAGAGCATGGTGGAAGCCAGGTGACCGCTGCCCTTGTCTTCAGAGATGATGGAGGGCTGCGAATCCAAGTATTCAGCACTGCTGCGTGTGATGGAATCACTGACAGATGACAGTCTTCCAGCTGTGACTTCTTTTTAAACAAATATGCTGGTGTAGAAGGATAGGAGCTTTCCGACGTGGGTAGCCCGTTTGTTTAAGCTAGTGATGTTCCCGTGTAGTGAAAGGTTTCTGATATAACCAGCAAACCTGATTACACTAATGCCACTTTTAACGCTTGACCTTCTTTTTTTAAAGGCTCGATTCCTTTTGTCCAAAGTGAACCCGTCTCAGACACACAATAACCTGTATGCTTGGGGACAGGTAAGAAATCATCAGGAATTTAAAAACTTGTTTTAAAATCCTATCAAATAAGATACTTTGGTCCTGAGACAAAGAGTAACTTGGGTAATTTTGCTGAGGGGAAGAAATCTGACTTTTTTTGTTTTTTGTTTTTGTTTTTGGTACTGGGAATTGAACTTGGGTCCTTGTGCTTGCGAGGCAGGCGGCGGAATCACTGAGCTAAATCCCTGGTAGAAACCTGACTTGTAATGCCATATTGAGGTGGGGTGGAGCTGCTGCCTCTGGGTCACTGGCGCAGTGTACAGTGCAGTGCACTGGCTTTGGCCAGAGCGGGACACTGCCTGCACCTGTGCTCTGCTGCTGGACGTGGGGCAGCATGGCCCCCGTCTTCTCCCTCCTAGCACCACACCGGAGCTCCTGCCCATTCCTTTTGTCTCGGCCAGATGCCTCCTTTACTAGTTATTCCCAGCATCTGTGTATCTCTCCAGTTCTCATTCTGTTTTCCTGTAATATTTTTTTTAATGAACCCGTTTTTGAGATAATGATAAATCGTGTGCAGTTATAGGAAATAAAAAAAAAATGAGATCTCTTGTACCCTCTCCTCATTTCCCGCTAATGGTAACATCCCCATGTTAAGTGACATGGAAAGGTGTCTGCACAGTGGGGTGGCCTTGTCTCCAGGGACCTGGCACGGTTCAGTTGAAAGCAGCAGTTACTTTGGCAGAGGTGATGCCTTTGGATGCTCTGAAGTGGGAAGGTGCTTAACAGCTCCTGAATTCTACCCAGCTTCTGGTCTCTGCGGTTGAGCCTCCTCCGTTGCATTGCAGGAAACCGGAGCGCCCATCCTGACAGACGACGTCAGCCTGCAGGTGTTCATGGACCACTTGAAGAAGCTGGCTGTCTCCAGTGCCAGTTAGGTGGAGGGCTGGCTGGAATTAACGAAAACCCTGTCCAGTGTGCTCACCTTTGTTTATAAAGGCTTCGTAACATTCCCTTCACTTTTTAATAAGTAATCAAAGCAAGTTTTGTATGTAAATCTGTAGGTTATAATTTATTTGTCTCTCTTGTGTTTGTCCCTTTTCCATATCATAAAATTGTAAGGTCATAAACCTTAGTAGTAGTTTTTGTGCTTTTTGTCTCCTAACTTTTTAGTCTCTATAAAATCAGAGATACTGTGTTTGGGCATCTTGTTTTGACTCAAATATTAAGGATCGTAAAGGAAACAAAACTGGATGAGGAAATCACTGGCTAAAACAGTGCTAATACACATTTGATCCCCTGAGGTGTCTGTGTGTCTGCAGGTTAAGTGACTTCCTCAGAAGGCATTTCCTGAACGTAGTACTTTCTGAGCATTAGGAGTCCAAGGAAAAGTAAGACACGTGTGAAGCTCTGTTGGGGTGGGGCCTGCCTGAGTAACTTGCCTGTCCACAGTCCAGCCCAGGTGATATCAACAACAGCTGATGGCATAAGTGACTAGGACACTGATAACGCATCTGTCTTGGGTAAAACAACTTAAACAGGTGCTTTTTAAAAATCAAAGTAATACACACATATGGTCAAAGCAAACACCTAACCCTGGAGAGCTTGTGACAAGCAATGGTTCCTTCTCTCCCTGATCTTAAACCTACCATTCAGAACTGCATTCATCTTCTTACATGGTTTTGTTGTTAAAGTATTAAGTTTTAGCCAGTATCTTCCAATTTATATTTATATAGAATGAGGATATTGTGACCTTTCTACCCTCCAGTTTTGGTCAGTGATACCTTTATTTTTATATAATCAAGATTGGTACAATTTATATCTTAACTGTAATTACATTTTTGTCTCAAGTTGATTGTGAATACTTAATAAAGTGCATTTACACAACTGCTGATGTAAATGTTGTTCCTGTGCAAGGCAGGTAGTCGTGTATGTTTTCTTCTCATAGATTTTGTGTCATAGTCTCTGTACCACTTGGAGAACATTCCATTTATAACAAAATCGGAGTCATTTTTCTTACATAGCACCATGCCACATACTGCTGGCTTCCCGTCTGGTTTATAATTTTTTAGATTTGCTGTTGTTTTCCCAGAGTTTCTTGTTTTTAGTTGCCTGCTTTTTTTTTTTTCCTATTGCTGTCATGGGAGAGAACCCAGGGTATACTACCATTGAGCTATACTCCTGGCCCTTTTGAGACAGGGTCTCACTAAGTTGGCCTTGAGCTTGCAGTCCTCCTGCCTCAGCCTTTCCAGTAGCTGGAATTACAGGTGTGCACTACCACACCCAGCTCTTTGGTTATTTTTTTTTTCTTGGTACCAGGGATTGAACTCTGGGATTGAACTGCTCTTGGCAGGCAGATACGGCACTGCTGAGCTATATCCCCCGGCCCTCTTTGATTACTTTTTACAAGAATTATTTTGCCTTCTTAAGAGATTCCACTTTATTATCTTATTGAATGAAGGCCACTTTTTCTCTAAAGCCTTCTGGTGCCCTCTTTTAACATTAACCAGCTGTTTTCTAGGCCTGCCACATAGCTATTGCCCAGGAATTTATTTTATGCAGAATCCTGGATTAATGTCACCCTTCTTTTTATCCTGCAATTCATCTTGCTATCTCAAATGACTTTTCCTTAGAAAAGCTTATGGGAAGCATTTCCTTACATTTAGGCACAATTGCATGTCCATTTGGTCTTCAGGATTGGCAACTTTTCTGGGTCTAAAATTCCAGGTTCAAAATAATTATCAGAAGTTTGATCCATGATTTCACTCAGTCAGCAGAAAACTATTCAGTACTTGGTGTGAATGGAGTAGGCTTTAGGCATTGGGAATATGCCCCATGACACAAATTCCTTGCCCACTTGGAGTTGAGGCTCACTCAACTAGCAAGCTAGGGAACACTAGCAATGAAAAAAAAAAGAGATATATTAAAGATATATTAGAGGATAATGAGTACTCTGTAGAAAATGAACGTGAGTTCTCCAGATTTTTTTTTTCCAAAGCAAAAGCAAGATATATGGCAAGAAGCAGAACAGACTCTTCCAGAGAGGAGGGGCCCCAAAGCTGGGAGGTCCCATCCTCCAGAATTTTATGTCTGCTTTCTTTGTGTTTGGCTGGTTTCATTTAGCACGAGCCATCCATGTTGTCTCTGTAAGTAGTTCCTTTCTATTGCCAAGAGATATACTTCATTTACCTTTTCACTAGCTGGTAGACATTTGAGTGGTTTCCATTTTTTGCTGCTGTGAATGAAACCGAACATCCATGCACCTGTACTTGTGTGGACATAAGATTTCCTCTTCTGGGGAAATTGGGATGGAGTCATATGATGGGTGTGTTCAACTTAGTGCCAGGTTTGCAGAGTGTTCATGTTCCCAGATTCACGTTCCCATGAGTTCCCTGTTCATGTTCCTATGAGTAAGAGTGGCAGGTGGATCAAATCCTCACATCTTTTGGTATTCTTCAGTCTTTTTGTTGTTTTTTTGAGACAGGGTCTTACTATGTAGTTGAGACTGATCTGGAACTCACTACGTACCTCAGGCTGGACTTGAACTCACAGTGATCCTGCCTCAGCCTCCTGAGTGCTGGGATTACAGGCGTGTGCCACCATGCCTGGCCTCTTCAGTCTTAATGTTAGCCATCATAAGAGGCACTTTTGTCACTGGGAAGCTAGATCCTAACTCCACAAGGAATTGGCAGCATACTCAGTCCTTTTGTCTTTGATGACCTATGAGGCCATTGACTAGTCTACAGACAGGGCTTACTGCAAAATGACAGAGAAAACCCATAATGTATCTCAAGCGGAAGATGGGCAAACACCAAGATGGCAGCTGCAGTGACTGAGGTCTCAGGTTCCCTATATGATTAACTAGGTCTTTAAAAGAATAGCTGTTCCTGCAGTCTCATTGTTTTACAAAGAAAGTGGGCTATGTTGACCTACTAAGTCTCTGTTTACTCCCTAGGTATATGTTTTTGTTTAGTGTTTTGAAACTGGAGGTTTTCTAAACTTTCATTCATGGTCTTGACTTTGAATGACCCTAGACCTTATCAGTATGGTAAGGAGTTACCTTCTTGGGCTAAGTCTGAAACTACAAGCTAGTGTGGATTTTATCTATAGTTCATGATTCAGAATGCAAAGAAGGTTACGCATGTCCTTTGCTTTTCAAGTATCCCCTACCTGCTATCTCCAGGTCTGCTCATGTCTAACTTTTTGCCTAACATTTTGGTTCCTGTGTTGATTGACCATTTGTACATTTTTTTTAATGGTACTGGGGATTGAACTTGGGACCTTGTCTTCTTTGATTACATTAAAATGTGTTGGGTTTTATTTATTTATTTATTTATCTATTTTTGGTACCAGGGATTGAACTTGGGACCTTTTGCTTGTGAAATAGGCAGCGGAACCACTGAGCTAAATCTCCAGCCCATGAGCTGGGTTTTTAGTTGGATTGGATTGTCTCTTTTTTTGTTTTGTTTTTCATTAATTTTATTGGTACATTTTAGATATACAATATAATAGCATTCATCATTGGAAATTTATACCTTTACATAATCTATCTTGGTTCTTATTTTTTCCCCATTGCCGTCCTCCCTTCAACCCCTCTACCCCTCCCTATTTACAAAGGCTTGGTTTCCATTTTTTCATTTTCTCACATTAATTCCATTCCCTTCTTTTCCCAACACATCCCACTTTCCCTTTGGATCCTTCCCATTTCAAACTATCAATTATACATTTTGATCCTTATTTACACTTTTAGTTTTTCACACCAGAGAAACTATTCAGTATTTATATGTGTGTCCTATTTATTTCACTTAAGAGTATGGCCTTGATGTGTATCCATTTAGCTATAAATGTCTAGTTTCTTTTTTTTTATGGCTGAATAGTACTACATTTTATAAAAATACCCCACATCTTTTTATCCAGTCTCCAGTTGATGGGTGGTTAGGCTGTTTCCTTGTTTTAGCTATTACATACTGCTGCTATAAACATGGGTGCACATATCTCACCGTGGTGCAGTTCTTTTAATTCTTTTGGGAAGATATCCAGGAGAGGAATAGCTGGGTCAGATGGACTTCTAATCCTGTTTCTTTGAGATATCTCCATATTGATTTCCACAGCGGTTTTACCAGTCTGCACTCCCACCAACAATGGAGGAGAGTTCCTTTCTCCCCCACAACCCTGCCAGCATTTGTTATTTGTTGATTTCTTGATAGCAGCCATTCTTTCTGGGCTGAGGTGGAATCTCAGCATTGTTTTCATCTGCATCTCTCCAATGACCAATGATGTTGAACATTGTTTTCGTATGTTTATTTGCTGCTTTTACTTCTTTGAGAAATGTCTGTTCATTTCAGATGCCCATTTTTGAGTTGGGTCTTTATATTTATATTGGGAGTCTGATTTTTTTGAGTTCTTTATATATTCTAGATAGTAAACTTGAGGAACAGCTGAATTGTCATTTTATAAGTGGTCCTTACATATCTTTGAAATAAGTCCTTTTACATACATACATATATATATATGCATTTTGAAATTTTATCCTGTTGTCTTTTCATTTTATCACCTGTGCATTTCAAAAATCAAAAGCCTTCATTTTGAAAATTTTAAAACTAATTTTGAAATTTTATCAGTATTTGCTTTGTTGTTCATGCTTTTTGTATTTTGAAAAATCATTGTTATCCCAAGATGGCAAGATTTTCTCCTTTGCTTTCTTCTAGGTTTATAGTTTTAACTTTTATAGGTAAGCCAGTGAACCCTTTAATTTTTGGAGTTGTAGATTTCTGTAGGCAGAACACCAAGTTTTAAAGGCTAGGTAGTGGCTGGCCATGCTGGCCTCTAATACCATCACTCAGGAGGCTGATGAGGCAAGAGGATCACTGGGAGTTTGAGGCTAGCCTGAACTACAAAGCAAGACCCTGTCAAAAAAAGAAAGAAAGAAAAAAGGATAGGTAATGGAAAAGGAGCCCTGAAAGATACCAGAGAGCGGAGGGAGGAGAGTGGCTATCAATGTCAAAGGCTTTTTAGAAATTAAGTTTGAGTATGGATGAAAAACAGTCCAATTTACTGAGCCCACTTTGGACCAAGCACCAGCCTGGCATAATCCACAAATTGCTCAGTCTCTAGGAGCGTGGGTGAATTATGCTTTAAGAAATGTATGAATAAGAGAAAAGAAGGTGCAAAGTTGAAGATTTTTCGCTTTTGTGTCGTGGGCACAGTTGGCATGATGAAGACAAAGTGAACAGAATGAAAATGAGTGGGGTGTGGGGTAGCATTGCGTGTGATTGGTAGGCGAGGCCCCACCAGAGGCTGAAGAATTGAGACCCAGAGAACAGAGGGTGTATTAGCTTTGACTTGAAGTACCTGAAGTTTACCCTGAGTTCCAGACAGCAAAACTGGAAAGATGAGGTGCAAAGTAACAACATCCTCGCAAATCTTGTAGGCTGTAAGAGGAAATGTAATAAACTTTTTCAAATATCGTCTGGCCTTTGTAAGGCAGGCATTGAAATTTTGCAAATGTGAAGTTTCAACTCAGAAGCTGCCAACTGCTCCCCATCCGGTGGCGTGCAGGGTCGCGCTTGCCATTCGGTATCACCAAGATCCATGCCTCAGAGGTGGAGCGGACTACATTATCCAATGTGCATCGCGGCAGCAGGCCGCGACATCAGTTTCTCATTGGTGGCGGCGGCGGATATTGCGACTACTAACCGGAAGGCCCGCCTCGCCTGCGCTTTGCGAGAACCAGTCCTGGTCGTTCCACCATGCAGCCAAAGCAAGCCTTGTCCTGGTACCGGCGGCTGTCTGTGATCTACGGGATGGGCGCCTGGACTCTGTTTGGTTCTGCATTTTACTTTTTCGGGAAGAAGAAGCCTTCAGGTAGGACTGTCTGGCGAGCCCTTCCTCGGGACCCGCTGCTTTCCGCGAGATACCCACGGGTCAGAGAAGCGACCTCTTGTGTTGTAAAACCCCAGGTCTATTCTGCAAAAGTGGTCGAGGTTATTTGCCGCATATTATGCAATCCTTAAAGAGATGCCAGGAGATGCCCTTTAATGCTGTCACTTAAACCTTATTTATTGAATAAAGCCGTTCCCATACTCACAATTGGAGGAATCTGTGTAAAATCTGAGATGGAATTTCAGAGACCCTGGAGTTGGCATAACGAAGTGATGCTGTCATCGGTTCAGGTTGCACAAGGCGAGCAACAACTTCGGAACTTTTAGCGGTTGAGGAGTATAAAAGTCTTCCCATTTATTGGGAAAAGGGAAGCACAGCGCCATCCTATAAGTGTTGGAAATCATAAAGACGGAAAGTTGATGGGTGCGGATATCTGGCTGAGGGGTGGGGAAGATGGGCGGTGACAGAATTGTAGAACCTCAAATGGACGGAAGTATTGGAAAGTTAATTGTGGTGTTGGTTGTGCAATTACAAATACACAAAAAGCCGCTGAATTCTGTCTTTTAAAGTAAGATAATTGTTAAGTATATTTCAATAAAGCAGTGGTGAAGACATTATGAATATTATCAGTGGCCTGAATATTACCAGTGGGCAGTATTATGTGGAACATGTCTGTCATGTCATGTTTTTCTTTTTTTTTAAAGAAAGAAAATGTTAGCTGGGGATTTAGGTCAGTGGTTCTGCCGCCTGACATCTGATGCCATAAGTTTTAATTTAGCTTATTTCTGAAACTTGAATGACTGATCTAATTCAGCTGTTCTTTTCTTTTAGAAGGTCATGAAGTAGAACAAAAGGATCTCCCAAGAAGTGAAATTGTACCCGAACCCCTGAAAGGGTTTTATGTGGAAACGATTGTTGCATATGATGAAGATTATACTTCACTTTCTGACAGGATCCGTGACTTTGTGAAAAAATGGACTGGTGATTCTGGTTCAGAACCGTGATTGGCTGCTGAATTCTGAAAACAAGGACTTTGGCTCAGCATTGATACATGATAGGTGCCTTGATTTCTATTTTATGTTTGTGGAAAGTATATATTTAATTATGCAGTTAAAAATGCAATAAATATTTCCTTGAAAGAAACTAAACTTACATAATTCAAGAGATATTCCTCTCTATATGGGGAAAAGTTAATGAAATTTCATAGAGGTTCCA
Organism: Fukomys damarensis; assembly: GCF_012274545.1. Lineage (NCBI taxonomy): Eukaryota > Metazoa > Chordata > Mammalia > Rodentia > Bathyergidae > Fukomys > Fukomys damarensis. Next base: position 29,173,049 of record NW_022900919.1, on the reverse strand, counting down.
TAAGCTGAGTTTTTTGAAAGTAGTGCATGTGACTTTTTTGCATGCTGCTGTTAAAGTCTTAGTGGTCCCTTTAAAGTTAGTCAGCAGCTGGGTGTAGTGGTACATGCCGATAATTCCAGCACTCCAGAGACTGAGGCAGGTGCATCACTGTAACTACAGAGACCCTATCTCAAAAAACAAGAAACACTGCAAGTAACCAAGCCCCAGATACCAGCAGCAGAGACCTCAGCTTCTCACAGGACATGAGAGGTCAGAACAGGTCAGTTGGATTAGTTTGGTTGGCATCACACTGATGAGCAAGAAACATCACAGCAGTGGCCAGGGAAGGTTAGAGGGAAGGTCCCCTCAGTGGGAACAATAGCATGGCCTCGGGAAACATCATCTGTAGGGATTTTCAGTCCAGAAAGGGCAAATGCTGAGGAACTGGTATGTGGCAGGTGACAGCTGTTTATTCATAATTCACACCTACGATATACTATTGGACTTCTCTGCCCTGGAAGTTACCCAGTACCCATGAACTAACCAGTAAGGGCTTCAGGGGACACTTGGCTTTGCCTTCCCTGAGACTTGGTGGGGTTTATCTGACGGATCTGGCTTCCGTCCCTCTCAATGAAGGGCAGCCCTCTCCTGGGCTCCGAAGCTGCCTCTGTTCAAGTGGTGCTGCTTGGATATTGTAGCCACTTCAGATGTGTCTGGAGCTGACTTTGCTGCCTTTCCTATGAGCCTGTTCTTCTGTTCTCTTAGAGGATGTTTGCTTTCCGAAGCAGTCAGAAGTCCTGCACTCTGGACTTCTCCCTCTTCCTGTTGCTTCTGTAGTCAGCCTGTCCTGTCTCTTCGTATCACACACTGTCACACATCACTTAGTGACGGACATGTTCCTCAAAGCATGTTTTTAGGTGACTTTACATCATGTGAATGTCCTCGTGCGGACTCAGGATACCAGATGTGTGGAACAGACCTGTGCTGCTGCCGCTGTGCTGCAACACAGCGGTACCTGTGTATCTATGCTTACAAAGTACAGTAAATCACCGCATAAAAAGCTTAAAACCAGGTGGCCCGCAGGGGATGTGGTGAGAATGATGCTTCCTGGTCGGAAAGGTGCTCTAGCTGGGTTGGGAAGTGAAGGGACACAGCTCTCCCTGCTGGAAGCTCAATAAAAACTACACTGCAGCTATGCTGAACTCACCAAACTACTTTTCTTCAGTAGTAAATTAGCTTACTGTAACTTTTCTACTTTACAAATTTCAATTTTTAAAAATTGTTGACTCCTGTGTAATAACAGCTTTTAACACAAATATGTTGTGTAGCTGTACAAATCATCATCATCTCAGTAGTAGTAGTAGTAGTACTTGGGATTGACCCCAGAGCCTTTACACTGAGCTATATCCCCAGCCTTTTTTTTTTTTTCAGACAGTCTTGCTAAAATGCCCAGGCAGGTCTTGTTATAATCTTCCTGCCTCAGCCTCTTGAGTGCTGGATTACAGAAGTATGCCACTGTGCCCTGTCCTTGGGTGACTGAGTCTGGAGGATCTCTAAGAGTTTAAAGCCAGTGTGGACCACGTGGCAAGACCTTGTCTCAAAAAGCAAAAATAGGGCTGGGGGATTTAGTTCAGTGGTTCCGCTTCCTGCCTCACAAGCCCAAGGACCCGAGTTCGATCCCCGGTACCAAAACAAAGAAGCAAAAACAAAACTAAAAAAGAAGTGGCAGAACCTAAGTGCCAATGCACTACACTGTATTAAAGGGAGGCAGGTACAGAAAAATAAACTATAAGAAAACATGAATTATTTAAACAATTGTACAGAATATTTTTATTTTTTGAGACAGGGTCTTACTGTATATCTTGGGCTGGCCTCAGACTCACAATCATCCTGCTTTATCTGAGTGCTGGAGCTACAATAGGTACACCTCTGTAATCCATCCTCGGTGTATAGTTATTTCTTCCTGGGGTAGGGTGGGAGTCTTACATCTTAGAGCTTTACCTTCTGCTTTCAGAAAGGTCAGAGTGCCTCTCCTGTGCTTGCTGTTACTCGAGTGTCTTTATTTTTTATTTTTATTTTTTGAGACAGGGCCTTGCTGTGTGGTTCAGGCTGGCCTTCCAAGCTGGCTTCGAACTCCCAACAATCCTCCTGCCAAGTGTTGGGATTACAAGAGTTCACCACATCTTTGGCTTCAATTGTCTTTAGCTCAAAATAATTTTTATATTCAACATGGCATCTTTTGGGAAAGTGAATGTGTAGTTAGTCCTTAGCTACCAAGTTGCTCAGAGTATGGGGCCTATTTAACCAGTGTCTTTTCGAGTTTCACTAAACATTGTCTTTTATAACTCACTTTTTAATTGCAGTTGTATGTGCGTGGTGCCAGGAATTAAATCCAGGGCCTTGTGCATGCTAAGCAAGGGCCCTCCCAATAACCTTCATTCCCAGCCCTTAATTACATTTTTAACATTCACTATCATTTTTAGTTTTCAAGTTCTTTTCCTTGCTCTCGGTTCCTTTGTGGTATTCTGTTTGTTGGTGAACATACTTTCACATCACCGAAAGTATTCCACTTAGTTTTACTGCTTGCACTGTTGCAAGTTTCCTCTCTGCTGTTTGTCCTGCCATCTCTAATTGGAGGTGTCTTTGGTCACCTCTCCCGGAAAGCATCAGTCTGAAATCTTTTTGCAGCACAGAGGTGGGTGGGTTAGGACCAGATCAAGGCCATCTCTCTGTCACAGGGTGGCGTGGTGGCTTAGTTCCTAGTATTGCACTGAGAACTTGGAGCCTCATCATGTTGAAAGGAATGTGGGGAGGGATATTGGGAAGTACCCAGAAATGAAGGGACATAGAGGATATGGCTGGAGAGAGTACAGCAGCAGTGGCTCCCCTAGTGTACAGTGACGGCCACTAGATGTCACAGGGACCTCGCGGACACTGCCTGCACTCGGCCTCGGGGGCCCCTACCAGCAGGGAATCCCTGAAGAGCCCACTCCAGTGGCTTCCCAGGGCAGCCTGCTGTCATTAAGTCACCCCTGCTTCTGCACATACCAAACTGATACAAGTGTGAGGCCTTGCCTCGAAGGAGTCTGGGGGGGTGTTTCTCTGGCTCTCAAGGCAGAGGTGTCAGATTTCGAGGTCAAGTATAGAGAGATGTCACAAAATGCAGGCAGGTGAATACCATGACAAATATCTGCATTGGTAGATCGGTCCCCGGAGAAGATACCTCCCTCCAGCTTCCCACTAGGGGGCTGCTGGGATGGGGGCCCTCTGGCTTTAGGGAAGCTGCAGGATGGATGTAGGAGCAGCCCAGGGCGCTTGTTTAGAATTCAGGGTTTTCCATTTTCAATCCAGTGCCGTCCCCCTTCTCTGCTCTGGCCAGCACACCTGAGGCGCCAGAGCAGAAAGCTCTATCTCCTGAGGAAGTGCGGGCTTGAGAGTGGACTTGGGCCTGCTGCAGCTTCTGCAGACTCAAATGTCCTTCATGTACACAGCCACTGCCACCCTCTGGCTCACTCTACCCTTGGCTTCCAGCTTCTGTGCACTGTACATTTTCGGGGCAAAGAGCTGTCTCCTCACGAGTGTGCCCTTCAGCTCTTTGTGTCCTGTCTCCTGCACACTGTGAAGCCAGCACCACTCCACCACCTGACTTCTGTCTAGTGGCTTAGTTGTGCTCTAGGGAGCACCTTGATATCTGCCTTTGCTGCTGTAACAGTTGAAGTTTGAATTTATGCATAAAGTATCTCTATATATATTAAAAATTTTTCCTTTTTGAGATGGCAGTCTTGCTATGTTGCCTAAGCTGGTCTTGAACTCCTGGGCTCTAGCGATCCTCCTGCCACCACCTCCAGAGTAGCTGGGACTCCAGGTGAGACACTGTGCCCAGCTTGCATATACCCTTAAATATCTCTGAATGTTTCCTTTCTGTTGAAAACACTGCAGCTCCAGTAGGGAGAAGAATGCGGTCAGCAGAGGGGAATGGAGGGGCTGGTCAAAAGGTGTATAGGAGAAGTAAGCACAGGGTTTGGTTGCATAGTGTGCCAACTAGTTAATTATACTGTATTGTATTTGAAGAGCCTGAAAGAGAAGTTCTAAATAATAATGACAGTAAGAATAGTAATAGTAATAATAATAATAATAATACTTGCAGTGCTAGAGATCCAACCCAGGGCCTCATGCATGCTAGGCAAGCACTCTACCACCAAGCCTCATCTCCAAGACAGGATTTTGTTCTGTTTTGTTTTTGCTTTATTTTGGTACTGGGTATAGAAGTTGGGACATTTTGCTTGTGAGGCATGCAACGGAACCACTGAGCTAAATGCCCAGCCCCAAGACAGAATTTTAAATGTTCTCACCACAAAGAAATAATCAATATTAGGTGATGGACATGTTAATTACTCTGATTTCAACCTTCCTCAATGTATACCTGTATCTAACATCATATAACATAAATATATACAATATTATTTGTCAATTAAAGATAAAACACCACTCGTTCAGTAGTGCGTGCTTGTAATTTCAGCTGCTGTACTTGGGAGGTTGAGGCAAGAGATTTGAAAGTTCAAAGCTAGCCTGGGAAATTTAACAAGACCCTATCTCCAAATGAAAATAAAAAAAGATCTTCATCCTTGGAGGTACCAGGACCTGACTGACTGCTTAGTTACCAGTTCTGCCCTGTAACTGCTGCCTACCACCAAATACCATTTTTTTTGTTTTGTTTTTATTTTGAGACAGGCTCTTGCTATGTAGCCCAGGCTGGCCTCAAACTGTCAGGGCAATGGTTAAAGAGATGAGAGTTATCTGGAATGCGTGTGGTCTCTGAAGTGACCTTGGCTGTAGGGAGGCTGGCTACCTCCTGACAAAGGAGTATACAGAGATAACACCCAAAGAAACGACCCCCTCCAAAGTCCAGGGCAGCCTGAGAATGGTCCTTTCAGCCACACAGGCCTGTTGGCACCAAGCGGCTTTTGTCTAAAGGTAGGTACATAAGGAGCTGAGAAACCAGGTGTGGCATGGCCTTTTATCTTGCCTTCCCTAGAGGATTCCCCTTCATCTTTGGTGCTGTCCCTTGCCTTGTTATGTGGTAATGTGTTATTTGACTCTACTCATATCTGTTGTACTTTTATAACAAACTTACTTTCATCTTTTTAAAATCATTGTATGGTTCTTCTGTTTGTGTGGGTCCAAATTGCATATTTCTGTGGCCACATATATGTGACTCCTTGCTGTCATACAACTCATGTTGATCCTCCTGCTTCAGCCTCTTGAATACTGGGATTACAGGTGTGCCCCACCACACCTGGACCTAAACACCATTTTTAATAACAACAATAAATTCCTTATGTATTAACATCAGAACAGTGTTATATGCCATGAATCCCCTGGACAATTCCACTGCGCACTGAAAGGATAAGAATGAATAGCCAGGTGTGGTGGTGCATGGCCCGGCTGTGTGTCTGGTCTTTGTTCTGGGTTTCCATCATGGAGTGTCTCAAGCTCCTGGAATTTCCCAGGTGACAAGAGTAATAATGCAAGCCCCTTGTCACATGAGTTCACATATGTGCAACAGTCCAGATGGGAGCTGGTCACGGGAAAGACCCATCATGTGCCTGGAGCGCTGGAGGTTGGAGCTGCCCTGACCTGCAGGAGAGACAGCACTGACACTGCGGTCAACCAAGTGGCTAGCAATTCAATCAAGCTAAACAACAGAAAGCCATGGGACAAGAACTGAGAAGGCAGCAAGCAGACCGAGGATGACTGTCAAAACATTGGAAAGCCAAGAGATAAAGGTCACCCTGCCCCCACAAGACCCAAGGGATGCATAAAACCCAAACTACATGTCCTTGGCCTGTGTTCAATCTCATTCCCATTGCAGCTTTGACCCTTCATAGTTGGCTATGGCTGCCATGATACTTGGTCTAAAAAGCTTGTATGATCAAAAACTCCCTCCTTCCTGGGGTGGGATGAGTCAGGTGCTCCATTGGCCACGACTCCTGTCCATCCCCAGGTATAGATCCTCCCATAATCCCAGGACCTTAAAGACCCAGTGTTGCTTCTATCTGGGTGGGAGCTTTTTCCCTATTCACTCTCTGTAGAGTGTGCTTTTGCTCTTAATACATAGTACTTTTGCTGCTGAGAGTCCTGCTTAATCTTTGCTCAGGATGCCAAGAAGCTGGAAACAACCCCCTGAGACTTTGCATCCAATAGCACCAGTTGTCTGAGCCATGCTCTGGACACAGAAGCCCCGGTTTCCTGCTTGGTGAAAGCTGGATTGTGTCAGGAGGGAGTCTAGCCCTGATTCCACGGAGGGAGTGGCTCATGCTCTGCTTTTGGGACTCAAACTACTTAGATCCTTTGTATTGAAACCACAATTCTAGGAACAGTGCTTTCCTGTGTTCCTTAGTCATTCCAGTGAATTATCAAGCTTGAAGGGGTTATTCCTACTGTCCCAAGAATGGATTTTCTCCTCTTTTTATTTTTGGTACTGTGCCATCTATGGTAGAGACATGGAGGTGGACTTGACTGCCTCCCTTTGAAATCTTTGTTCCAGCCTCAGCACATGCTGGGTCTCTGCTAGAACTGTTTTTATCAATGGTAGCAGTTTGTTAAGGTGACAATTGTACAGCCCTCAAGTAGCTTTCTACATGGTTTTCTGTGGCCTATTTCATTCAGATTTCCTAACCACTCTAAGAAGGGGTGGGGGGCGCTAGGTATTAGTATTCATATTACAGAATTTTAGTCATACACTTGTTTACTATTATGGCATGACTTGGCTAAATAAAATGAATAGCTATATAGTTAAATGGCGATTTTAGCGGCACATATTTATCTATTTATTTATTTTTTCATCATCAGGGATTGAACCCCAGGGCTTTTGGGCTGTGCTCTATCCCCAGCCCCTTTTTACTTTTTAATTTTGAGACAGGATCTTACTAAGTTGCCCAGGCTGGGCTTGAACTTGCCATCCTCCTGCCTCGGCCTCCCAGAGTGCTGGGTCACAGGTGTGCGATACCACAGGAGCTGCCACAGATCTTTTGCATCTGCCTCCGTGACAGAAAGGTAAAGGAAGAAGAAATTGGCAGGATCTGGGAGCAGAGTGGGAAGCAGAAAGTAGAAGCACAGTTAAGAATAGGTCATGCATTGGCTGGGATTTAGCTCAGTGGTTCCGCCGGTTGCCTCGCAAGCACAAGGTCCTGAGTTTGATCCCTGGTACCAAAAAGAAAGAAAGAATAAGTCAGGCTAGTTGGGGTTTTGCGATGATGGCTCTCAGGCCCAGGGACAAGGCGGGACAAACTACTGTACAGATTCGGGTAGGTCTAAGGTTTATTTTGGGCCGGGACGTAGCTCAGTGGCGCTGCGCCTATCTGGCAAGCGTAAGGTCCTGAGTTCAATCCCTAGTTCCGGAAAAAATAAAAATAAAAACAAAAACAAAACAGGTTCCGGCAGGGAGAGAGAGGAGTCTGGACAGGTCTTCAGTCTCGCCCAAAGCGAGCCCGAGGGGCAGGGCCAGGGCCTATCCTTGACTAGCGTGGGTACTCATTGCGGGTGGGTGTGGCCAACACGCACGCAACCAATCGGAGGGCGGGCGTGGCCAGCGTGGGTGAGCGTGGGAGGGCGTGGGCGTCCGGGTCTCCCGGGTCCTCGCGCGCGCTTCCGGGTGCTGGACAGGTCTTCAGTCTCGCCCAAAGCGAGCCCGAGGGGCAGGGCCAGGGCCTATCCTTGACTAGCGTGGGTACTCATTGCGGGTGGGTGTGGCCAACACGCACGCAACCAATCGGAGGGCGGGCGTGGCCAGCGTGGGTGAGCGTGGGAGGGCGTGGGCGTCCGGGTCTCCCGGGTCCTCGCGCGCGCTTCCGGGTGTGCATATGCCAATTCGCCCGGCGCCGTAGGCCGAGCCCGCGCGTACCGCCCCCCGCCCGTCGCTCTCCGTGACACCAACGTTTCGGGGATCGTTTCCGGGGCGGCCTCCTCCGCCCCCTCTGCATCTCCCTGGGTTCACGAAGCCCGGCTCCCAATGCATAAAACGCATCGATTCGAGCCCGGCCGAGCCCGGACAGCTGTGTCCACCGCGGGGACCCCTGCCACGGACCCTGCAGCCCCAAATTAAGCAGAGGGGACGTCTCTGTCTTACCCAGCTTTAGTCGCCCCTTGAACACCCTGGTCTGGTCTTTCTCAGAGGCCAGAGCCGTACTGTAGCTAATGTAGTTATTCTAGACGCCCAGGCCTGATGGGCCTGATAGGTACTAAACTAAACGTTTAAGTGACAAATGTTAATTGCCTTGTAGTCTTTTTCATTTTTTATTGTAAGAATTAACATTGTTTCAAACTATGTCCTAGCTGTTCTAGTGACTGAGGCGAAAAGATTGCTCTTGAATCCAGGAGTTCAGTGCCAGCCTGAGCAACAGAAGAGACCCTTACTTAAAATAAACAGTGTATGTGTATATATACATATACATATATATACATATATAAATATACCTGTGTATATATGTGTATGTAAATATTTAAAAGACAAAATCGCTAATGAACTAAAACCATATATTTAGATCTATTTTTCAACCCTGCTTAATGATTTATAAGCTGTTCAGGTAACTTTAGTTTTGAAAATGGTCTTGAAATAATATATCTAAAAGGGTTTATAGCATTTCAGTAAGTATTTAAGTTTACAATAGCTGGTATGGAGATTCTTTTCTCTTTTTTCTTTTCCTTTTCTTTTCTTTTCTTTTTTTTTTTTTTTCTGAGTTTGGAACCAGAGCCTTCTCATTGAGCTACATCCCCTGCCCTTTATTTTTAATTTGGGATATGGGGTCTCACCCGTGGCCAGGTTGTCCAAGCTGGGCTAGTACTTTAGATTCTTCTGCCTCAGCCTCTGAGAGTGCTGGGATTAACGGGTGTTCAATCTGCAGTCTGTTTTCCATGGTCCTCACCAACGATTTAAATTTCTATCCCCCGAACTCTCTATTCTGTGATCTGGAGTATTGAAAACGTGTTTTTATTCTACTGGATAGAATTTGAGTTCTTTTAATTTATTACTTAGGTTGTATGCTTTTAGTTAAAACCAGCCAACCTGTGTATTAAAAAAGATAATGTAGGTTGGGGAACCATGGAATTTCAGTATTGGAGGGATGCTTAAGTTGTCCAGGCCATCTAGTTGAATTGCAGTGGAAGAGATTTTTCTGGTTCTTAAACTATGTGGCTGGATTCACTGAAATGTGACATCATTTGGATGACGTTTTACTTTAGAGCATCTAAAATAGCACTCCTTATTTTATGGTAATGACAGAGCATGCATAATCACACATTTTTATGTGGCATATTTACTCTGTAAACTTGTTTTGACACATTTAATGCCTTAGCATAATTACTGTGTTAATGTAATTTTTATTTTATTTTATTGTTTGTGGTGCTTGAAATTAAACCCAGAGTTTTGTGTGTGGTGCTAGGTGAGTGCTCTACCAGGGAGCTACAGCCCCAACCCTGTGCTAATCTTATTTTAAAAATTCTTATTAGACTGCCACCTTCCATGCAAGCGTAAGGTCCTAAGTTCGATCCCCAGTACCAAACAAAACAAAACAAAACAAAACAAAAAAAACTCTTACTAGAGAAGTTTTTTTTTTTTTCTGAACAAACTCATTTGGCTACATGGACCAAATAACACAGTAACTCCCATGTCCCATCACTAAATTTCAACAGCTGGTGCGCACTTGTAATCCCAGCCCTCGGGAAGCTGAGACAGAAGGATCACTGGACTTTGAGGTCAGTTTGAGCTACATAATGAGACCCTTCTCAAAACACAAAACAAATGGCCTAATTGTAGAGCTCATGGATTCTTGAAGAGGTTGTAGAGCTTGGGGCCACTTGAGGAGATGATTGAATAGCTGTTATCCAGCCCTGTGATCTTTATGTCTAAAGTGTTGATTTTCAGTTATTTCCCTTGGAAAACCATTTGTTTATAATAGTAGGCCCCTTTAATCCTAGGAATCCTTCTCTTTATACTTGGAGGAGGTACAAAGAAGTCCCCACTCTGGGTCGCGAATAGGCTTTGAGGCAGAATTTATTTATTTATTTTTTTGGTACCGGGGATTGAACTCAAGCCCTTGCATTTGTGAGGCAGGCGGCAGAACCACTGAGCCAAATCCTTGGCCCCAGAATTTATTTCTTATAAAGATAATAAATTAAAAAAATGTTGATGCTCTTTGATGACTCTGTTTTAGAGACTCTACTCCAAGAAGATAATTCTAATTGTAGAAAAGGCTTTATGTTACAAGGATTTTCACCGCAATTTGATTTATTGAAGGGAAAGTTTTGAAACAAGCCATTTGTCCAGTGAAAGGGCAGCTCATCAGTCATTGGTGAGGATGCAGCTGCTAACGGTGTTTAGGGAAAGCTTGTGATATGGAAAAAATTCTTATATAATTATAAGAAAAGATGAGGTAGTTTTAATCTAATTATAAAAACTATTATTATAGTAGTTGAAAACAAATATGAAGCAAAATCTATGAACACAAAATATCAAAAGCAAATGATACTAAAGTGCTTGCCTTTTTTCTCCCATTTCTTGTATTGTTCAGATTTTCTGTAATGTATATGCATTATTTGGATTTTTGAGACAGGGGCCTCTCTGCATAGTTCATGCTGACTTTGAAGTCACTCTGTACTAGGCTGGCCACAAACTTGTGGCGATCATCCTGCCTCAGCCTCCTAAGTGCTGGGATTCCAGCATGTGCCACCACTTTGGGCTGGATCTTTTTTTTTTTTAGTACCAGGAATTGAACCCAGGAGCTTATTCTTGCCAGGCAGGCTCGGAACCATTGAGCTAAATCCCCGGCCCCTGGCTGGCTTTTTTCTAAAGCACAGAAGACAAGTAAACTAAGGCCAGTTATTTACTGCTTATTTCGTGAAAAATTATTTTGTTTCTAGCTTTTGAGTCCGTAGCTCAGAGGTCAGTAAGTAATACATAATCCATTGTAAAATGAGCAGCACTCAAGAAAATACTCAAAATTCAGCACAACAGTGAGAAGAATTAAGCTTTGCTGAGATTTCAGGAACAGATTGTTGCTTATATTCCCCTGGGGTCAGACAGCTGAAGGAAGAGGGGCACATGTGGCTTTGTGGCCCTGTGAGGTGTATTTAGGTACATATTATCCAGCAGAACAAGCATCAGAAGACGGAAGAGTTGATCCTTCTAGTCCTGCTTCGAGCATTAGGTCAGAACACGATGAAATAATAAACAACTGTAATCTAATGACATTTGGCAAAAAGTGGGCCGAAAAAGCGGAAATTATCAGGATCATCGTTTGAAATATGGATTCAGATCCATTGTCAGAATGGTGAGTTTTGGCTAAGTGCTGAGCCCACATTTGAGAGATTGTCTGGTGATAGGAAGGCAGACACTTGAGTCTAAATACGCACACAAATGCTCCCATGTGCTCAGAGATGTTTGGTGGACGAGATGACAATTCCAAAAGGTTTGGCGCTCATCGGCTGGGAAGTTGTTACAGTATCAGCCTGGGAAAGGAGGGCTGAGAGGAGGCCAACACAAAAGCCATAGTTTTTAGGTGAATGTATTTTTGTTTTCAGTAGTAATTAGGAAGAACAGAATTGTTCTCATGATGTGATCCTTCTCCATTTTGTCACCAGATTTGCTGGTTTGCTGGAAAAGTTGGATCCTCCCCTCTGACAGCTAATCCAGCTGAGCTGGGTTCCTTTTGGGGAGGAAAGTGTCACTGTGCTTTTTACAACCAGACCCCAGAAAGTTCCAGGTGTCTGGTCCCAGGTAACCGATGAGAATGTGGTCGTAGAGTCCTGCTCAGTGGTTGCTAACTCTGCGGCTCCCATTCATTCCAGTTATAAAAACAGAATGGAGCCGCATGTGGAGGTGCACACCCATCCCAGCACTCTGGGAGGCTGAGGCAGGAGGATCGCTAGTTTGAGACTAGCCTGGGCAATTTAGCAACTTTGCAAGACCCTGTTTCAGAAAAAAAAGGCTGGGAGGTACCAAGGCCTTGGATTCAGTCCTTAATACCAACAAAGAAAAAGAAAATGAGAACAGATGGGAATGTTTTGCATCTTACTGCTCGTATGCACCACCATTCTTGTTGCTTACCACTGACGTTAACCAGAGAAGTTGTGCAAAGTGAAGCATGTGTGCTGTTGGACTCAGTCCCATGTTGCTGTAGGGTGTTTCTGAGTGATCTTGTTTGGTTCCTTCCAGTTGGAGGCGAGCAGGTGAGCGCCATCGGCCGGGGCCTCTGTGTGCTGCTGGGCATCTCCCTGGAGGACTCGCACAAGGAGCTGGAGCACATGTGAGGGGGGCCCTTGACTCTGCGTGTGGATGGGGGTGGGGAGGGTGGGCACTTGTTCCTCTCGCTTTGATCTGTTGTTGAACTCTGTAGTAAGTGATCTCCATGTGTCTCAGATGACACCCTGGAAGGTGGCTGCGAAGTCAGCGGCTGATGGAATGCAGCTTAGCCTCCATCTCTGTCGCTTTTGAACCTGTAGGCTCCCACCTTTTCTCAGTACTGGGGACTGAGCTTAGGGCCTTTACATTGAGTTACCACCCCCCTTTTAAAATTTATATTCTCTGGGCTAGGCTAGAACCTTGCATCCTCCTTCCTCAGCTTCCCAGAGTGCTCAGAGTACAGGTGTGCCAAAGCTCCTATATATGGGTTCTTTTTGAAACTTGGGCAGTTTGACTTGGGCACTGTGTATACACCTTCAAGGTGCCCCATTGGTCATTGTTCACACCAGAGAGGCAGCTCCTTGCCCCAGGAGAGCTTGCTGCTATAGCTTAGTTCACTAGCCTGGGGGGGTCAGCCCTGCCTGAGTTCACTGGTATGGTATGTTGGCTTCAGATGCTTGCCACTTTGTACCTACCCCTTGGTGCCCAGGGCCTGTGATAACCCTGCCCAGCTGACCCTGTGTTGGTGGAGGGATGGGAGTACCCAGAATTGTACCCACCCTGGAGGGTCCCAGCATAGTCAGAGGGTTGGGATTCAGCTTCTGGGGAGCTCTTCATGGTCCTGAGTCTGACCCATGATTGTGACTGCCCCACTTCCTTGCCAGGGTGGCTGTTCCATGTCAACTGCAGTAGAGGAACATGGCTCCATGTTTGGGCAAATCCTCCACCTGGACAAGCGAACGGCACAGGTTATCACTGTGGGCCCAGTGCCTGCCAGGAGCTGTGAATAGAGAAGCTGCAAGAGCAGAGACCCCAGAGCAGCCTCCTGGGACAGGGCTGTGCCCCAGCAGTGGTGCACATGAGTCCTGGCCAAGGTCACATCTTCTGTGAGCAGTGGCTCCCTTCCTTCTCTGGCAGCAAGCTGGGGACAGCTGGGATGTATGGCGTGTGGGGCCCTTGTGCGGTTGCTTTCACTGTTCTCTGTTCCTCACCAGGGTCCGAAAGATACTGAACCTGCGTGTGTTTGAGGATGAGAGTGGCAAGCACTGGTCCAAGAGCGTGATGGACAAGCAGTATGAGGTGCTGTGTGTCAGCCAGTTCACCCTGCAGTGCGTCCTCAAGGGCAACAAGCCCGACTTCCACCTGGCCATGCCCACTGAGCAGGCCGAGGGCTTCTACAACAGCTTCCTGGAGCAACTGCGGAAAACCTACCGGCCCGAGCTCATCAAAGGTGGGCTGCGGTGCTGGGGTCCTGGCGAGGCACTGCTGAGAGGTCAACAGGCACCCAGGAGAGGTGGGGATGTCCAGGCAGAGGGGCAGGGTCCACAGTCACAGCTTCTCTGTGTCTGCAAAGCCCTTGCTGACACTCATTCCCCATCAGCACCATCACAGCTGCTGCTGCTGGACTTAACACACATCCTCAGGGTGTGCTGCACACCATTGTCCTTCCCGCTGTCTGCGTTTGGAAATGAGGGGCCCAGAGTGTGTGGTGTTGAGTGTTTCCTTGGTTGCCTTGGCCACTGCTGTTCAGTAGGAATAGAGCGCAGGCCCTAAATGTGAACCCAGTATGCCCTTTAATTTCAAGTCAATGTGTTCCAAAAAGGAAGAAGAAGCAAAGGGAATTAATTTAAGAATGTATTTAGTTTGACTCAATATATACAGAATGTTACGATTTTTTTTTTCTTTTGGTACTGAGGGTCGAACTTTGGACCTTGCACTTGTGATGCAGGCGGGGGCACCACTGAGCTAAACCCTCGGCCCCAGAATGTTATGATTTTTACTATGTGATCAGTATAAGTTGACATTATTGATAGTGATCAGTATAAGTTGACATATGATACAGTTGACATTATTGTTACTATTTTTTGGTGTAAGAGTCACAGCAGAAGTAAGAGGAAGTACAGAGATAGCACATGTGTCACAGCTGATGGAACCACGTAGTCATAGCCATCCATACTGTACCTGAGGTCATGTGTGGTGTGTATATCCTGTGGGCTTGGGTATAGTGACAGTGACAGGCGTCTGTCAGGACAATGTCACAGTCTCTTCACCGTGCTCCCCTGTCCTCCAAACCCAGGCAAACACTAATCTTTTGACTTTCTTTGTAGTTTTGTCTTTCTTGGGCTGTCATGTAGTTGGAAGTATGTGGCCTTTTTATGTTGGCTTCTTTCATTTTTTTGTTTTTTTGTACTTTTTAGGTATACAGTACAGTTATATTCATCATTGGGATCTTGTACCTTTACATAATATATCTTATTTTTCCCCCATACCCCTGTCCTCCCATCACCCCCTCCACACTTGCCTATTTACAAAGAGTTTGTTTCCATTTTTTTCCTTTTCTCATATTTTTTTTCCTCTTCTCAGCTCTTTTAATTTCTTTCTTTTTTTTTGGTACCAGGGATCAAACTCAGGTCCTTGCACTTGCAAGGCAGTCAACCAGAACCACTGAGCTAAATCCCTGGTCCTCAGCTCTTTTAATTTTTTTAGATAAGGTCTCACTAAGTTGCTGAGTTGCCCAGGTTGGATTCTAACTTGCTATCCTCCTGCCTCAGCCTCTCACAGTGCTGGGATTACAGATGTGCACTAGTTCTTTCACTGATTAACATGCACTTAAAGCTTCTTTATAACTTGATTGCTCCTTTCTTTGTAGAACTGAATCATATTCCATTGTCTAGTTGTCCCGGACTGTGTCTATTCATTTATTGCAGGATATCTTGATTGCTTTCAAGTTTAGGCAATTAGGAATCAAGTTTCCATAAATATCCACTTGCAGGTTTTTGTGTGCATGGAACTTTTCACTTCCTTGTGATTGCTAGATCAGGTAGTATGTTTCAATTTGTGAGAAAGTGCCCTACTGTACTACTTCACATTCTCACCAGCAGTCAATAAGAGTTCCTGCTGTGCTTCCTACCCTCCTCAGCCTTTGGTCTTGGCATTGTTTGGAGTTTGGTCTTTCTAAAGATGTTGAGGTAGGTAGAGTGTGGTGGCATATGCCTGTAATCCTAGCACTCAGGAGGCTGAGGCAGGAGGATTGCTGCAAGTTTGAGGCCAGCATGGGCTACATATTGAATTCAAGGCCAGCCTGCACCACATAATGAGAACCTGTTTCAAAAAAACAAAAACAAAAACAAAAACAAAAAGATGTCGAGTAGAATCTCTTTGGGTAATTTTATTTGTATTTCCCCATGACAAATGATGTGGAGCATCTTTTATCTGCTTACTTACTATCTGTATATCCTTTTGGTGAAGTGTCTGACAAGGTTTTTGGCCTGTTTTTTTAATTGTTTTTCTTCTTGCTGAGATCTTATAGATATATATAATCAGACCTATTAGAAAAATATTCACTTTGCAGAAGTTTGTTTGTACTAAGGTCTGTCTTTGGCAAATATTTCCTTCCAAACTGTGGTTTGTCTTTTCATTCTCTAGATGGTGTCTTTCACGGAGCAGAACATTGTAATTTTAATGAAGATCAGCTTATCAGTTCTTTCTTTCATGAACCATTGATGTTGTTGCATACCTAAGTCATCACCATCTACAACATCATCTGGTTTTCTCCTGTGTTACCTCCCAGCAGTTTTATAGCTTTGCATTTTACTGTTAGATCTGTGTGTAGTAACAAGTGTAAGTTCTGTGTCTAGATGTAGGTGGTTTTTGCCTGTGGACATCCAGTTTTTCCAGTACCATTTATGGAGACTCCTTTCTTCATTATATTGGCTTGGCCTCTTTGTCCAAGATCAGTTGACCAGTTTCACTTAGGTTGATTTCCAGGCTTCCTTTGATCTGTCATTCTTTGCTAATAGCACCCTGTCTTAATTACTGTAGCTTTGTAATCAGTATTAATGCCGCATAGTGTCAGTCTCCAACTTTGGTTCCTTTCTTTTTGTTTTTTTTTTTTTTTTTTGAAACAGGATCTTACTATGTAGCTCAGTCTGGCCTTGAACTCACTGTGTAGTGCAGGCTGGCCTCGAACTCATGGCTATTCTCCTGCTTCAGCCTCCTGAGTGCTGGGATTATAAGCATTCGCCACAGTGCTTGGCTCCAGCTTTGTTTTTCTCTTTCAGTATTATGTTGACTCCTCTGGGTCTTCTGCCTTTCCAGAAGACTTTAGGATCAATTTGTTGATATCAAAAAAATAACTTGCTGGGGTTTTGCTTAGGATGGAATTGAATGTATAGGTCACCTTGAAAAGAATTGATGTCTTTGCTATATTGAGACTTTCTCTCCATGGACATGGAAGATTTATTTATTTAGTTCTTTGATTTTTTTTTTAGATTTTGTGCGTAGCCTATTTAGATTTATAAGTGTTTCATTTCAGGGATGTTAATGTTACCAGTATTGTGTTTTTAGTGTCAAATTCTGCTTGTTCATTGCTAGAACAGTATATAGGGAAATGATTGACTTTTGTACATTAACCTTGTATCCTGCAACATGGCTATAATCATTTATTGATTCCAGTTTTTTTTTTTTTGAGACAGGGTCTCACTATATAGTTGAGACTGACCTGGCACTCACTATGTAGTCCAGGCTGGTCTTGAACTCACAGCGATCCTCCTGCCTCAGCCTACCGAGTGCTGAGATTGTTACTTTTTGAAAGAGTCTTATCAGCTTGTGTTGTCCTAAAAATTGGTTCATTTCATCTAGATTATCCAACTTGTGAGCATAGACTTGTTCAAAATAGTCCCTTATCCTTTTAATGCCCTTAGTATCTGTACTGATGTCCCCTTTTGTTTCTCTTATTAGTCATTTGTGTCTTCTTTTTCTTAGCCTGTTTTTCTAGTGCTTCATTTATTTTATTTAAATCTTTAAAGAACTGACTTTGTTTGGTTTACTCTGTTGATTTCCTGTTTTCAGTTTCATGATTTATGTTCTAATTTTTAATATTTTTTTCTTCTGCTTACTTTGGATTTAATTTGCTCCTTTTTTTGTCTTCTAGTTTCCTGGGGAGAAAATTTAAATTATAGATTTTATCTCTTCTTGTCTAATGTGCAAATTTGGGGACTGCAGCCACCCACTACCACACCTAACATGACCTAGTGACTTATTAAAGTAGGACGTCCTTTTCAATAGCCAACTGTAGTATTTCTTTCCCTTGTCATACACTTTTACAAGTACCTAATTCATCTTGTTAACTTTGTAGTGTTTTAATTTTCTCTCTGCATTGAGCAAACCCAGACCCTTTTCTCATGGGGCTTTTCTCAGCCCGTAATACTCACGATTACAAGATGTGGATCTCCACTGGTCAGGCTTGCTGTTCTTTGTCCCCTGGCATTTTCTTTGTGTTCTCCCCCTTGTGAAATGGGTCCACTTGTCACATGGACGCGGAGTCCCTGGTAGCAGGACACTCCTCTGCCCGTGGCTAGTGGCCAATGTTACCTTTCCTGGGAATCCAGGGCGCCCCATCGGATCTCCACACTTCACCCCTCTCTGTGTCCTTTCGGTCCTCCTGCTGCCTCTGCTGTGAACAGTCTCTTCTCAGATGAGAAATGAAGTTGGGTCCTGTGAGGAAATCTCTTTCTTTTCTGAGTCACAGATCAGTTACTGCCAGCATTGCCTTCTCTGTTGTCCATGTTGGTGGGATCATCCAGTTGTGAGTAATCTCAGAAGTGTGTTAGAAGGCACTTTAGCTGTGAGCGCATTGGTGGTTATTATGGAATGCTCAAAAGAAAGCAAAACATCTTTCATCTGAGCCCTTCAGGAGGAGTGTTTTATGTTATTAGGTGCTTTGTGTTCCTAAAAATACCTGTCCCTTTTTGAATGATATGTATTTTATCCAGGAAATTATAAGAAGCGCCTGGACTAATGTACTGTAAACAATATAATTTTACAATGGATCAGAATCTGCACTCATGGGATGTGATACATCTGATCGTTTTTATGAAAAGTCTACATGAATTATGCAGAGTTTTAATCAAAATCTATTGCCAAGTCTTTTGGACTTGCAGAAAGATTACAGTTACATCAACAGTGCATAATTCTTTCTTTTGGCCTTAATTCTTTTGCAGCTTTTGACAGAACAAAATGCATAGTACATGTTTTGCACATTTGCTGTCTTTTGATTAATTTTGGGAGTTTGGCTTGAGTTTCCCTGTGGAGAGCCCTTCTGTGTGTGAACGGATGTTGGAATGCAAGCAAACTGCTAAATGCTTCTTTTTATTTGGGAATTTTCAAACCCCTTTAGCCCCTTTAAAACTTAAAGTAGTTTTGTTAGATTTAACATTTCTTTTCACCTCCTCCTGTCACAACTGAATATTGATTTTGCATTGCTGTTTAGCTTGTTTCTCTTATGTGTTGTCGAAGAGTGAATGAAAGTCTTTGCCCCTTTCATTCCTGTTTCCTCCTGCCCCAGCCAGCGCCTGGCTGATTAGAGACATTGCCATTGTGCTGCCAGCCCCACAGCGGCTCATGTACCTTTGCCCAGCAGAGTCTGCTGTCCCTAGCCTGTGTGGAGATCAGACCCCAGGCTGTCCCCAGTTAGAGGTAATGGGACCCCGGCCCTGGGCCCAGGCAGGGTGGCTGTGCTTGGGCTTGTGCTGCATGGTGGGATGCAGGGATTTTTTTGGGCCTTCTTGATTTGTCAGGCCAAGAGCGAGGTTAATCCCGATGCTTGTCCTCGTCTGTACCCTCATCCCAGTTAAATGGAGATTGGGGCTGCCAGGGCATAAGTTGGAAGTATCCTCAGGCTCTCTGGCCTCTTTTCCTTCTTTCCTAAGGACACAGGCTGTGCAGGGCCCCCCAGGCTGGGCACTGAATCCTTCACATTCCTGGAAATCCTAGGAAGGCTGGCTGGCAGGTGACCCTGAGAAGTAGCTCCAGGGCAGGGTGGTTGTCAGTGTGCCCGTGGATGACCTTCTGAGGTAGATGGGGCAGGGCCTAGAGGATGCTGCACACCCTCCAGGTCTCCAAGGAAGATGGGGATCCCAGCTCCAGCTCACAAGTGGCTACCTCGGGCCAAGGAGGGGCAGGGATAGATGTGGTTGGAGGATTGGGAGAAGCAGTAACCCTGGGACACTGCTAGCCAGGATAACCTGGTCACCGAGGGCGTTGCTGGCTGCTGTATTTGTAGCATGGACGACATGAGGAGCTGTGTACACAGGGACCAGAGAGGTGTGAGAAGAGACAGGCTCTAGTGTTAGGAAGTGCTTTGTATGTGACTCTTCTCAAGCTCTTGCAGTGGCCCTCATGTGCTCTCCTTCATCCCTGCCTGCCTCTCAGATGGCTTTGGTGCCCTCAGCCCCTTCTCTGCCCCACCTTCTCTCTCCTTCTCTCCCCTGGGCTTCCCTTGGCCAGGCATCTCAGGGAAGCTGTGTCTCCAGCTCAGTAGTGGCTTCTAGAGCTAACATCCTGGAACCCTGTTCAAGAATAGCATGTGTAAAGGCTGCTCCCTAAAGCCAGGCCTGGGGCGCGGCACAATGTATACTTACCATATGGATTGGTCACAGTGGCCCCTTGGTCTACCAACAGGGGTGTCTTAGTTTTCTTTGGTTGCTGAGACAAAATACCTGACATCCAAATTTAAAGGAGAAAGGGTTTATTTAGGTTTCAGTTCATAATTGGCTGGTTCCAAGGCAGCGTGGCACATGGCAGAGAGGTATCACAGAGGAGAAAGAATTCATGGCACCCACATGGTAGCAAAAACAACAAGGGACCTTAACAGAGTCCTGCTGTTACAAAAAATCCTTTTATTTTATGTGTACCACTAGGATGAGGGCGGTGCCAAACCAGTGTACTGGTTTAGTGATCACACGCCCTTAATCTCAGCATCACACACTCTAGATTCAGCCACCTCTGAAAAAGTCACCTATGACCACATGAGGCTTTGCTGTGACATCGAGACCCAAACCATGACAAGGGGACACGGAGCGGAGCTGGGCCGATGCCAGGGAAGGACTGTCACAAGGTGGGTGAGTCTCTAACCTCTGCAGCTCAGGACTCTGCCACCCTCTGCCTCTTCTAATCCTTTAGGTGACGACTCCTGTGCAGAAGGCAGAGGATGCTCCATCAGTGGCTTGAGGCTCTGCTCTGAGTCATATGGACTGGGTCCAGGAAAGTATTTGTTTAGCAAATCAGAAGCTGCTGCAGAATGAAAATGAGCTACCTGTGTGTCCTCTGCGGGGTCTGATGCACCATGGGTATCAAAGAGCTAGAGGAGCGTGGGTAGACACTTTGGGTCTGCGGCTTCTGGTCCTCTCCACGTGGAACATCTGTCATATCCAGGCCTCCTGCAGTTGCCTAATGCAGGGGAAGGTGCCAGGAGCCTGAAGCCATGTCTAGTTCCTGCGCTGTGGTTAGCATTTGATTTCTATGGATTTAATTTTCTACTCTTTTTACCAGTGAAATTACTTTAGCAGCATGAGTAAACTTTCAGCAGAAGCCTGTTTTATAGGCTTTGGCAAAGACTGGGATGCCAATCATTATTTTTAATATCACTTTAGCAAACTGCAACATGGGTCGGCATCTTCAGAATTCCTGAGTGGCAGGGTGGGCAAGCTGCACGGGACCAATGCCCTCCTGAGGGAGTTTGCTACAGAGGGAGCCAAGACTGCTCCTGGCTGATTGGTTAGCATTTCCTGTCATTCTTTCTTGTTCTTTCATTTCTTTCAGCAGTTTGCTTACTGGCCTTCTTGTTTATTCCTGCAGCTCCCTGTGCTGGCCTTATACTTCCATTATCTTCTCTAACTTAGCTTCTATCTTCCCACTTTCACATTTAGTGCCTCCCTTTCCGTGATTTGCTTAACTGGTTTTCCATTGTGGACAGCAACCTAATCTTACCAGTTCTTTCTGCTCCCTAAAATCCTTGTCTGTGCTGCCTCAAGAGCAGTGTTGGTGCCTGGTGGTGACCTGGTGACCCTGTGGTAACAGCAGAGTGTCCTGCACATAGGAGGTGCTTAGTGTGTGTGTGTGTGTATGTGTACATATAATTTTGTGTTTTTTTTCTTTTTCGCCCTGCAGAGTAGAGCCCAGGGCCTTATAGCCACTGGCTTCTTCCCAGCCCTGTTTTATATGATGTGTGCCCATGGGTCCAGGGACACCAGGACAGGCTCCTTTCAATGGCTCTGCTGTCCTATCCACCTTCCTTCGGTGTGATAGTTTGGATCTTGAGCATCCTCTCCAAAGTCCCCTATGTTAAAGGCTCCTTCCCCAGCCTATGCTGCTACTGGAAGTGGAATCTTTAGGAGGTGGAACTTAGAGGGAGGAAGTGAGGTCATGGGGGGTGTGGTCTTGAAGGGGCTATTGGGACCCTGCCCCTTCCTGTCTCCCTCTCTGACTCCTAGCCACCACCATGAGGTGAACAGTTTCTGTCACCACATACTATACCTGTTTTGCCTCATTCCAGGCCCCAAAATAACAGGGCCGACCAACTGTGTACTGAAAGCGTGGGCCATACCAAGCCTTTCCTCATTCTAGGTTAGTTATCTCAGGTACTTTGTAATACTAACAGAGAGCTGGTTCACACACTTCCTCTTTGGGCTTCTCCCTCCTTATTTCCTTCATCCTTTTTTTCTAATTTCCTAAGCACCCTGTGTACTTGTGTTCGTGAATTGTAGACTCAGCTCTTTCTTGCCCTATGGCATCTGTTACAGCAGCTCAGTTTGAGGGAAATAGGACACTACTTTAAATAAAAGAAGGTACCAAGAGTAGGTGGAAAGAAGCTTCTGTTTGCCAATGTCACAGTCCTGGTGCACACAGTGGCTGCAGATGAGAGGAAAAGCCTGAGCCACTTAGTAGGAAGAATGGGAAGAATTCAAGGTATTACTACTGTTCCAGGGCCTAGGAATTCAGAAATACTGCTAAATTAATTGACTCTTGTTTTATGTTCTTCAAACCAAGGCTTTACTGAGCCAGCGGGTAGTGTAAGTGGTGTAGCCTGAGTCATCGTTTTCTTTTCTGTGTCCTGGCTGAATCCTTCCAGTTTACTGATCCTCTTCTCCCTCCTTCCTCCCCTCCCTTCTTTCCTTTCTTCTGGGATGGAACCCAGGGCCTTGCATATGTTGGGCAAATGTTCTTCTACCATGCTACACCACCAGGCCCTGATTCTTTGTGTCCAGTGTAGAATTTTGCTGTCACTTGAGTTGAAAGTCAGTCACTTCCTGTGCCACAGCATGCCACCTGTGGGCTTTTCTCACCTCAGTCAGTGACAGTGTCAGCCTTCCAGTGGCTTAGGCTGCAAACCTCTCAACTGAACCAACTAAAATACTGCATGGAATATTAAAAAAAAATTATGTTTTTAACTTTATTTTGAAGTAATTTAGAATTCTGGAAAGGTTTACACAAGGGGTTGATCTACTTTATGTAGCATCCACTGATAATATGCAGTGCAGTTATCCAAGCCAGAGTGGTAGTGTTGATAACTTTCCGTGAATTCAGCCATGGACTCCATTCAGATTTGGAGGTGGTCCCACTGGTGCCCTTCGCCTGGCTGAGCATTCAGGCCAGCGTCCTTTGGTGAGGCCTCTCCTCAGACTCCTGCAGTATGTGGTGATGCCTCAGGCTCTTGTCTTTCTGCTCAGGCCCCTCTGCAGAGTCACTTGTAGGACACCAGGATGCCCCTTGGTTCGGCTGTGATGGCTCTCTTGGGAGGCTTGTGCCCTAAGTTTTGGGCAGGGTGCCCCATAAGTGATCCTGCGCCCTTTTCAACGCATTGTGTCAGTACAGGATGTGCCTACGTCTTGTTCTCTGTGATGCTCCTGCCGGCCTCTTTGTGTAGTGTGGCGATGCTTCAACACCATGCAAATGTCCTGGTACTCAGCACAAGTCTCCTACTCCTGGGAGCCTCTGTCTCTGGTCTTGGTCTGCAGCCAGGAGCCCAGAGGTATTTGCTCCATCTTTTCAGTGTCTCACTCTGCTGCTTAGGGTTGGGGAGGATTGTTCAAAGTATTTTAGCTCCTGGCTGTGGGAGAAGGTGGTCCCCAAGTAACCTTTTTATTTTATTTTTTAATTTTCTTTTTTTTTTTTTTGAGACAGGGTCTCACTATGTAGTTGAGACTGACCTGGAACTCACTATGTAGCCCAAGCTGGTCTTGAACTCACAGTGATCCTCCTGCCTCAGCCTCCCAGTGCTGGGATTAC
Organism: Fukomys damarensis; assembly: GCF_012274545.1. NCBI lineage: Eukaryota > Metazoa > Chordata > Mammalia > Rodentia > Bathyergidae > Fukomys > Fukomys damarensis. Next base: position 29,149,606 of record NW_022900919.1, on the reverse strand, counting down.
AGGTGTGCGCCACCACGCCTGGCCTGTGTGACCTTTTTAAAGTTAAAGAAGTGGGTTACCCTTGCTTACCAAGTTAGAATTTCTTTTTTTGATACCAGGTCTCACTCTATAGCCCAGGCTGGCCTTGAACTCTTGGCAATCCTCCTGCCTCAGCTTCCTGAGTGCTGAGATTACAGGTATGTGCCAGCATGCTGGGCTTAGAATTTCATTTTGATACAGGTAGGGAAGGTAATTTTTTCCCCAATATCCTTTTCTGTAAGTGTTAAGTCACTGAACACATTTCCTAATTGTGAGCCATGCTGATTAAACCTCTGGTCCCTTTTGCCTGTGAGAGTTACCAAGTGTCCATGTAGAGTTTTGCATTTATATTCAAAGGAGAATTTGGCCTGTGCTTACTTTTTTTTATTATTCATGTCCATTGTTAGTTAGTATTAGGGTAATACTGGCCTTGCAGAAAAATCAGAAAGCTTTTGATTTTTTTCTATGGTCTGGACTAATTTAAATGACATATAATTATTTGTTTTAATAAAAGTTGTTAGTAAAATTCTGTGGGCCTGACCTGCTTGGCTGTGGTCAGTTTCCCAGCACCTGTTGGGCCTGCTGGGCAGCTAACATTGCCTGTAATCTTCCTGTCTGGATTTTTAAATTTACTGGCAGATAATTTTACAAATTATTTTTAGTGTCTTAGACCTACCTGTCTAGAGTCGTAGCCTTTTCTCACCGAGGTTTAGATGTAGTCCCCTCTTTTCTCCTTAGTGCTTTTTCAGCAAACTGACTTGAAGTTACTTTCGGGGCTGGTCATTCCTGCATCTGTCATTTCATTGTTTTGCTTTAGTCTACTTTTCATTGCATTATCTTCACTTTTTATCATGGGGCTTCTTTTCCTGGTTCTTTATTTCATTAGTGGTGTTGTTTTATTTTTAACAAGTGAACTTGCCAGTCAGTGCTTTATAATTTTTTGATTTCCCCTTCCCCGTCTCTGGTCCTTCGGCAAATTCTGTCATGGAACTGGGGACAGGATGGTGGCACTTTTGCTGTAGCTGCCCAGCCCAAACTGTCATCATACCTCCTCCTCTCAGTGGCTGTGACAGCCCCTTCCCACCTCCATTGGGGTCTCCCTCAGGTCACTGCCCAGCATAGGAGCCTGAAGGAGCTGTGTCCGCCCCAGTATAAATGCTTCAGGGAACACATGAATTTGGGAAAGTGTGAGGAATCACCGTATCTCACTTTTCTACTATGACAAGAACAACGACGTGTGTGTACCTGTGTGCATGCATGTGTGCACAGTCTTGGAGGAATGCGTGGCTCTCTGAAGACTGTGGCTTTCTACCTGCAGGGCACAAGAGTGGATGGCGAGTGGTTCCAAGCTTCTCTCTGGCTGTGGCTTCCCCTGCTGTATGTCCTCTCTTCCCCGAAGCTGTGACCTGGTTAGAGCCCTGTTGGGAAGCCCTCAAGTCTGCTCTGCTCTGCTCTGGAGCTGGAGACTGGTTCTCTGGGCTGTTGCCCATGCATGGGGCTGTGCAGTGAGGACAAGCGACAGTCTTAACAGCGCTCTAACACAAATGCCAGCCGCTGGGTTGCACTCTGAATCTCCTGTTATTGTGTCCCCAGGGAGAAACAGGCCATGGTTCAATTCTGTATTGCATTCAAGTCTCTAGGAATTGAAGTCTGAAATCAGATTTTGCAGTGTGATAACCCACCCTGAAGCTCTGAGCCCAGAACTGATGTCCCTTCCATCACCCCAGGGGTGAATGAGCCCCAACAGGTCACAGCCACGCTCTGGAGAGCAGAGTCTAAGAAACAGTGCTGTGTTCCTTTCCTTGTGCCTGTTTTCCCCAGCAGCTTGCTTCTGGGTGGTGTCATTTCCTGGGCCTCCCCTGGTTTGCCCATGTGCTGCCATAGACAGCAGTAGGCGTGATGATGGTCACTCACGTGCACCCCCATCACCTCTCAGGACCACAAAGAGGCGGGCAGTCTGGTACTGTCCAGAGGGGTACGGACACCAGCCTTGTCAGGTAAATGGTGAGTCCTAAAGGGCCGGGCTTGGCCTCTGGCCAGGGACCTGGGCAGCCGCTGGGGATGCCTGGTTCCCATCTTGTGGGTACCGGCAGAGGATCCTGCCTATAGCACAGTTGTGACTGCACTCACCCTGTCATTTGGCAGAAGAACCCTGAGACTGGATTAAGTACAACTTGATTTTATTACCATAGGAGCCCAGATGTAAATTTGTAGATAGGTTTTTGTCTTTATTTTTTATTTATTTTTTTTTTTTTTAAACTTTGTTTTCCCTGGCCAGTATAATTTTTATTGGGAACTTTGATATGCACTGGAAAAAAAAGTTACCATTTTAAGACCTCTTAAAACATGTCTTTGGATTTATTGTGGGTACAAATGGAAATTCAGATAATAGTTCAGTTCTTAATTGAAGGAAAACAGGAAAAGAAAATAAATTCTTGCAACTTGAAATGATAAACAGGCTGTAGCCTATGCTGTATATCCTGGCAACAGAAACTCAAGGTCGGAAATAATTCCTTTCCTCCTGAGCCTGCCTTCAGCCTCCTGAGGAGTGCAGTGCTGAAATTTGCTAATTGTAGCTGTAATTTTAGCACGCAATTAAACACATGATTTCCTTTGCAGCTGATGTCTTTTTAGCTAGTCTGACACAGATCAAACAAAAGCTTTGGATGTGAACGGCCACTTCAGTCTGACAGGAGCTCGCTGAAAGTCACCATCCTCTGGGCACATTTGCTCCCTGGTGGGAATTAGAGTTATCTTGCCTATAAAAATGGCAGCAGCTTGGGCACTTCGGGTACAATTTCCAGGGCCACATCCTGTCCTTGGGCCAAAGAGAACCAGCAGTTGGTGTGTTCCTTTGTCTAAGTCCTTCTGAGATTAAGCCAGATTCTGAGATTCTTTGCTGGGCAGTGAAGAATCAGAGGTGGCAGCTGTAGGGTGGTGGTGGGGACAGAGGCTCACAGAGGTCCCTTTGTGTTGGGGAGTTGCCTGTGAGGCTGGCCTGAGTCCGGCAGGAGAGTCGGCTGGTTCTCTTGGATGGGATGGGGATGTCCAGGGCCTGATGCTGACACATTGGACCTGTGGTTCGCCTTCCTTTCACCTCACATCCTATCACCTATCCCCTGCAGTGTTAGAAGGCACCTTGGAGACGCAGAAGCATCCGGGCTGTTTTCCCCTTTGGGGTTCTCCCAGGTTTTTTGAGTCTTTCAATGCTTTTTGGACAGAGCCCCTGGGTCTCCAGCTCTGTAATGCTGTTCATTGTTCTTTCAGATGGTAAATTCGGTGCCTACATGCAGGTGCATATTCAGAACGATGGGCCTGTGACCATAGAGCTAGAGTCCCCAGCTCCTGGCGCTGCCACCTCTGACCCTAAGCAGGTAAGTCAAGGCCTCAGCCGTCTCCTGGGTTCTGGTAGCACGTTTTGGCTTTGGTTTAGTCCTCAGTTGGTAATGCAGGAAATACTTCATCACTGCGGCTTGGTATTTATTGTAATACCTCTCCTCTTGAGAATGTACATCTTCCTGGGCCTGTGGCTGGAGAAAATGACCTGGCAGAGCCTGGTCCTGTGCCAGGTGCCATGTGCCCACCTACCACTGGGTGGCAGCAGAGCAATGATCCTGGAGGGCTCTGCCATGCAGGAAGAATGGTTACCTGGAGGGAGGGCTTTTGTCCCAGGTGTGGATGCTCCGCCCAAGGATCTTTGTGGATCCTCCTGTTTCTCTCTCTCTCTCTCTTTCTCTCTCTCTCTTTTTTGGTACCAGGGATTGAACTCAGCACCTTGCGCTTGCAAGGCAGGCAGCAGAACCACTGAACTAAATCCCTGGCTTGGATCTTCCCGTTTCTAAAGTCCTGTCCGACCTGGATTTATGGCTAACTCTGTGCGCTTTCAGCAAAAAATGTGATTAAAACAGAAAGGAGATGTGTTGTGTGTCCTTGCAGCCTGTGTGGTCTCAGCATGCATGACACACTTTCAAGGGCTTTAATCACAGTACACTTGGTAGAGACTCGTGGGCTGGCAGGCAGGGGAGCCAGCACCGAGGGAGCAGTTCTTGTTTGTGCTCCCTGGCTGGGGTGCTATACAATGAACCGTGTGGAATGCACGCTGGACCCTTCTGGTGGGGTGATGGCACAGAGCCACTTTTTTTTTTTTCAGCTTTAATTGAGTTTATTGGTACATTTTAGGGATACAGTACAATTACAGTCATCTTTGGGATCTTGTACCTTTACATGACAGGTCCTGGTTCTCATTTTTTCCCCTTATCCCTGCCCTCTCTTCACCCTTCCTCTCTTCCCCCTTTACAAACACTTCATTTCCATTTTTTTATTTTCTCATTTTTTATTTTCTCTTATTAGCTTTCCCTTATCCTTCCCACTTTCTCTACACCTTTAGCCCTTTTCTTCCTATTTCACATTGTCAATTATACCATTAGGATCTTATGTACAATTATAGTTTTTCACACCAGAGAAACTATTCAGTATTTACTCATGTGTGACTTACTTATTTTACTTAGGAGTATATCCTTAATGTGCATCCATTTTCCTATGTATGACTCTAATTTCTCATTCTTTTTTTTTTTTTTTTTTTTTTTTGGTACCAGGGATTGAACTCGGATCCTTGCGCTTGCAAGGCAGGCCACTGAACCACTGAGCTAAATCCCGGGCCCCTAATTTCTCATTCTTTATGGCTGAGTAGTATTCCATTTTATAGAAAAACCACATCTTCTTTATCCAGTCTCCCAAATGATGGGCAATTGGGCTGTTTCCAAATTTTAGCTATTACAAACTGTGCTGCTATAAACATGGGTGTGCATATATCACTGTGGTATGATTCTTTTAATTTTTTTGGAAAGATACCCAGCAGAAGGATGGCTGGATCAAATGGAACCTCTAATCCTAGCTCTCTGAGGTATCTCCATATTGACTTCCATAGTGGTTGCACCAGTCTGCACTCCCACCAACAATGAAGAAGGGTTCCTTTCTCCCCGCAACCCCGCCAACATTTGTTATTGTGTGATTTCTTGATAACAGCCATTCTTTGTGGGCTGAGGTGGAATCTCAGTGTTGTTTTCATCTGCATCTCTCAAATGACCAGTGATGAGCATTTTTTCATATATTTACTTGATGCTTTTACTTCTTTGTCTGAGAAATGTTTGTTCATTTCAGATGCCCATTTTTGAATTGGGTCTTTATATTTCAGGGGGCTGGTTGTTTTGAGTTCTTTATATATTGAAGATAGTAGTCCTTTGTCTGAGGAGCAGCTGGTAAAAAATTTTTCCCACATTGTAGGTTGTCTTTTAGTTCTGTTGATGGTGTCTTTTGCAGTGCAGAGGCTTTTTAATAAGATGAGATCCCAGTTGTTGATTCTTTCTGCTAGTTCCCATGCTACTGAGGATTTGTTCATAAAGTCTTTTCCTATGCCTGTGTCTTCAAGAGTTCTGCCTAACTTATCTTCCAGTAAATTTAGTGACTTTTAAAAAATATTTAGATCTTTAATCCACTTGGATTTTAGTTTAGTGCATGGTGAAAGATAAGGGTCTAGTTTTAATTTTTGGCAAGTTGAAATCCAGTTTTTCCAACACCATTTATTAAAAGAGGCTATCTTGCCTCCGGTGAGGATGGTTGCAGAGCTACGTTTTTAAGGGGAACAGAAGCTTTCTCTTATGCTGCTGACACTTTGCACTGATATAGAATTGGGGAGCCTGAGAAGTGCTAGACTTCAGAGGTGGCTACTTAAGTTCTTGGAATTAATATTAACATTAAAATCATTGCAAATGAACCTGTGTAGTGGCACACATCTGTACTCTCAGTGCTTGGGAGGCTGAGGCAGGAGGGATTACCAAGAGGTAGAGGCCAGCCAGGGTCCCCTTGCAGTGGCCTTGGCCTCGCTCTCTCCTTGAGGGCTTCTGGGCCCAGACTGCCCTCGCTGCCCTGTTCCCCAGGGTGCTTTTTTTTCCAGGTTTTTTCCCTGTCTCTGGCTCTTTCCTCTGGCTTTATTTGATCATTATTATATTTTTTTAATGTATTATTCTGCTTTAACTCTATCAAGAAAAATTTTAATCAGACCTTTTCATTCTCAATGTTTTTTTTCTGGAAATGGTAGAGTGACGCCTTCCACACTTGGTATCTGCAGCCTTCTTTCAATGATTACCCTGTTTTTGCTTGTTTAGGTTGAAGCATACAAATATGCAGTTATCTCAGATAAATACATTTAGAGATGCAATCTCTTAAGTCCTGAGGGTTGTAGTGAATATCATATCGTGTGCTAGGGTTTTGTTAAGTTAGTAGATTTTAGATACTGTTACTGCTTGCACAAATGGTAACTAATGGCTAGGTGTAGTGGCACGTGCCTATAACCTCAACACTTGGGAAACTGAGGCAGGAGGCTCTCCATGTGTTTCAGGCCAGCCTGGCTATATAGTGAGATCCTGTCTCAACAAAACAAAAAAATAAGAGATGGGGTAGGGTTATAGTTTCTTTGCCTGGAGCTGATCACTTCATTGTGGAACTGTGTAAAGATGTTCTGGATCCCTGAAATACATTAATAAATAAAAAACCTAAATAATTAAAAAAAAAGACAAACAAGTAGGCAATTTTTAGATCTTCTAACAAACCATGTTCACTTATTAGTGTAAAAGACTTGTACTATTTCTGCATCTGAAGGAGGGTTTCTGTACATCTGCCTGAATTATCCAGTTCCAACTATGAGTACTCGTTTTCTGATTCCAGAAATGAATGTATGAGAGTCTGTGTCCCCCAGCTGTCCAGCAGGTGACAGTGAGTGGGCAAGGCAGGGCCTTGGTGACCTGTGCTGCTGGCCTCCACCGCTGTTCCCTTCCTGTCCTTTCCTGTCCCTTCTCATCCCTTCCTGTCCCTTCCAGCAGAGCTCCTTGGCTGGCTTCCACATGGATGGGGAGGGCACAGCCAGGTGCACTTTGCCAGTGGATAAACGTGTACTGCCAGTAACCACACTTTTAATTCTGAGTGTTTTATTTCCCCGTTATAGCCCATCACTGCAGTTACAGTGCAGAAAAGTAGTTCTTTTGGCCTATCTCTGTGTTACAGAGAAACGATTCTTTTGGACTGCTGTCTTTAGATGTAGGCTCTTCAGGCAGGCATACACGTGAGTGGTGTAAGTGTGTGTGGGGTGTGTGGCCTGGCAGGCTGGGCTGTGGCCTTGAGGATCCTGAGCTCTAAGGATCCTTGGTCATTTCAGTCTGTGCTGGGCTGGGCTGGGGCTGGGTTGCTGGGGACCGGATCTTGCCCTGAGCTGCAGGATACTAGTGGAGAAGGACTTCTTAGCTGTCCTTTTCAGGGTTGTATGTCAAATGGGTAGAGTCTGATTACCCAGTCTCTACTAATGGGCAGGCAGCTGCTGCCAGTGTAGAGTGGGCTGGGGAGTGACTCGCAGTTCACCTGTTCTTGCCAGGTCTCTACAAGTGCTCATGGCCACACTGGCAGCACTTGTATCACACACATCACTGCTGGTGAGTCCCACAGTGGCTCTGACAGGAAAGAGAGCGTGTTACCTTGGTCTGGGTAACCCGAATGTGGAGGGATGGCACGTGTGTGACCACAGAGGGGGCTTCTTTTGCCAAGCAGGTTGTTGGCATTTGAGGCCCACCAGCCTGCCAATGTTGCCATTAATTCTGCTCTCATTTTAAAACTTTATTTTATTCATTCATTTTTCTGTGGCCCTGGGGATTGAACCCAGGGCCTCTGCACTAAGCCAAGTTCCATCCCTAACCCTGTTTTATTTTTTGTTTTGAGACAGGCTCCCACTCAGTAACTTAAGTTGGCCAGGCTACCCAAACTTCCAATCCTGACTGCCTCAGCCTCCCTGATGCTAGAATGACAGGTGTGTGCCATCATGCCCAGTCTGTTCCCATTCACATAGTGAGGTTGGAAGACTCACTAAATGGAAGTACTTGGAGGAACTGAAGAAACCAACTTCCTAGCACACATTCTTAGTTAGCTCATGCTCATTGAGACCTCCTGAGTGGTCTCTAATCTTACAAAGCCTTCCTTTTTAAGCTTCCCCGAATAACACCGTTACTTGTAATCTCTGCTCTTGACTCATCAGCTGGCATCTGTCACTGAGCTGGGACCTTGGCCTTTGGGGACTGAGATGGTCCTGGCTGAATGGCAAGAAAAGCCCCATTCACTTTCCTCTTTTGAGACTTTTCCAGGGATGACAGGGATGTCAGCTTAGTAATGTGAGCTTTGGGGCCCAGGAGATGACTCGGAGGACCAGGCAGCCCTGTTGCAGGTGCCTGATGCACCTTCCACACCACATGTTTCTGTCTGAGAGTTGGGGCACTGAGAAACATTTTGAGTGAAGGAAGAAGGAGGGAGCCACTTCCCAGCTGCATTACCTTGAGGAAGAACATTTACTTGGGTGTCTGTGTTCCCTTGTCTGCTCTTGTTTTATGCTTGAGCCCTGGACTCTCGTTTCTCAAGTGTTGTTGGCTATGGCTTCAGTGTCTCCTTGGCCTGACCCAGACTGTAGCCCTTGACTTGCCAACAGATGTTCACTAGTCTGGTTGCTAAAGCAGTACACAATTTTGGTCAGTTCTGCAACTCGTACTCAGCCATTTTGTCACATGAAATAGTGTGCACGAGTTGACTAAAGTCTTGTTCTATTTCTCCTGAGGTGTTAATGTTGTGGTTTATATCTGGATGTCACACTAAAGCTTCATGTGCTCCATGGTGGGGCTTCTGAAAGGTGATTGGACCTTGGGGTGCCATAGCCGAGTGTGACATGAGAAGGCGGGGCCTGGTTGGAAGTGAGTGGAGACCTGGAGGTGTGTCTTCCTCCCTGCTCCTCCCTTCTTCTTCTGATTCCTGTTTGCCATGCTTTCCTGCCTCGGAGCCAGCTGACTATGGGCTGAAATGTGAGTCAAAATAACCTTGTCCACTTTTAAGCTGTGGCATCCAATATTGTGTCTCAGTGATGAAGACAGTGACTAAGACAGTCACTAAAACATGAGAGTGGGCTCCTACCAGTCACTCCTTTGATGCAGTTTTAGTTGTTGCTGTTGTTTGGTCCTTGTCGTAGCAGAGATTACAAGGGAAGTGATGGTGTTATTCAGGGAATTCTCTGGCAGTCAGAATTCCTCCCCAGCTCTGGCAGTGCCCAGTGGGAATGTGGCTCTGTGCATGGGCAGCTGACTGGTAGGCAAGGGCTGATGCCGCCTGGTGCTTCTGGGCAGGCCGGCTTCTTCCTGTGAGAAAGCTGCCCAGAGTTGCTTTCATTTTAGCTTTTAATTTACTTCTATGCAGACAGTTGTCTGAAGTCACCATAGACTTCCCAGGGTGTATGTGATTATGGCTCACTGCATGGGGACCCAGTGATTGATTGGTCAGCTGACCTTTATCTTACCTTTTTAAGTCTATTGTGCCTATTAATGAAATTGCAGAAATGGAAGACCGTGTTCCCTGCTTTTGGAATTTGGCTGGTAAATTTAAAACTATGAACTCTCCCTCTTCTGTCTTTGACATAGGAAACATTCCTAATTTCACCAGAGCAAAACATGTGTTTTGCTTTAAACCAATTTCTCAGGACACTATTGGGTTAGTGCATTTAAAGTTTAAGGGCCTTGTTTATTCCTGTGTTTTGGACATATTCTTAGTTTTTTTAGCCTTCTCAATTCATTTGTGGGTGTTTAAAGAAAGACCAACAAACTCTCCATCCTACTGACTTGAGCAGCCAAAGATTAACAACATCATCCTTCCATGGGTTTATACATTGAGCATGGCAATAATTTAGTCCTGCAGACTCAGGATTTAAATGAAGAATGCCTAGCTTTTTAGGAAAAGATTAGGAGCTTCACTGTTCTGAATAATTGAAGGAAAATGTTCTACCATTCAGTGATGTTTTGTAGAAAACCTTGTTCAAACATTTGAATCAGTAATAGAGAAAGAATGATCTAGAACTGATAAAAGTAAAGACTATAGCTCTTGCTGTGAGTGTTTTACAGGTTCACCCATAGATAGAACACTCAGCTGTACTGAGATATTGCCAGGGTGCTGGAGAAGGCACGGATGGATATAAATCCTGTCTCCAAGAGGCCAGGTTGGGCAAGTGAAGTGCTAATTAGATCAAGGGGCTCTTAGGGGTTCACACATTTCCTTGCACCCTTCTTCAGGTTGTGTGTGTTTGTGTGAGTCCCTTACTGTGTGCATGAGTGTGTGTGTGTGTGTGTGTGTGTGTGTGTGAGTGTGCGCATGTCTGTGCCTTTGCTGGAGAAGAGAGAGGGACCTAGGCTTTTGTCACATTCTCTGAGGCCTGAAGCAGCATAGTACAAGGGGTCTGAGGGCAGCTAGGTGCCAGGCCCACACAGTCCTACTCCATTGGAGTTGCTGGGGTAGACTGAGGACTCCTCATGGTGCCATTTAGGGCGTGTGTAAAATGCAGGGGTCTGGGTGCCCAGGCTTTCTGAACCAGAATTCTCTGGGTGTGGAGTGAAGAGAGCAGCACATTTGAGCTGTGCCCAGGTTCCCCTGTGCTTTGGGAGTGCTCTGCCAATCCGGGACCTGCTGGACCAGAGGCCTGGGTGTTGCTGTCTTCATCTACTCCTGAGTTGGTTTCTTCTGGACTTCTCGGCTCTCTACCACTCCCCACTGCCGAAGGTCTAAAACTACTTGGCATGCTATGGCCCTGTAGTGCCTTATGAGCTCAGCCTGATGATTGAGGTCACACGTGAGGCCGTTCTTAGTCCTCAGCAACCCCTCAGTCTCCTTTCCTCCGCCATTGGTGCAGTGATAAAAGTGTCCCCTGAGCTGATGCCTGCTCTGCACAATTAAAGAAGTGTCAGGAAAAAACCGAAGGAGCAGCAGCATTCAGTGGTGCATCAGTGACTGATGACTGGCCCCGCTGCAAGTGACAGAGTCATGTGCTGCTGCAGTAAGCTGAGCCCTACATGCGGGGAAATGTGGGACACTCCATGGACAGGCAGGTTGCTCGGGCACAGCCTTTTGAGACTTTGATTGGAAAGCCATTTACAATTTTCAATTGCATGGGTCCTGGCCGTGGAGCGCCTCACCCATGTGCTGATTTATGAAGGGCACCCCAGGGTGACCAGTGCCCTAACCTCTGTATGCAATAGCAGTTTAATGATGTGTGGATGTCAGGCCCACAGGCAGTTGGCTGATCTGGTTTAATTTTATACTTAAGTCCACACAGACATTGCTAAGGGTTCATGTTTGACAGTATATCATTACCTAGGCAGTTTATGGTAAAAGCTTTTCATGGTGAATCAATCCTAGACTGGTTTACTGTAGATCAATTGGTGTTTCTTGAATCAGCATCATTATTTTTTATCCTTAGCATCTCTCATCATCCACCTGGAACGAACTCCTCCTCTGTCTGCTGTTGTATATTCCCCACCTTTAAAGATCTGTTTTGGACAGTGGCTCCTGCAGGATGCACCCTCTGTGCCAGCCAGGCCGCCTTCTAGCCTCTGAGTCTCTGAGGTATGGGGTGTGAGGGTCCCTGCTGGCAGTGCCCTTGGGCAGAAGCCCCCGCCCAGTCATTTGTTACCTTGTCTGTGTGCTCAGCAATCTGCTCAGTTCTCTGCCCTTGCGTCTACCACTCTGTCCACTCACTTCCCTGGTGCTGGTGTGCTGCCTGCCCGGGGCAGGTTCTGTGTGTGGCCCTGGAGCTGAAGTGCACTGGTCCTTGGGGAGCTTGTGGATTGGTGGGGAAGGTGCCAATTCCATTGTACCACCTGTGTCGCGCGCTGAGACATAGCAGGGCCAGGTGCTGAGAAACGCTGCTGGGTTAGGCCCCTCATTTGCAGGTGCTTCCTTCACATCAGCGGGAAGCCAGATCTTTGCCCAGTTTACCCCCAAGATGCAGAAAAGCTTTAATTATAAGGAGATATTTTAAAAAGTCCAAGAAGCAGCACTTATATTGAATTTGATTTGTATATACCATTTTAGCTAATATTGTCATGGAAATTTCTCAATTTTAAGTCTTAAGAGCTTGTCAGAGAAGAAAAGATTTATTTTTGGAAAAGCATGTTCCCCAGTGTTCCCTGGTCTTGGTAATTATGGGAGGTCATTCTCAGGACTGGGAGGCTTTCTTGGGGCCATGGGTTGCAGGGCAAGGGCCTTGTGGGGGCCCTTTCACACCTGATTCCAATGATTTCAGCTATTGTTTTCTGTCAGTAGGAAGCACAAAAACCTACCCTTGTGTGAAGATTCTCCTGTGACTGCTTTCCATAAAATGTGAAGTCGATTTCTTTTTCCATTTTCAATCATGAAAGTGAAGCCGGAAGCTGCCCCTTGTGCGTAATGGAAAGATCTGAGCTTGCGGCCAGGTTTCCATTTCCACTGCTCCTTTCCAGCCGGAACACAATCCCTACATCGCATCCCTAGGCATGGACTGTGGTGGGAGGGCAAAGGCTGCTGTTAACCATCGGTGCCACGGCTGGGTCAGAGAGCCTTTGGGGAGGAGCGTACTTTCTGTACAGTTTCCCTCCTGGCTAGTACCAGCCTTTCTCCCCGTGGATTCCTTTTTCCAGGTTTATATTGTCCCTTTGCTCCCTTTATTTTCTGCTAGGAAGAGTCTTATTATTGTGATTATTACTCTAAAAAAATTTCAAGCAAGCAAGCATGTATTAACTGGAAAGTACCAATTTGGAAATGCTGTTTTTTAATAGTGTGCTTTTATGGTATTCCTGGATAGAAAAGGTATTTTTATAGAGCTAGTTCTGTTCCTGTCTTTAATTTTTCTCATGAGCCCATAAAATAATATTTTATATCAATTTTTGTTACATATGTTATGTAAAGTCAGTATTCTTTAAAATTTTAGCAGTTTAAGATGCACTAAATACTTTTGGCTGTAATCTCAGAGGGCTGAGTCCTACCAGACTGCATAAAAACATATTATTCTACTTTTGTACATATCGTAGAAAACTTGAATTGTCTTGGGTATGTAGACATAAGGGTATTTTTTAATATTATTGGAAAATAAACATAATATAAAACTTACCATTTCAATCTCATTTAAGTATTGGTTCAGTGTCATTAGTATGTGTATTCTGTTGTGTGACCATTGTTACCATTGTCCTTTCTCAGACCACTGAAACTACACCCATTATTAAAAAAAATAGCTACTTTTTCAACCTCTCTCCAGCCCCTGGCACCCACCCTTTCTCTTTGCATTTGACTATTGTTAAGTATCATATGAATGAAGCCATACAGCATTTGTCCTCGAAAGATAAGCCTTCTTTTTTTTTATACCAGGGATCGAACTCGGGACCTTGTGCTTTTGAGGCAGGCAGCGGAACCACTGAGCTAAATCCCCAGCCTGACAGGCCTTTTTTATGTAGAATAATATAATCAAGGTTCATTCGTGTCACACCTTATGGTCATAGCATGCATCAGAAGTTGCTTCCTTTTTATGGCCAAATAATTCTCCATTGTATGTATATACCACATTTTGTTTATCTATCCACCTATCCACTTGGATGGATTGATCCAATTTTTAGCTGCTGTGAATATTGGCACACAACTATCTCTTCGAGACCTTCTTTTAATCCTTTTGGGTATATACTCAGGTATGGAATTGATGGATCATGTGGGAGTTCTTTTTCCAGAAACTGCTGATGCTGTATTATTTCCCACAGTGTCTGTACCATTTTGCATTGTCATCACCCATGCCCAAGGTCCATATTCTCTCCATCCTCACTGACACATGTTATTATGATTTTTTTATAGTGGTCATTCTTTTTTTTTTTTGTACCGGGGATTGAACTTGGGTCCTTGTGCTTGCAAGGCAGGCCACTGAAAATTTATAGTGGTCATTCTGATAGGTATGATGTAGTATCTCTGTGTGGTTCTGATTTCAGCTCTTTACTAAGTAGTGATCTTAATTATCTTTTTAATGTGTTTATTGGCCATTTGTATATATTTTTTTGTGAAATATCTGTTCAGCCCTTTTCCCATTTTTGAGTTGGGTTGTAATTTTTTTTTTTTTTTGGTACCTGGGATTGAACTTGGGACCTTGCACTTGTGAGGCAGGTGGCAGCACCACTGAGCTAAATCCCCTGCTCTGGGTTGTAATTTTTTATTAAGTTGGAGTTCTTTATATATCTTCTGTATATTATTCCCTTATTACATATATGATACAGAAATATTTTATCTCTGTGGTTTGCCTTTTCATTCTGTTGATAGTATCTTTTGATGCATGTGCTTTTTACTAAAGAGGTGGGGTTGCACTATGCTCTCCAGGGTAGCTTTGAACTCCTAGGCTCAAGCAATCTTCCTATCCCGGGTAGCTAGGCTCCCAAGGAGCTGAGACTACAGGTACACACTACAGTGCTCAGCTCACAAAACTGTTTTAGCTTTGATGAAGTCCAGTTTGTCTGTTTTTTCTTTGGTTGAGTATGGAACAGAAATAGTGGTTCCGAGGGTATTTTCCTTTGGCCTTCCTGGGGAGGCACAATGTCTGGCCTGTGTCACTGAAAAATGAAAGGGACTCTTCCTGTGCCACAGAGAGCTGCTGGTGTACCTGGACCTTGGGTGTGACTGGTGTCTTGGTGTGGAAGGGTGGGGCTAAAGGATCTCGTTGAAGCCAGCTGGAACTACATAGTAAGACGCTGTCTCAAAAAAACCAGAGAGAGACAGAGGGAGAGGGAGAGACAGAGGGAGAGACAGAGGGAGAAGAAGAGGGAGGGGGAGGGATGGGCAGGGAGAAAAGAGACTACTCTTGGAAAAATATATAACCCTGAAAGTGAATCTTGATTTTGAAAATGTGAAGCACCTGCACATAAGTAGGATTGTATTAAATAGGAATATATTAATAATAATAATAATAATAATAAGACTATGTCAATCACATTTGAGAATCAACAGCCTCAGTTTCATATCCATTCCCTTGACCCTCACAGGCTTGGGAGAGGAGAGAAGCTGGATCCTCATTTTGAATGGCTGGCTCCAGATCCCCTGGCCTGTCTTTGGAGCTGCTGGGATCCAGAAGAGGCACCTTCCCGGCTGGCTGACTGGGCTCTCTGATCGCCAGTGTGGTCTGTCTAAATGCATAGCCCTCAGCCTTGCCCAGCCCACAGGGACCCCTGGCATCATGGGGTAAACCGCTCTGGAAGGTGTCATGTCCTTGCTATGTGTCAAGTGCACACTTGAGTTCACTGTCCAGCTTTTGAGGGGAGGCAACTATGTGTTCCCAGCCAGCTGGCCCTGGCTAGAATATCCAGTATCATTGCACAGAGTATCTCTATTGCATGCCTCCAGGCTGGGACCCAGGACCTTCTCCTTGTTGGAGACGCTGCGTTTAACCGATCAGGGGAAAAAAATTGAGTAAGACGTTAAATTAATTGGAGAGGCTCTATTTTTTTTTTGGTACCAGGGATCAAACCCAGGACCTTGTGCTTGCAAGGCAGGAAGTGGAATCACTGAGCTAAATTCCTGGCCTCAGGCTTCAGTTTTTATACATATGCAAATAAAAGTTTCATACAATGTTAATTAAAAGAACTTCCTGTTTTGAGCATTATTCAAAATTCACAGTATTCTTTTGTTGAAGTTGCATTAGGATTTTATTTTATTTATTTGGGTTTTTTGAGATAGGGCCTTAGTATGTAGTTCAAGCTGCCCTTGAGCTTGTGATCCTCCTGCTTCAGTCTCGGAGTGCTGGGATGGTGTGCCACCATGCCTGGCGTACATTATGGTTTAAAAAGAAACCATGACTTAGGAAATGACTGTTTATAGATGACACTTCTGTGTTTTATTTTAAGAATTTAATATAGCATGGTGTTCTTGTATCTTTTTTTTTTTTTTTTTCTGGTACCAGGGATCAAACTCAGGACCTTGAGCTTGCAAGGTAGGCATGCGGCCACTGAGCTAAATCCCTGGCAGCGAGTTGTTTTTGAAGAGTGCTCTTGGTTATTAGAATGTTATGTTATGGTATTCCATTTGATTTTAATTTCAGCAGTGACAGTATACGAAGCCAGAATTTTAATGCCCATAATACAGTTTAGGAAATGAAGGTCCAGTGGGAATGCTCCTAGTTCATCATCTTTGTTTTCTGAACAAGATTGTCGATACCTTTAGATTAATCTAGATACAAATAGCTGTGATTGCCGTGGAATTTATGTGACTGACAATAGCTGACCAGCAAGTTAACCCATTAGCAGCCCACTCCACACTCGGATGAACTGGACCAGTTGCTTTATCTGCCTGAATCTGTTTTCTTCTTCTACTGAGTGTAATGATTTGTTTACCACCAGCACTATGGCAGTTCTAACTATGGCAATTTTCCTGAAATATTCATTTTTATAAATTTGTGTTGTCACAAACTCCAAACCCACACAAGAAGAGAGGATGCTATAACAGAGTGCCACATACCCGCCACCCAGGAGCAGTGACTTGGGCACTGCAGGACCTGCACGTGCACAGGGTGTCCCATGTGAGTGTCCCTGTGTGGGTTGGTGACTGAGGTCGCACTTTCCCCACTGGGTGAGCTTTTACTTTGTTCTCATTCTTTCTCTAACACAAATAGGCAGTGTGGCAGTAAACATCCAGTGCAGAAGGATTTGCTTACTTGTGCAGGACGGTGACAGAACAGTGGTGGAACTGTCTCAGTGTGAGGAGGCATGGGAGTTTTTGTTCACCCCCACGAAGATTTTATTACAGCCTAACAACCTTCAGCACTTTTGCTTTCTTCTCAGAAGTTCCAGGTTAATGATTGTCTGAGTTGACTGTCTTTATTGGTGTTGCCTTAGGAAGTGCCAGCTGAAGGTCTTCTCTCCAGGCTCCTCCATCCACTTGCCCAGGAGTCTAGCTTCCTCCAGCTCCTATCATAGACTCCCTGTCCTTGGACTGGACGGCTGGGAGGGGCCTCACGGACTGTCACACCCCACCTCTGTTCCTGCTCCTATCTGAGTTGTTCCTCCAGGAGAGATTGGAGACAATGGGGCATTTGGAGGCTGGCAGTGTCACTTGTCAGGGCTGCAGCCCCCACATCACACACCACACACCAGACACTGGAAGATTGAAATCAAGCTCTGGCCCCACCTGTCTCAGCACTGTTCTTAATTGGAGCCAGGTTAGGACATTGTTGCGTTCTGGTACCAACTGGTACCAGAGCCCTTCCAGAATGGGTTCAAGTGTTGTTTAACTTTTAGTGGCAGCATTATTTTTTGTTATTGCTTTCCATGAATTCTGTTTTAAAAACATTTTTATTTTGGCTTAAGTTTAGTCATACAAAAAAGAGTTGCAGAAATAGTGCACACATTGCTAGTGTCCCCTCACCCAGCTTTGCTCTGTGTTTGCTTATTTCTTGGCTGCGGTGTTAGGGAGTAAGCCCAGACACGTGCACTGGTATGGTGCTCATCTTTGGATCTTATTCCAATTTTTTTCAAGGCTCTTCTCTTGTGACTACAGCCAATGCTGTTCTTGGGTTCCTGCTGGCTTGTCCTTGTCACCGTAGTGCATGTTGCTCTGGGACCCTCCTGGGATTGCAGATTGACCCTTTTGTGTGGGGGACACACAGCCCAGCCTGGGCCTTGGCATTTCATGAAACCGCTTCTCTGTTGGTGCTACAAAATCAACCAAACCAAACCAAAAAATAAAAAAAGGAGTAACTTTTTTTGATTTTATAAAATAGACACAGAAGCTCCTGTAGCCTTGGAGATTTTGAAGATAAATATGACCTGAAGCTCTACTTTGACCATCAGTTTTCCGTGGTCTTTTCAGTTCTTGGTGGCTGCAGAAAATGCCTGATCTTGACTGACTGGGCCAAGGGGTAGATTTAAGACAGCATGTGCTTGTTGCCTACTGAGGTCTGGAATCCTGGAAAGAAATGCAGGTGTGTTAGCTGCCTGTCCCTATAACCACTGAAACTTGGTGGTCTGGAATGGTGAGCGTGAGTTACCTCAAGGGGGTTTCTGGGGCGCTTACGCTCAGGGGTCCTTTAGGGACAGGAGGTTGCACCCTCAGGATGGCTCATCCACGTCCCTGGCAGCTTGGGGCTGGCTTTGGGCAGGAAGTCTTGGTTGTTTTGCAGTGGCCTCTACAGCAGGGCTGCTGGATGTGTCTTGTGACCTGGCAGTTGGCTTTCCAGGAGGGAGCTGCTCAGAGAGAACAAATTGGAGGTCACAGTGTCCTGGAGGGCCCAGCTTTGCAGATCACTGCATCATCCCCACAGTGCCCCTTGATTAACTGGTCAGCATTGTGCTGTACTGATGGGCCCATCTTGGATGCTTGCTACCACAGTGGAAGGCAGAAAGGTGGAAGCTGAGACTGAATCAGAAGGCTGGGTCCCCTACTGACCCCCTGTGTACTACTCGGCGGGCATGGAGGAGCCATTTCCTGAAGCCTCTGGCCTGCACTGGGTGTGTGGGGGCTTCACCTACTGAGGAGGAGGGAAGCCTCTGGCCTGCACTGGGTGTGTGGGGGCTACACCTACTGAGGAGGAGGAGGGTGAGTGGAATTGTGTGGTACATTCTGGGAATGTTAATTATGATCATGGGAAGGGTTTTTTAATGCATGGAGATTTATTCAGTGTTGAAATCTGGATGTGACTGAGGATATTTTTTCAAACTGCGTATTTTAGGATTGAATTTCATTTCTGTGCTGGGTAAACAAACAGTGTCTGTGAACTCCATTGTTATATGAAGTTGTACCGTCCACTGCCATCACCTGGCCAGTCCTGTTTCTGGCCTTTGTCTCCCTGCATGGCTTAGTGTTTCAGATCTTAGGACTCCTCCCTGCTTGTAGTCCTTTCATTGTAGTGAGGCAAGAACTCACCTGGGACTGCTCTCACATGGGTGTTTTTGGGCGTTCTGAGTGCGCAGCCTGTAAGAACTGGGTAGAAAGTGAATTTACTGTCCTTAGAGGTTGTAATGTTCCCAGCAGTGCTGTCCTAAATAAGATTACATCAGGCAAAGGTAGTACTTAGGTAGGAAAGTTTGAATGATCATGAATATTTTGGCGCAGTGTCTTATTTATTTATTTCTTTTTCTTTTTATTGAATTTATTGGTACAATCTAGGTATACAGTACATTTACATTCTTTACATTCATCATTGGGATTCTGTACCTTTTCATAATAGGTCTTGATTTTCATTTTTTCCCCTTGTCCCTGCCCTCCCTTCACCCCCTCCTCCCCTCCCCATTTACAAACACTTTATTTCCATTTTTTCAGTTTCTCATATTTTTTTCCTCTCTCTTATTACCATTCCCCCACCCTTCCCACTTTCCCTACACCTTTAGCCCTTTACTTCCTATTTCACATTATTAATTATCTGGGTACTGTTCTAGTTTTTCACACCAAAGAAACTATTCGGTATTTCAGTTAAAGAAATCTCTTTATGAACATTAAAAACAGGGAATCCTAAAATAAAACTAAAAAGGAAAGTAAAAGAGAAAAGGCAATGATGTAGCATTAAAATAATCCTTAATTCTGGAGATGAAAATGGTCCCTGAACATATTTAAATTGCTTCTTGCTCTTATAGTCTTATCTTATTCTTTTTTTCATTATTTAGAGAATACTTTATTATTTTCTGTAATCAAACCCACGTAGATGTGACCTTACATATTTAGTACAATGTGTTACCCCTGTACACATGGAAAAAAAAATAAAAAAATTAACATTTCTAGACCAATATGGCTGTCCATTTCTGTACAATGCCAACTCAACACAGTAAATTGGGATGACTTTTTTCCAAAGTTGGCAGCACCATTAAAGTTTCCCAAAATTCAATTTATATATATATATGTATATGTATATTTATATTTATGTAAAAAGACTAATAATAGCAGCATGTTTTGTATCAATAGCAGCAACAGCTTTTCCAGGTTCTGCAGTCATCTGAACAAAATTATAGACATTTCAGCACATTCCATTAAAAAACAAAACAAAACAAAACAAAACCAAAGAAAAGAATAATATCCAGAAAACAGCAAAGTTCTGTTGCTGTTGTGGTACCTGGCACCATTTTTTAAATTAGCATCTTAATCATCATCTGGAAAGAGAACATTCTAGAGTAATATCATTAAATATAGATAAAAAAAAAAATGATACAAACTATGTATCATAAAGCCGGTACTAGATATTTTACATTCATAGAGGTATGATACAGTACTGTCCTAATTTTACATTCAGAGGTATGATACAGTAACGTCCTACATCAATAATACTAGAATCAGTTTTGGTTTGAAATTTACTTTGTCTGCAAATAAGATTGCTACCCCTGTTTTTTTCTGGGCTCCTGTCACATGGAGGATTGTTTTTTCTCTTTTCACTTTGAGTCTATGGGCTTCTTTTTGCACTAGGTGTGTTTCTTGTATACAACATATTGTTGGATTTTGCTTCTTATTCCATTTTGCCAGTGTATTTC
>NW_022900919.1:28971103-29128836 GCF_012274545.1 Fukomys damarensis | reverse complement strand
TTCTTTGCATCATCTAGGAGTTGTTGGATCGATTTCTCATGATCCCTTACTGTTTTTAAGAGACCTCTCTTTTCATGGTCACTGACTGCAATCTTATTTTCTATATCTGAGAGTCTATCTTCGCATTCTTTTATTCTGTTGCGTACACTTTCTGTGGAGTGTTTAATCTCCTGGATGTCTGTTTGAATCTGTTTTATGGATTCCATTTCTTTCCTATGTTGGGTGTTTATTTTTTCCATTTCTTTCTTATGCTGGGCCTTCATGGCTTCTATCATGGTCCTAAATTCATCTATTTTTTTGTCAGTTTCTGCTCTAGAGTCTCAAATCACGACTTCCATTTTGCTCACTATCATCTCTATGGTTATCTGGGAAATTGTTTCTGTTTTGAATTTTTCTAGAGCCTGATTGATCTGTTTTGTTACTTCCTGTGCTTTGAGTTCAGGGTGTCCTGGTGGTTCCCTATCGGCCTTTTCATCCTCATTTGCCGTACTGTTTGCCATTGGTGGACTGGAAGTCTGTCCTTGTGTCTTGCTTAAGTGTTTTCTCATTTTTGTTTTTGTTGTCGGACTGTCCTTGGTTTAATCTCTGGGTTATCACCCAAATCTTCCTGATATAGTTGCGCCCTAGCTTCTGTGTCTCTAACAACCCACAGACATTCTCATCTTCATAACATCAGAGAAAACAGCTCATCAAATCAACCGCAATGCTTTATCCCAACTGATACAATCAGCAACACATTAAGATCAAGCACAACTTGGAAACTGACCACATGTGGTAGTCACTAGTCTATCACCTTTAAATCATTTGAATTAAATTGAAATCAAGAAGCAGTCCAGAACATGTCTGCAGTGAACAAAATTTCAATATAGTGTATTTACCATTTAATGGCTCAGACAGAGCGAGGATGCAAGACCCCTGATCTCAGCTGATGGCTGAACCCCATGATGCTGACTGACCTCGGGCTGCAAGGCTCAGAATGAGTTCCCCATCCTTCTGAATGGTTGAACTCCACAACGTTCTAGTACAGGTTTCCCACACCCTTTCTTTAAAGATGTTCAAAGTTGGGAACTCAGAAAAATACCCTTGATGACCACCTCTGCCTCTGCAGAGTGGGTCCAAAGACTGGCACAGTCAGGAGGTCTAAGAGTGCGTGCATGGGGTGGGGGTTTGGGGGGGTGTTAGGGGTTTCAGGGGTGCCCGTGCGGCTACCTTCCCGGCACTCAAGCGATGGCAGCCGGGCGGGAGAAGGCATGGCTCTCCTTCCCGCAGTGGATCAGGACCCAGGCTCTTGGCACAGTGTTTTAAAATACATTCTCTTGGTCAATATTAAGTTGTCTGGGGCTGGGGATTTGGCTCAGTGGTTCCGCTGCTTGTCTTGCAAGCACAAAGACCCGAATTCGATCCCTGGTATAAAAAAAAAAAACAAGCAAAAAAAAAATTGTCTGCTTACACGAAGTGATTATTGAGCACCTTTCTGCATGGGTATTTGAAGGAAGAGCATTTTGGGCAGAGGACATGAAAATCTGGGGTGTGTGTGTAGTTGTTATGTAAAGATTTAACTATAGGTTTAGATGTGCAACCATAGCCAGTCCTTCCTCTGTTTATACTTAATTTCTAGTAATTAAAAACTTGTTGTGCTTTATGGCTTTTCCCATAGATAGTAATAGATGAAAGTGTGAATGAAATTGGACTTTTCTGAAGTGAAAGAATTCTCACCTCTTCTTCACTTCTCCATGGCTGCCGATGCCGGGTGGCCTGGGCACAGCCCCAGATGAACACACATGGCTAACCTTGTCCGTCAGTGGAAGGAGAGGAAAGATCAATGACTTGCCTCTTCCCAATAGTGATGTTTCCACCATCTCCACGTCTTTGCCTGAAGTTCTTGTCCCTTCCCAGAGGCCCAGTTGATTCAGCACTGTATCGAAGGTGCTGGACTTCTTCCTGTGATCTCTCTCTGGTGTCTTAGTCATCCCGTTGATCTTTGTTCTGTCCCCCACCATTGTTGGCGCTGTGGTATGGGGTGAGACTTCACCCGAGCATAGTAATCCTTCCATTTCCACCTCCTAACTTAGATTAGCTGTTTCAAGGCCTGTTCCAGGCCATTTCTATCTCAGTTTTAGGGAAAACTTGTCTGAAATTTTGTGGTTTTTTTTTTTGTTGTTGTTGTTTTGTTTTGTTACGGGGGATTGATCTCAGGACCTTGCACTTGCAAGGCAGCAGTACCACTAAGCTAAATTCCTGGCCCAAAACACACAGTCAAGTATGGGTGTGTGGGGGGAGACAGTGTTAATCAGTTTAACAATAACTTACACCCTTCAGACCAACTTGTCTGAGATTTTGATAGCAGTTGAATTAAGCCTGTACTCAGTTTGTGGAGGCCTAACTTCTTTATTTACTGTGTTGAATCTTTTAATCTTTAAACATTGTCTGTCTCCATTTATGAAACTTTTTTTTTTTACAAAGTACTTACAAAGTAATTTTTTTAAACAAAGATTTAGAATCTAGAAAGCATATACAAATCAATAGCAAAAAAGGCTGAAAAGCCATGGGAAACCGGGAAAAGGCCATTAATGGGCAATTCCCAGAAGAAATACAAATGGATGTTAAGATTTGAGAGGGAGCTGGGTGTGATGGCACAACCCTATAATCCCAGCACTCTGCAAGGGAAGCAGGAGGACAGCATGTTTGAGCCTAGCAATGTAATGAGCTCCTGTCTCAAAAATTAAAAAGGGTGGGGGCTATAGCTCAGTGCTTGACACCCAGATTAGTATTTGCTTCAGGACTCTTATCTCACGGTTGTGTGTCCAGGGCCCGGGAGGAACCATGGCACAGGTGCAACCATGCATGCATCTTCCTCTCAGTCCCCTGTGGGCACACAGGCCATAGGTGAGACTCAGGAAACAGCAGCTCATGGTTTCTTGGCAGTGAAGCTTAGTGTTCATTGTAAGCCGTGTGGGGAGCCACTCCTCATCCCTGTGTGGCTACACAGGCTGCTGCCCTCACAGGCTGGGTGGTCTTCGCCCTTTCCCTTTGCCTCCGCACTGCCTCCTCTCTCCTCTTATCCTTCACCCTTCCTGTACTCTCTTCACTGCAGACCTGGGAAAACGCATTTCCGTCCATTTTGAGCTGCACGTGTGTGCATGTGCATGCATGAGATATGTGTTTAAACATGGAAGTCCTCCCTTATCCAGGGGGATGTGCTCTAGGGCTACAGCAGATGCCTAAAAGCAGGGTAGTATGAACCCTGCATGGTGTAGACTGTGTGTTTTCTTACACACATGTACAGGGCTGCTTCTGCCGTCCAGCACAAGGTCTCATCACACTACCTTAGGATAGTGCACATTGAAAAGCTAAGAATTTTCTTTTGGAATTTTTTATGTCATATTTTCATATCACAGTTGACCATGGAATAATTGAAACTAAGGAAAATGGAACCACTATGCGTGTGTGTGTGTGTGTGCATGTGCACACACATGCACATGCATGCCCACATGTATGTGTGGTGGAGGGGTAACATGTATGGTTCCTTGGGCTCCTGTACCTGCTGGTCACAGGAGTGGGCCCAGGCATCTCCAGCAGCAGACTGGCAGTCCCCACTTAATGCTGTGGTGTCGCCTGGTGGCATGCTGACTGGGGGTTGTCCTATGGCTCCAGTAGACCAACACCACTTGGCAGTGTCTGTGGGCTCGGTGATAGGGTAGTCCTGTGTGTTGCACTTAGAGTCCTCCCCTGCCTCCATACCCACGGGCTATTCAGATGCTACATCCCATGACAGTGCTGGGGAGGTCTCCAGGGGACAGGAGGGAGCTGCTGTGAGCCTCCCATGACAGTTAAGTTTCAAGAAGAGCTGGCTCACCCAAGTTGGCTTCACACGTTTCCATCAAACTGTGCCCTGAGCTAAAAATGCCACAAGTAGTGTGGGTGACAAAGTGAACTGTTGCAGCATTCGGGACTTCATTCTGTAGCACCAGTGTGTGGTGTTTGATGAAGTACTTGTGCTTTGCAGCCTTCTTTGCGAGGGTTATTGTGTAGTCTAGAATTTGGAAAAATGAACTATGTAAGTCAGCTTTCATAATCTCCTCAGTAATTATGAAATGTCTTTACTAAAGGGTATTTGTGCTTTCTGGGGTTTGTTCTTCATCTTTTCCACATTACTTGTAAAATGTATCTTTTTATCATCTTACTTTGAAATAATTTGATTTACAGAAGAGGTACAAAGATACTAATGGGACATTTGTACATTCTCTGTATCATTTTCCCTAATGTCAACATCTTTCATGAACACAAAGTTATTAAAAGTAACATGTTAACCTATAATTCTAGAACTCAGGGAGGCTGAGGCAGGAAGATTGCAGATCCAGCCCACCCTGGGCAACCTAGTAAGACTGTCTCAAAAGAAAAAATAAAAATGGGCTGAGGATGGAGCTTAGTGTGAGTAACACACACATGCACACATGCACTCATCCACACCTGTACACCGAAGAAGAAATTACCGTTGGTACAGTACTACCAGCTGTTGGGAGATCAAAACCAGGGTCCTGTTGAGTGATGCCTGACAGTTATTGAGGGATACCTGATCACCTGATTTGGGTACAGCCGAGGATGAAAGAATAATATACAAAGAAGAGTAAGGAATAAAGAATGATAGTTTATTACTTGGGAGCCAGGAATTGATCTTGGTTCTATCTTGGCTAAGACTGGGCTTTGGATTAGGCAGGATTTATGATTGTACATCATAGCAAAGGGGTAAAAGCAGATGTAGGGAATAGCAGAACTATTGCACTAATGAGCCAGGCTATAAAAGGGAGGAACAATGTTTTCTTGTGAAGGACAGGTTACAGTTAACAAGCTACCTGTACTATCTTGCAGGTCATAGCTAACAAGCCACCTGCATTATCTTTAGCTAATGTCTGACCTTAGAGAATGGCTGCACAGAGTCAATTCCTCAACTGTAGTGTCAGCTTGCTGTTAGAGATGTTACACTCTGATCAATCATTGAGACCTCAGTTCTGACCATTGGCATAGGGAAGTCTGTCTCTGTACACCAGCCAAAGGCTCATTTAGCAAGTCACATTTAGGCCTTGAAGTGACTCATAATTTTATTTTTTAAAATTATTATTTTTTTGTTACCAGGGATTGAACTTGGGTCCTTGTGCCTGTCAGGCAGGTGGCGGCACCACTGAGCTAAATCCCTGGCCCCGACTCATAATTGTAATTAATAGTCAAATTCATAAGACAATTTAATAATATCTAAAGCCTGCTCAGTACAGTTTCAAGTTGGCCGTCTACAGGGTCCTACATTGCATTTTTCATGTCTCTCCAGTCTCTTCCTCAGTCTGTTCTCTTTTTTTTTTTTTTGGCCCTGGGCATCAAACTCTGGATCTTGTGCTTGTGAGGTAGGTGGTGGAACCACTGAGCTAAATCCCTGGCCCTCAGTCTGTTTTTGATAACATGTAAATCCAAGTTTGCAGAAGCCTTCTGAATGTAGTTTTGTTCCCCTGTTGAAGCCCCCATGTCCACAACTGTGACCTGGCATCTTCTGTTGGGGGCCTAGCACCTAATGCCCCTGTGGCCTGTGGCAGCTGATGTTCTGATGTTACCCAAGGCATGGCCATAGTGTGTGGCATATTCTTCCTTACCCAAGGAGAGCTTATCCTGGGTCCCTCCTGCTCTTTGCTCAGTTCCAGTTTCCAGATGTAGGTATGCAGACCAGAAGTGCCTCAGACGCTCAGGGAGATCTGCTCCCCTGCTCCCCGCCTGGGGCTCCTGGCATGGGGCTTTCTTATACATGGGTGTCATCTGAGCTTAGAAGAGTATGGACCTCACTGTGTAGTCTGATCACAACACATTACACTGCCATAGGGTGGCCACCCAGGGCTCTGGGGTACAGTAGCTGAGGGGGCAGGTGTGCAAAGGTAGCTCTGGAGTTTTCATAGCAACTGCAAAGAATTCCTGGGGAGTCTGTGTGGAGTTGATGATCATAAATAGACAGGGTGGGAGGGGGGTGGCAAAGGAGGGAGGAGGAATGTTCTAGTCGAGGTTTCTGTAAAGGTATATTGGTTACCAGGCTCTGGAGCTGTGCCGATTTTTTGTGTATTTTCCTCCACAATCCCAGTACATCCCTTGCATGTGAGACACACACAGACACACACATACACACGAGAGTGCTGCTGGCCGAGGGTGTTTCTGGGAGGTGGGCTTTTAGCCCTAACCGCTGTGCATCCTGATAGACTGAGGGATGGTTACCATTTTACATTTTCATAGCACATCATAAAAATTCTGAAACCCAACTTTGGGTTCCTTCCTGCTAATTAGACACAGTTTAAGTTTCGCCAGTGCCTGTGTTTATGTCTTCCTTTATCCCAGGACCTGTGTCGCATAGTCTGCAGGTTTCTTTCTTAGTCTTCCCTTGATTTTCATGACTCCTGCAGTCTTGAACTGTCCAGGTATGACGTCTTGGCTTCTCTTGTAATCGTATGCGGTTCTGGGTTTTGGAAGAAAACATCCCCAAAGTGAAACCCTTCCCATTTCATCATGACATTGCTAGTGATGTTAACCTTGGCTAATACAGTGCTGGCTATGTCTCTGCACTGCAAGGTTACAGTGTTCCCTTTCCCTGCTCTGTCCTTCCAGAGTGAGTCACTCAGTGCATCCCAGACTCAAAGATGATGCCTCATCTTTTTAAGGGAGAAGTATAAGGAGTGATCAAAAAAATATAGCGAATGTTTAGAATTATTACTGCCATGAGTCTCCCTCAAAATGCCCCCTTCTTTCAAGCACACTTATGAAAAATGCACTGCCACGAGTCTCCCTCAAAATGCCGCCTTGTTTCGAGCACACTTATACCATCATTCCTGCCACTTTCTGAAGCAGTTCTGGAAGTCCTCTTTCATGTTTTACAAGATATGGTAAAAAATATGTGAATGCTGCTGCTGAGTGCTGTCCAGTGGGAAGGCGGGCTCATAAAGACATCAGTGTGTCCACATCCACCTGTTCATCGTGTGACTTCCTGCTCTTCCCCAAAGTCAAATGACCAGGAAAGGTCATTCTGAATGAGTCACAACGTCGAGGCAGCCATAGCAGCACAACTGAAGACCTGATAGAGGACTTCAGAGCTGCTGCAGAAAGTGGCAAGAACGGTGGGATAAGTGTGTTAGAAGTATGTGTGGGGGTGTGTTGAGGAGTTCCGTGACAATGTGTCTTCTGTAATGCTTTTTCAAAGTTTAAATACACCAGAGTTTTCAGCGACACTGTATATCTACAGATGTTGTTTATACGGTGGTAGAATACACAGATAAAACTGATTTTCAGATAAACAAAGATTCTTTTTTCTCTGCAATGTTGGAGGTCAAATCCGCTGCCTTCTGTGTGCTACGCAAGTGTTCCACATGAGCTGCATTCCTATCCCAACAAGGAATACTTTTTTTATTTGAACTTCAGCTTTAGCTTGGCATCTATATTTTGTTCAGTCTGGTAGCCCTAATTATTTGAAGTTATTCTGTGAGAAAGATTGGTCTCTTCCCCTCAACATTTGATTTTCAGTATGATTTCATCACGTTCTTGGTATGGTTTTCTTCCCATTTTCTGTCATCTCTTAGCATTTTAGTGATGATACTTTGTCTACTTAATTTTCTTTTAAAGCCACATGGAAAATAACTTTGTTTTGTTTGATTCAAAAGAGGAAATCATTTGTGTTTTAATCAAAGGATTTTCTCATTACATGAGCCAAAAGGCACATTAGTGTCCAACCCCTATAAATGAAACCTGGAGTTGAAGGAAATAAGAGATTCTGCCCAATTTCCAAGTGCAGATCATGGGAGGGGCAGGAAGGAAAGGCACAGCCATTCCTGGAAGTGGCCCCAGCTAGCAAATGGATTCTGTCAAACTTGGCAGCGTGAGTGCTTGGGATTGCTTAAGACTCCGACCTACAGCAGGTGTGAGAGAATTCTAAGTGGATGTGGAAATGAAGGAGGGCAGGGGTAGGGGAATGGCTGGGGTAGCCGTGTAGTTTGCCTTTGAAAGAAAACCAGATCCTTTGTGTCCTGGAAGCTGGTCTGATGGCGTTGCTTTTCATTAGAGGTGCAGGTTTGCAGCTGTGATTACCCTGGATATTTGCTCTTGGCAGCTGGTACCTGTCAGAAGCAGGTGTTCCAGGAGGTGGATGAACTTTGAGATGGCCCAGGTCTTTCTGGAGAGGAGGGTGCTGCTGTGAAGGGGCCCCATGGCCTTTCTAGAATGGAAGCTGTGATGGGGTGGGCAGAGAGGAAGTCTTTGGCTCTTGCCTTCTGTGTTTTTGTTTTTTTGAGACAGGGTCTCACTATGTAGTTGAGACTGCTCTGGAACTCACTGTGTAGCCCAGGCTGGTCTCGAACTCACAGCGATCCTCCTGCCTCAGCCTCCCAAGTGCTGGGATTACAGGTGTGCACCGCCATGCCCGGCCGACTGTTGCTTTGTGTCACCTGGGGGGGAGAGCCTGCCTGGCACACAGTAGGCACTTTATTGCTTGTTGATGGAAGAAGGACATTCATTCTTTGCTCTGACACATGTTCTGCTAATCTCAGTGATTGTGACTCAGATCCGTCAACCTTAGCTGAACCAACCCCATCCTCTGTGTTAACATCTGGGGTCACTTGGTGTTCTTACCTAAATCAGTTTTCCTGTGTACAGAGCCTGACTCTACAGGAAGTCTTGAGCTTGCCCCAGAGCATCCGGGGCCCTCTCTTCCCAGTGCCTGTCTTTTTTCTCCAGCTCTGCCCAGAGCGCTCTGGCTGCTGCTGTGTTTCCAGCACGTGTCATCACCTGATCTGCCCTTGTCCCATCTGTGGGGAAGAACACATCACGGCATCAACCTGGAATGACCGGCATATCCCAAAATGGAGGATGCTCAAGGGTACCAGGATGCCCAGGGCAGCTGTTTAAAGTCTACACACGTGTGTAGTTAATCGTTCAGGCTGGGGCTGCCCATTCTTTCTCCTAGGAAAACAAGAAGCATAGCTCTTAGCACAGCTCTCAGAAAGTGTTTCCCCATGACTGTTTTTGGCTCTTGTGATGCTGTTGAACAGAACAACATATGTTTGTCCATGTGTTTATATTTTTGAGGTCCCAGATGTCTGTAGTACCAGTTTTTATTATCTATTTTTGAGTTATGTTTTGAAACTTAGCATATGTTGGGATATTGCTGTGGAAATGAGTGTAGAGTTCTTGCTACCTGATCATAGTTGAGTCTGACAGGCTGTCTGGAGTTTTGTTTGTTCTTGGGTTTCTCTTTCCAAGATGTCAGTGTCAAATGCACAAACTAAACAATGAGGCCTGTTTCGAAGGGCTCTGAGAAGGAGTGGGAGTTGGCTGTGGAGTGAAAGCGTCACCTCAGGAGTTACCTCTAGGACAGTAGCTTTGCCCTTGTGCAGAGGGAAGGCGGGAGCCGGGCTTTGGGGCTGCCCTCCATTGTCCCCTTGTCCCCTGACCACAGCTGTCACTGTGTCTGGTGGGAGACAGGGCCTGAGTCTCCAGGAGTCCTGGAGGGGGGTCCCCTTAGGTCACGGTCTTGCTGAGTGAAGCAGGCAGCAGGGTCCTTATCACCTGGCCAAATTTGTGCTGCTCTTCTTGCTCTTCTCTCCCGAGGAAACTTGGGCAGCTTGCCTGGCTCTCTTGCAGATTATCCTGCCTCAGCTTCCTGCACCCGAGCAGGAGTTTGTCCAGAGGTGTTCTCCTTGGCTCTGATGCTGTTGAGGTGAACACTTTGCAGCTGTGCCCTCCTGTTTTCAGGTATCCTTGTGTTCTGTAAGAAGCGCTTCTGGTAATTTCCCTCTGGTGCCTGCAGGAGGTGCCACTTTGAGCATCAAGGAAAGGACTGCACAGAGCCCCGGTTCCAAACTTTACTACGAGTGTAATTCTGTCTGACACCAGGGACAGCATGAGTTTGAAATGGCAACTGAGGTAGTGGGCAGAGAGGGCGCTGAGCCGCATCTGTGTGACTTTGTGGCAAGGGTCCCCTAGCCACCAGGAGCCCTGGGCCATGGGTACAGAGCCACAGCTCTAGAGTCGTGTGCCTGTGGGCTGCCCTGGGTGCTGCTTCCCTCTGAGAGGTCTCTCTGGAAATGTAGAAAACCGATTCCACTGCTTGACATGAGCCTTCGAGTTTCCTGTGCTGAGTTCCTCTTTTTCCCATTGGTTGCAAGGTTTTGCTGTCTGCTTGGGCTCCTGGGGTGTCCCTTCTTCCTTGGCCCCTACCTCATCTCTGACCTCGGCCTGTCTGTCCATATCTTGGTGTTGCTGAAATGTGCACGGCTGTCTGGGTTGTGCACATGCCCTGCTGGGCCTGCTTTTAGTGCTTGCCTGCCCCTTATGCCTCAACCTTCCCTAGTATGTTAGGTGCAGTGACCCATATTTTTCATCTTTGTGTCACTGCCAAAGTTGAGTCCCTGTCTCTTTAACTGTGAGCTCTGGGGTCTGCATGCTAAGGGTTTCTGTGTGGAGCTGCTTAATTTGTTGATGGCAGCAGTCCCCTCTACAAATCCATGCTGGCTCCTTCTCCTTAGGTGTTTGCTGTGGGAGTCCTTGGCCAGTGCACACCCCTTGCCCTCGCCTGCGTGGCTGCAGAGGAGAACGCCTGCCCTCCCCTTTCCACCATGGCTGTGTCTCGGCTCTGGGGTGCAAAGGCAGCCTGGGCCGACTGTGCCCTGCTCACATGTGCAGATGTTTGTAAACACTATGTTGTCATGTAGTGTCATTTCCATCTGACTTCTCGAGCTCGTTCCATGCTCTGCAATTATTATATTACCAACCCCTCACCACAAGAAGCAGAATTTACACATCCACACAGCACTTATGGCACTACACACAGCAGGCAGCTGACAAATACTTGCTTTCTGTTACAGTTCTGAACAAAGTAATTCCTCTGGATAAAGCAGTGTCACTGGCGTGAGAACATGGACCGGCTGATTCCTTGTTCACATCCAGTCTTGTTCTTTTTCTTTTTTTAATCATATACTATTTAAATTCATTTTCATTATGGTATGTGCCTTATGAATACTTTAAATGTAATGTGTAGCTTTAATAGCTACTTTTATTTATTTATTTAGGTACTGGGGATCAAACTGGGGTCCTTGTGTTTGCAAGGCAGGTGGCAGAACCACTGAGCTAAATACCCAGCCCCAAATAGCTACTTTTAAAGAGAGCAGATACATAAAGTCACAATTCCTTTATTCCATTAAGTATGAATCCATTTGTAAGTCTTAAAAATTCATTCACAGAATCCTGTGTTTCATTTAAGATGTCTTTTATGTCAACTTACATTTATTTTATTTTTTACTTATTAGGTTTATTGGTACATTTTAGGTATACCTTATGATCACATTCATTATTGCAAATTAAACTGTTGAAGTTCAAATTCCAGACTCGTTCCTTAAGCTTTATTTTGTTTTCTTTTGTTCTGGGACTCAAACTCAGGGCCTCGCGTTTGCCCGGCAGGTGCTGTGTTGCTGAGCTTCATCCCTAGCCCCTCTAGTTTGTTCTTCATGGTGCAGGAGAACTGCACTTGGAGCTGAACTAGCGGAAGGACAGAAGAGCCAGGGGAGGAGACCCTGAAAGGACGCTGACATTAGGATGGTGGAATCACTGTCATCGTCAGCAGTGCCTGTGATAGGGACACGGGAGCCCGGCATGTAGGTGGCATCCATTATTGGTGATTTTACATTGTTCTCCTTAGTGTCCATCATGTGGGCCAACTCTGCAGGTTCTCAAGGGTGCGAGTGGTAGGGCTGGGGTCTGCAGCCTCATGGAAATGGGGGCTGAGAGATGTTTTGTCTCTCCTTAGTCAGCACCCCTTGAAACTGTGCTGTGTAAATTCCCAGGAACCTTCAGGGGATGTGGGCTTCTGCTCCGGAGGTAAAGGATGGCGACAGGAGAGGATGCTTACCATGACATTCATAGCTCCCTGCGCATCCTCTAGTATTTGTTTTCTGCTGAGATCTGGATCTCATTACAGTTTAAATCTTATTCTGTTACTTTAGTAGCCAATTTAATTGCAAATACTTTAACAAAACATGTTTAGAGCATTACATTTGTGAGGAGTCCGGGGTCATGCAGAGGTTCTAATTGATCCCTGTGCAGAGTGAATATAACTCTCTGGTGAAGGGCCTTGTTTTCATTATTTCTCAAGGCCTTTATCCTGTTGGAATCAGTGCAGAACAGCTTAATGTTTTTGGCTGATTGCACTCTGAGTTACAGAGCTTTTTTAAAGTATTGACTTCATAACCTAGAGGCTGAGGCCAGAGTAAACCGGATAACTCACTCTTGTGCTCTTTATTGCATGAGGTGTTACAGATAACACCATGTGGTCATGTTTTCCTTTTCATAGGGTCTATCAATGATTTAATTGGTTGCTGTTAGAACAGATGTTTTAAAGGAGTATTTTGGGGATTGCCACACTGATTCCACAGTCTACACATCCACCAACAGCCCCACCAGCATTTGTTATTGGTTGATTTCTTGTTTGCCAGGCAGGTGTGGCAGCACTGAGCTACATCCCCAACCCTGATTGATTTCTTGATAATAGCTATTCTTTTTGGAGTGAGATGTTTTAATTTGCATCTCTCAAATGACCAGTGATGTTGGACATTTTTTCATATATTTATATGCTGTTTCTACTTCTTTATTTGAGAAGTGTGTCTTCATTTCAGATGCCCATTTTTGGAATGGGTCTTTAAATTTGAGGGGTCTGCTTTTTTGAGTTCTTTATATATTCTAGATAGTAGTCATTTGTCTGAGGCACAGCTGTCAAGTTTTTCCCCACACTATGGGTTGTCTCTTCACTCTGTTGGTAGTTTCTTTTGCTATGTAAAAGCTTTTTAATAAGATGAGATCCCAGTTGCTGATTCTTTCTGATATTTTCTGTCCAGTTGAGGGTTTTGTTCATAAAGTCTTTGCCTACACCAATGTCTTCAAGAGTTCTACCTATTCTGTCTTCCAGCAGATTTAGTGTTTCTGTGTTAATATTTAGATCTTTGATCCATTTTGATTATAGTTTAGTGCATGGTGAAAGATATAGGTCTAGTTTTAATGTGGAAAGCCTATATTTTCAGCACTATATATTAAAGAGGCTATCTTCTAGTGAAGGTGTTTGGCTACTTTGCCAAAGGTAAGATGGCTGAGTGTGTTTGGAGTTGTTTCTGCATCTTCTAATCTGTCCCATTGATCCATGTGATGCCCCTTGCCTTGCCTTTGTTACCCAGAATTGCTTTTGCTATTTTAGGTCTCTTCTGGTTCCAAATGAATTTTAGGATTTTTTTTTTTTTAATTCTGTGAGCTATGCTATTGGTATTTTGATCGGGATTGCATTAAATCTGTGTAACAATTTTGGGAGTGTGGTCATTTTGACTATATTGGCTCTTTCTGCCCAGGAACAAGGGATATCTTTTTATTTTCTGAAATCCTCTTTGATATCCTTTTTCAGAGTACTGTAAATTTCCATGTAAAAGTCTTACTTCTAAAAGGAGTGTTTGGGCAGGACCGTATTTGCTTCCTTTTTGAATACTTGTGGGACATTATGTCTACCTTTTTAAAAAGTTTGTAATAGCTAAATCTTGGAAACAACCTATTTGCCCATCCGTTGGAAACTGGATAAAGAAGTTGTGGTTTTTCTATAAAATGGAATATTACTCAGCCATAAAGAGCGAGAGAATAGATTCATTCATAGGAAAATGGATACATATTGAAGATATACTCCTAAGTGAAATAAATAAGTCCCACATGTGTAAATACCGAATAGTTTCCCTGGTGTGAATATTCTGCAACAATGCATAAGATTCTAATAAGATTACTGACATTTAGAAATGGGAGGAAAGGAGCTAAAGGTGTAGGGAAGGTGTGATACGTAGGGGAAGAACAAAAAGGGAAAAGAAAAAAATGTGAGAGAATGAAAAGATGAAAATAAAGTGTTTGTAGATGGGGAGGGGAGGAGGGGGTGAAGGGAGGGCAGAGGTAAGGGGAAAAAAATGAGAATCAAGACTTGCCATGTAAAGGTACATGATCCCAACAATGAATGTAACTGTACTGTATCCCTAAATGTACCAATAAACTCAATAAAAAAAAAAATAAAAAAAATAAAAAGCTGTGGGCTGAGGAAGCAGAGCAGCCCACGGCCCTTAACCAGGGGAAGTGAGGTTGCTGGGGAAAGAGGTTGGGATCAGGAGTCATCACCTGAAAACCCAGGTCAGCATGTGGAAACCTCCCTGTTCCCTGTTGACAGCTGTAGAACATTCAGTAGCCACCCAGGGGTTGAGCCCTGAAGGATGGCTCTGACAGAGGCAAAGCCAGGTTTCTACAGTTCCATGCTAAGCAGATTTAAAGAGAAGATTGTCCACCTGGTACAGAGAGCTTAGAGCCAACGAAACCTGTGTAGCCCCAACACCTGTGTAAAGTAGGGAGCTAACTTCAGACCTGGAAATTACATGATGCTGTTTCACTGGTCAGTGCTGCTGAGGGGGTGCCTGTAAATGGCTGGTTTTGGTCATTTGAACTTGGAACACAGAAAAGCATACTCATTTTTTTTTAAGTGGGATAATTTTAATTTTAATTTTAAACCCTAAAATTTGGTTCTTTAATTGGGAAGTTAAAGTAGTAAGCTTTGAATCCCCCATCTTACTTCCAATCCAAGAAAAGCACAAGAACTGCTTTGCAAGGGATCTGAAAGTTATTTTTCCATGCTTATTTTTAAAAAAAGGTTTATTTCTATGTTTGGGTCCAAATATACTTCCTAAATTGCTATTTTTTTAGTGTTTGCAAAACAGTATTACAACTCTGCATATTGAGGATTTTAGATGTAGAAAAAGTCACTAAGGGTGATGGGATTACTTTAACAGTTCTTATTCTTTTGTACTATTTCAATCTTCTTTTCTCCCCCTTTGAAAATGTGGCTACACAGGGAGACTGTGTTACTTAACCCTAAAGCGGATACCTCTGAAGCTAGCAGAACATCGTTGCTGGAATTGGCTGTTCCCACACTGCCTGCTAAATGAGCAGAACTGGAGCCACACCACTGTGATTGTGTGGCCAATGCTTGCTCTAGTGAACCAGAAAGAGACTGCAAAACTAGTGACTGGCCCCAGCTAGGTCCAACAGTCTCTTGCTGCTGCACCCAGCAGTGAGTGCGTGCTGTCCCCGTGCTGGACTCTGTCTCCTCCTTTCTGTCACCTAGCTGAGTATGGTAAGCCTTTGATACCTGTACGTGGCGAGCGCTCAGTGACTGCATTATGCAGGTGTGTGTGTGTGTGCAGGGAGCAGCTTATCCGTGGAGCACCGTCTGCCTTGTGCTCTCTGGCTGAGAGTGGCTGCTCAATCTGTCCAGTGTGCTCCAGTCTGAGTTGAAGCTGTAGGGTTGTCTTGGATGTTCCTGTGACTTGTTTGACTTTTGATGTCTTAAACCATTTGAGAGCAATTGATCAGTCTTTTTTATTTTCTTCTATTCCACACCCACCAAAAACCTTATGGTCAATAAAATGCTGAACTTTTCTGGAATGACAAGTGCTACAAATGTAACCACATGGCAGAATTTATCTGTGAATCTTTTTTTGTTGTTGTTGTTCCAGGGATTGAACTCAGGATCTTGCGCCTACAAGGCAGGTGGTGGCACCACTGAGCTAAATCCCTGGCCCCAGAATCATATTTTCTTTTGTGACTATTACTCATTTTTACATTTCATCAAGGGAATTGGTGGGAGGGACTTAAATCTTACCCAGTTCTTGTTCTTTATAACATAAAGGGAAAGGTCCAGAGTGATGAAGATTTCTCTTGTCAAGTTTATGATTCTTGCCCTTTTTAGAATAGTGTTGAATTATCCCAGTTGATTAGAAAAATAGAAGTGCAGTTTCTTTGAAATACTATCTGTCATCCCTTCTTAGGCTTTGGGCTAAGATCAAGGGAAATACTACCAGTCACTCATCACCATCAAAAGAGTTTTAACTCTTTAAAACTGTTTGTCTCTAAAACAACTCTGAAAACTCCCCCTACAGAGTAGAGGAGGCTGTGCTTGTTTCTATTTAGGGAACAAGCATGGAAATCTTTGTGTCAGTGATTATGGCATGAGGTTGATGGCTGAGTGGGAGAAGAGTATTTTTCGGCTGAGTGTCCAACTAAGTCACCCCAGCAACATTTATCTGATTAGTTTTACTCCATTAAAAAAAAACTTTGTACCTAAAATAAAATAAAACCCTCCATTAAGTTATTTTTCTAATTACAATTCAGTTAAAACTCTAGTATGATTATTCTGTTGTGACACAAACCATCTGAGAGTCACCTTTTCAAAAATAATGGCCTTGAGCCAGGTGTGGCGGTGCATTCCAGAGGCTGAGACAGGAGGATCACCAGGAGTTTGAGGCAGCCTGGGCTGTGTAGTGAGTTCAAGGGTAACCTGCACCTCAAAGTGAGACCCTGTTTCAAAAAACAAAACAAACAAGCCAAAAAAAAAAAAATGGCCTTGAGGGGGAGGTGATGTCTAATTTCTTGTCTTTTTAAATTACCAATTAAGCCTGTCAAGTTTATATTTTTCCTCAATTGCATTGCTACATTCTTATATTTTTACATAGATTTATATCAGGTACTTCAGTGATTTTTTTACCCCCAATTTACTGTGTTGACTTGAGGATATAAATACACACAGGAACTGCTGCAGTTGAGCTCTGGGCAGTCAGTGGTAACTTTACTGACTCACAGGCACAGCTGTCTTGACTTCCCGTGGTTGCTTGCAGTGTTTAAAGTAAGCGACACCCTGAAATCATTACCAAAAGTTTATGATTTAAAGAAGAAAAAGGAAGAGGGAGAGCAAGAATGGAAACAATGCTGTTTAAATTACAAGCTGCCTGTAACAGTCCCATAGAGGGCAGTTAACCCAGGTCACTTAAAATATGGCCATAACACTGAGAGTTAAAAATAATTTTACTTGGAAAGAACTTCAAGAACAAATATCAGAAAGTCCAAGTGAACTTAAAAGTACATCAAAGGGATCACAGGGCCTCATGCTCAGTTTCAAGTGTTCCTTTGTGGAAGGTTGTTGGTTCTGTGACCCCAGATTGATTGCAAGTGTCCCTGGGGGATGCTGTGCCCTCCTCTGCTGCCCCTGTTAGTGTCAGTAGGGCCTTAGACTGCGGTGAAAGGCACTGGCCTGGCTGCTCTGGGCATCTCCAGCCTATAGCTCTGAGAAGAGTGTCCCATGTGGGCCTTAGGGGTCTGCACATTGGTCAGACCCTGTACATTGCTGTGGAATAGTTGACCCCCCAGACTGAGTAGTTCAGACAGCAATCAAGGTCGTTCTCACATACCTCCACACATTTCTCAGTGGCACACACTGTTCTGCCACTGTCCCCTTAAGGTTAGAGACTGACACAGTTGACAGGACACATATTCTCTGAGTTCTGCCTGGGGAGCTGTTGAGTGGCTGTGCAGGTGTGATAGAACTGTGTCCTTCGTGAGTGTGTGTGGTATGGGCATTTAACTCAAACTTGCTGTCTTTAAATTGATAACAGCCTTGTTTTACACAGGAGGAAAAAAAGATCACCTTTAATTCTACATTCCACAATACCAAAATGCGCATAGTCTTTCCCCTATGTACTTTATTCCTATGCCTTCTGTAGTATATATATACCCTTCTGTACATATGTATATATTCACAAAATGGGATCACACCATACTGTTTTATAACCTATGTTTTCCTATGTATAACATTGCGGACCCTTTTGTATATCTTCAAATGATCTCTTCCACCCTTGGTTTTAATGGCAGCCTGCTGTTTGGCCATGGTTCATTTACCATGGTACATTTATGGAATTCACCATGGCTGAGCCTTTGGCACAGGTGCTGGCTGTTCCTCTTAGGAGCAGGGCCGTGGTGAACTGTGCTGTGTGTTACGTCTTGAGCCAAGGCCGAGGCTGACTCTTGGTATAAATCCCTAGACCTGCAACCACTGAGCAGGGAACACAGCTTAGGGCTTCAGTATTGCTTGTCAATCAACACTTCCAAGAGGTTTGTACCTTTTTCTTTTTTGAGATGAGATCCTGTT
Organism: Fukomys damarensis; assembly: GCF_012274545.1. Lineage (NCBI taxonomy): Eukaryota > Metazoa > Chordata > Mammalia > Rodentia > Bathyergidae > Fukomys > Fukomys damarensis. The sequence continues at coordinate 29,110,784 of NW_022900919.1, read as the reverse complement.
CTGTAGTTCAGGCTGGCCTTGAATTTACTGTGTAGCTGAGGCTAGCCTTGAACTTGTGGCAATCCTCCTACATTAGTGTCCTGAGGCATGCTTCACCACACCCAGCAGGATGTTTGTACCATTGGCATCGCATTGTACCATTGGCAAAGTTCACAGCATTCCCATCCCCATCTTGGATGCAGTGCATCATTGGGAATCTTTGCCAGTTTGATAGATGAAAAATGTGGAGTTATAAAGCAGATTTTGCCTATCTGGATTATGCCTCATTTTAAAAAAGAAAGCCAGCTAAGTTCTGATTGCCTGGATAAATGGGAGGGGTGGGGAAGGAGTAGTTCCAGCCTGTGTGCCAGCTGTCAGGTGACCCAAGCAGCCTCCCCAGCAAGAAGCTGTGTTCCCCACCCCATGCTGTAGCCATTAAATTGGAAAATCGACTGTGTTGTATCTCAGCCCTCATTTCCCACAGCCCACCCGGAATCTGCTGGTTCTGCTGAGCAGCGAAATAGGCCAGCACAGGGAGCAGAGGCAAAAGGCTGCGCAACCCGACAGGATCGATGTGTCTTCTGCTTGCTGGAAGCAGATGTCCTGCCCGCCTCCACGGCTGCTGCTGCCTGTGACGGTGCAATCGTGGCCCTGTCTGTCGCCGCCTCTGCAGCTGGTTAACTGTGGGGTCTGAGGCTAGCAGGCCCCTGGATTCCAACCTGGGGTCCCAGCTCAAGTGCACAGGCTGAGTCCTTGTGAGCCCTTGGAGTGACCCCATCTCAGTCCCCAGACGGCGGGAAGGGAGGAAAAGGGAACTGACATTTACTTGCATCTAACTCCTTCTCACCAGCATTCTCTTGGTTTTCTTATTCCTTTCCCCCACCCCGAAAGAAAAGAAAGAGGCATTTTATATATACTATTTTCTTAAAACTTTCTCTTCCATGTGAACTTTATGAGCAAGGGGTTATTTCTTCCTTGGGGCGTTTGTTTTCTCTGCCGTGACCTTTACGGCTCTTCACAGCCCATGTGCATCATAAATGGCTTGAGGTTTCAGTGTGTTGTTTCTGTAAACCTAAAGCAAACAGATGAACTTTTCCATTGTGGGTGCGATAACATGCAGTTTCTTTCTCTTTTTGTGGACTGGAGTCCTGCCTTCTGACCCTGTTGCTGAAGACTTCAGGCTGTCTCTGTGCAACTCTGTGTTATTCAGGGAGCCTTTCAGTGAAGAGATGCTCCTGGTTTATTTTGCTGGCTTTTCCTTTTCCCAGAACGGTTTCTTTTATTTATGACTATGGACACGGAATTGGGAAAGGCAGTGGAACTGTCTTTCGAACCCGAATGCCTGCTCTGGACCTGGTAGAAGCTGGGCTGGGCCAGTGCCCTGGGTGGAAATCTGTCTACAGGAAATGCCTCTCCAGAAGTCCCACCCTTAGGTGTCCGGGAAACGCTGATGAATGAAGGTGCCTCACTTTCCAGAGTGTCTGGAACTTTCCACAGATCCATCTTGAAGGTCACCTGCTTCCATTTCACCATGGGGAAGGCAGAGGGCACAGAGGCTGAGCCAGATAACCAGACCTTGAATTGTCTGTTTGCTCTCTTTTCTGGGATCCGACCAAACTTTTATCCAAATGTGTCTACAAAGAAAGTCGGGAGCATCCACTCTACACAGGTTTAATGCCATGATTTGAGAAACAGGATTGCTTTTAAACAGTGAGACCTCAGCTTTTGTCAGTGGGCACACAAGTGTGATCTTGAAGGAGCCACTGCAGCACTGGTTCATGGTTCTTCGGTGTTAGGGAAATCAATTATAAATACAGCCCTTCCTGGGACTTTCCAGAGGTGTCCATGTGGCATTCTGAGGAGGAACATAGAAGAAAGGCCTGGAAAAATATTTGAAATCAAGAGGTGCTTGACCTAAGACCAGCAGGGCAGGTAGGACAGACAGCAGGCAAGACAAAAAGATGGCACTGTGTGGTATGGGAGGGGCCTGTCAAGGACAGCCTTGGGTTGCTGGGCACCTTGAGAGGGCCTAAGGCCATCCAGATAGCTTTCTGCATATGCACTAAGCCCAGGCACCTGAACAGGAAGAGAGAGCTGATTTTGAAAGGCTTCTCTGTGATGGAAGTTGTCACCCCCATTGGTAAATCTGCTTCCCTGTCCCCATATTGAATGCCCCAAGAGCCTTATGCACTCATGGGCAGGGCTTTTGGAAGGTGCTTGAATCATGGAGGCACTGTGGCTGGATATAGTGCTAGGAGGCAGGGTCTGATGGGAGGAGGCTGGGCAGGGGGCATGACCTGGAAGGGTGTGTCGCCTCCCCAGCTTCTCCTTTCTCTCTGCTTCCCAGGCTCCCTGAGTGGAGCAACTTTCCTTCCACAGTGCTGCTTTGGCCTTGGAGCCAGATGATTGTGGATTGAAACCAATAAACCTCTTCTTTAATTTATGGGTATTGAGTATTGAGTCCCAGCAGTGAGAAAGTGACTAAGACAGAGGGGTAGGAGCTGTTATTCACTGGGTGAGCATCTGGGCCTTGGAAGTACTGCTCCAGGATTGGTGTATTTAGAATGGCTAAGGAGTTAAACTTTGGACACCTTCCCTAGTGAGTGGGGACCTAGATGTAAGCAGGTTTGCATAGTCTGTTTGTACAGAGACAAGCAGTGTGCTGCATATACGGGAGCCAGGCTGCGTTTTCTGAATACTGTTAATTTTACCACTGGTAACCCATTTCTTACAGCTGCGACAGAACTTAGCAAATCACTAATTTTATTCCAGAATGCGCACTTCCTACTTTGATTTTGTCGTAGCATGGCCTCTTGTCATACTAGATAGCCACAGGCCCTGGCATTGCTGCCCGGGAGTATGGCCTCCTGATTAGAATTCAGCCTGGCCCTCCTGCAGGGTGATGGCCAAGGCCTCAGGGTCCCCATGGAATGGGAGACAGCCAAACAGCATAGTGCTGCCTTCTTACTGCAGTCTGAGACGAGGTAACCCTGAACTGGCAGGGGCTGGGATTGTACCTCCAGGGTCAGAAGTACAAAGTGGACCTGGTCAGAGTGGGTGATGGATTGAACTTCGGTGGTGTCATCATTTTTGGAGGGAGGGGAGGGAAGTGGCAGCACTGGGATTGAACTCAGGGCCTGAGCTGCTCTCAGCAGTGTCATTTATATGCTTCCCTGAAGTGTTGAGTTTATCTGTCTCACAGGGACAGCTTCTACACCATAAAAGTTCGCAGTTGAATCCTGACTCTTAGACACCACTGTGGACAGGCGTCCGTTGTGAATGTGCGTCAGTAGCCGTGGGGCTCATAGTGGTTTTTCCCTTTGAGGCATTAGGTGTGGAACTTAAGGCCTCATACATGCTAGGCAAGTGCTCTCCCTTTGAGCCCTTTTTATTTTTTAATTAATTAATTAATTTGTCTTTTTGCAACAGTGTCTCTCTCTGTAGTTCAGGCTGTCCTTGGATGCATTATATAGCCCAGGCTGGCCTTGAACTTTTGCAGGTTCTCCCGCTTCAGCCTCCTGAGTGCTGGGATTTTACATATGTACCACCGTGCTTGGCTTATTTTTTTTTTTTCATTATTTAAAGAATACTTTATTACTTTCTGTAATCAAACCTACATAGATAAGACCTTACATATTTAATACAGTGCATTACCCCTGTACAAATGGAAAAAAGTTTAACATTTCTAGACCAATGGAACTGTTAATTTCTGTATAGTGCCAATTCAACACAGTAAACTAAGATAACTTTTTCCAAAGTGGACAGCACAAAGTTTCCAAAAATTCAAATTATATGCACACACACCAATAATGGCATAGCTTATTTTTATTTTGAGACCGTGTCTCACTGAGTCACCTGGGATGACCTCCATCTTGTGATCCTTCTGACTCAGCCTCCTGAGTAGCTGGGATTACAGATGTGTACCACACCACCTAGCTCATGATAAATTTTCAGGGTTTTTTTCCCCCCATAAAATCAACAAATAACCAGTTGTATGAATTGAGTGTTCTCTCTTCTGTATTCCAGAGATTCTCTTTAACTACTTCTTTGCATTATCCAAGAGTTAAATGGCCTGAGGACTGAGCCACACACTCTAACTCAGATTCTCAATGGGGTAGGAGGTGGGTGGAGGCGGAGGGTCTGTCATTTCTGGGTCTGGTGCCAGCTGGGCATGCTGAGCTGCTGGGAGATTTGGGACATTTTATAAGCAGTCAGATTCATTTATAGTCTAGTTTGCTGACAAGGTGTGCAGTTATTTTGAGCATTTTAACATGAAAATCAGAGGTGGCCTTTCACGCACATTTTTATGACAGGATGGCTATCTTCCTGGGCCATCGTTAATTGGCCTAGATTCAAGTTCGCTTCACTGGAGGTTTTTGGAATCCATAAAGGATGTTTTTTTGGAGAAAGGTATTATGCTGGGAGGTTTTAAAATATGGAAATGAAACATTATTTCCTAGAGAGGAATTGGGGTAAAATGAGAACGGGCTTCTTGCCCTCTGAGCAATGAGAAAGAAGAAAATAGATTCAGCATTGAAAGAAAGACCCCCCCCATTTTAGAATTCTGAATCCAGTGAAGTTATCCTTAAAAAGTGAAGGATGAAGTCAGGCATGGTGGTGCACATCTATAATCCCAGGACTCTGGGAGGCTGAGGCAGGTGGATCTCAATTTCAGCCTATCCTACAGAACTTAATGACTTAGTGAAAAATTTAAAAATTAAAAAAAATTAAAATTAAAATTAAAAAAATGAAAAAAGGGCTGGGGTGTAACTCAATTGTGAAAGCCCTTGATTCACTCTTCAGTACTGGGCAAAAAGTGAACAAGAAATAAGACTGTCACAAAAACAAAAACTGGGGCAATTCATGGCCAGCAGACCTGTTCTCCAAAAAAAATGTTGAAAGATCTTCAAGTGGAAGATGATGTAGGTTAGAAAGTTGGGTCTACACAGGGAAAGGTAGAATCTCAGAGAAGGAATACAGGAAGATAACAGGACCTATTTTTCTTATTTTTAATTGACCTGAAAGTTAACTGTTTGTTTAAACCAATTACAGTAATGCTATCCTGGTGACCATGGCATGTGGATAGTGAAATGAACAGCAGCAGTGTCACGGGATGGGAGGGAGGAATTAGGGATGCAGGTGGTCTCTGATTTACAGTGCTTCTGCTGAGCATATTTTGATTTTATAATGGAGTAAAAGCACTATGCATTCAGTAGAAATTACACTTTGGGTTTTGAATTTTGGTGTTTTCCTGGCTAGCAGTTGGTGATATGTCTGTGATTCTCTCTCTCTCAATGCTGGGCAGCAGCTCTGAGCCCCAGCTCCCAGCCAGCCATAAGATCACACGGGACCCAGCTGAGACTCATCAGTATACTGTGTCGAGAAGCCATGGTGCTCAGGTTGTGTGTGTTACATGTATTTTCCAAGGGTGGTATTTTCAGCTATAGTGGATTTATTGGGTATAACCTGATGCTGTATTGTTACAGGTATTGACCATACAGTGGTATTGGCCATATATCTATATCTCTCTTCTATTTGTCTGTCTGTCTACCTATAACAATCACTAAAAAAATCTTATAAAGAAGTGTGATCTGTTGAGAGAGCAAGCATTCATCTGTGAAGGCCAGACCTTTGTGTGCTCATCTCCTCTCATTTTAGGCAATACATTAGTCACCTTTTCTAATTATAGATCACATCACTGCTCTAGGGGTGATGGTGACATGATGTGTGTCCCTTTGCTAGGTATTTCTGTGGTCCCTGTTGCTCACTTTGCACCATTACAAAAATTTAAAAAAATCATTGTAAGCCAGTGACCAGCCATGTGAGGATGAGTAGGTGGTTCTAGACTTCTCTGATGAGAGTTTCTCTGTCAGTTGGCTGTGAGTGATGGCCTCCTAGTAGAACACCGTCTGTACATCATGAAATGCTGTCACATCTTGGGCAGCTTTTTGTTGGGCAGTTGAGGATTGTTCCTGGGGCACTGCCTGTATGGAAATAGGACCTGGAGGCTCTTTAGTTGGTGCCACAGTTGACCCTAGAGGAAAATAGGCTCCCAGATTATGAGCAGATGGAGTAACTCCTTACATTTCTCTGTTAGTTTATATTTGTGTGTAAACCATTTCCATTTCATTAGGGGCCTCTTCTGGGACCTGCCATCCTTAGTTGAGTATTTCTCTGACATTATCCAAGACATTCTGGATATTTCATCTTTTCAAGGTTATTATTTTTTTTTGTCCTGCAATCATGGAGCAATTTTCATTAATAACTAACAGCAAGGCAGTAATTGTCTTTCAGAGGAAACATACCATACCTCCATGGGTAGACATATTCTGGCCCAGAATCCCACTGGTTGCTGCTGAATGGCACCTATGGGCTTCTGCCATAAGCTTCACTCTGTGTCAGTGAGGATTGAAGACACCTCAAATTATCTTTATGTGGAGCACAGGGCTTCCAGGCATTGACTGAGCTGCTGCTTGTAATTCAGACACAGTCGGATGGTGTTCAGGTTCCCATTCAAATATTATCTTCTTTTTAGTTTCATGATTAGGAGCTAGTAGTCCCAGAGGTGGACTCTCCATTCTCCAAAATTTGAGCAGCTTGACGAGGTACTGGGCTTCTTGCTTGGTTCTCAGGGTAGGCAGTGATACCAGTTAATTTTTGTTGCCTGTGGAATATCACAGGTGGCTCTTGCTGAAGTCATTCTGTTATAGCTTGTGTTTTAATGTCCCCTCAAATCCTCATGCTTTTTTTGGAGATGGCTGAATCTAGAGTGTGTGATTGGTTCATGGGGCAATGTTAGGGCCTGAGAGCCTAACATTAAGGATGCGAGTGCTACCTGCCCTAGTAGTCTGAATAAGATAAAAGCAGCAGGAAGATGCTGTTGAGGTCTTTTGCTGCCTTCTGCTTCCATGAACTGTTACCCCTCTGCCACCCTGCCTTGGAGCCAGCCAATCATGGACTAAAATCTCTGCGAACTGTAAGCCAAATAACCCTTTCTCCCTTTAACTTTGGGAGTCGGATATTTTGTCTCAGCAATGAGAAAAGTAACTAAGACACATTCTTCAGAACTTTACTGCTTGTTTGGCCTTTTGAGTGTTTGCTGGATTTATCAGCCAGCCTCTGTGAGTTCTGTGTGTCACCACTGTGTTTAATTCAGCCCCAGAATGCACTTCAGTTTCTGATGGTATCAGCATGGCTTCGGTGTAGAGTGTTTCCACACTCAGTTCCTGCCTTACTATAAATCCCTCCTAGCCAAATCAGAGCAGTAAGCTAGGCCAATTCACATAACTCTGCAGCAACACAGTAAATGTAAATTAGGATCTTATCCTGGGGAAGGCAAGCTGAGTTGACTCTTTTTTAAAGGCAAATGTTGAGAAAAACCATTGCAAAACCACTATTGGATACTAGTTTCCTTTAGTTTTTTTTTTTTTTTTTTTTTTTTTTTTTTTTTTTTTTTTTTTTTTTTTTTTTTTTTTTTTTTTTTTTTTTTTTTTTTTTTTTTTTTTTTTTTTTTTTTTTTTTTTTTTTTTTTTTTTTTTTTTTTTTTTTTTTTTTTTTTTTTTTTTTTTTTTTTTTTTTTTTTTTTTTTTTTTTTTTTTTTTTTTTTTTTTTTTTTTTTTTTTTTTTTTTTTTTTTTTTTTTTTTTTTTTTTTTTTTTTTTTTTTTTTTTTTTTTTTTTTTTTTTTTTTTTTTTTTTTACTATCAGAACCCTATCAGGGACTGTTAGAGGTGAGCCTCAATAACCTGTTAGTATCCAGAGCTATCCACTTTTTTTCCACCTTCAAACAGACTGATTGAATATAACAAAATTCTGCTTACAAAGTGAACTGTATCTGCTGCTTCAAAACATGATTGGTTGGTTAAAAAGCAGCTTTGAAATAAAACAAAAACATGTCTAGTGCACATGGACCATGGATGACCAAATGCATTAGCTTTCCTGTCTCTGAGACAATAACTGTCATGCACAACTTAAAGGAAGGGAGGTTTAATTTAACTCAGTTTCAGGAGATTCGGTACATGATAGGCAGGCTCCAAGGCAGAAATTTCATGGCAGAAGAGAGACGTAGAGTAAAGCTGGGAAGCAGAATGGGGAACAGTGCCAGAGAGATAAGCAGGGGACCATATATAGTGCCTGAGGTTACACCTCCATGACCCCTCAGACACCCAGTAGCACACTTTACCAATTTGCTAGGCATTTGTTAATCCAGTGAAGTTGGCATATCAGGACTGAAGGTTACAATCCACCCCTTGTCATCTTCACACCCAAACACATCTCCATAAACCATACTTACTTTCCAAATAAGAATATTAGGAAATTCATAATTCAGCCTATCATAATATAGCTATCTTGCATATTAACTGTAAATGCAATACTTCCTTCCCCAAAGTTCCAACATTTAAAAAAAAAGTCTAAGTCTTTTCTGAGACTGAAATCAAATGAACCTCTGTAAAAATAAGCTACATAATCTCAAAGTGCGATGGCACAGGGTAGACATTATCTTTGCAAAAGGGAGACTAGCAGAATAGAAAGGAGTTGGATCAAAGGAAGACCTAAAAAAGCAGCAGCGGAAACAGGTTTGTAGCTCCCTGCCCTGTATCCAGGTTACATAGTGGTGAGATCTGAGTTCTAGAGGGCTCAAGCAGCCCCACCTCCACAACCTTGTTTATTGCAGCCCACGTGGACTCTTTCTTGGCTGGCCCCACTCTTAGGCTGCAGCTTTCCTCAGCAGACTTTCCAGGTTCTTGGCATTTTCTCTTTCCACTGCACCTTTTGACTTTATTCCCACAACTTCAAGCACTGCCCTCTTATGGGTTCCTTGCTTGGCCTTCCAAGCTTCCCTTTGAAGTTTGAGTGAAATTCTTCCTGATCCCACAGTTCTTGCATTCTGCATGCCAGTAAAAACAGCATCATCATGGCCCCCTGGACTGTGGCTACAGCAACCTCTGAGTTCTGGGATGGCTGAACACAGTGAAATAAATCCCAGGGAACTAATTCTCTAGGAGATTCTTGTTGAATAGGCATCTTGGGATTCTCTTGAAACAAAAGGTTTACACTTTGCACTCTTGAGCCTGCAATGTCTAGGGTCTTGCTGATTCCTGAGATGCCCTCCAAGTGGTATTTCTTCTTGTCCATCTACAAAAGTACTTGCTTTATTTTTAATGGTGCTGTTCTCTTTAGCAGCTACCCTTCCTTTGATTCCAGTGTGGAGCCTTTTTGGCCAACATTTAAAGTTTGAGACAGGTTATTGCTAAGTCAGTAAGTTGCCTAGGCTATGCTCAAACTTGACCTTTCTGCCTCAGCCTCCTAGAATGTTGGAATTACAGGTGTGTGCCACTATGCCCAGCTTGTTTCCTAGAATTTGCGGAAGGCTTGCATAGAAGGCTGATTGGATTTCTGCCTCCTTGGTCTTCATGCAAGGTGTCATCTTATTCTGCTTCTGAGATTGTTCTACTCTCACCATTTACCAAGAAAGCAGCGCCATGCTAGGTGCTGGTGTCAAAGAGAGTAAACAGAGCATCTTTTAAAATTAGAAGAGGACCGGGGATTTAGCTCAGTGGTTCCACCACCTGCCTCACTAGTGCAAGGTCCCAAGTTCAATCCCCAGTACCAAAAAAAGAAAAATTAGAAAAGCTGCCAAACATGGTGGTGCACATCTGTAATCTCAGCACTTGGGAGGCTGAGGCAGAAGGATTTCCATGAGTTCCAGGCCGGGCTGGGATACATAGTGAGTTCAGGGCCAGTTTAGAATATATAGTAAGACCTTGTCTCAAAAAACCAAAATAAATAAAATAAAAAATTTAAAAAAATTGGGAAAGCCCTATACTAGGTATCTATAGTGAAGCTAAAGTTATATTAGCTCAAGAATGTATTTCCCTGTCCTCAAAAGATGCTTATTCCTTCTGCATCTGTTGAGCACTATTGATTGCTGCTATGCCACGCAGAGTGCTCTGTTCACTGAGTGCTTGGGCTTGAGGGTAGGCAGACATCAGGTAAAGCATCCTGCCGGACAGCATTGTCACAACCTGAATTATGCTTTGTGCTGTGAGTGTCACAAGAGGGCAAGTGTAGACTTGGCTGGGATGTTGGGAAAGCTTTCCTGAGAAGGGAGATTGAGTTGAAATATAAAGGGGTACCAGCAAGTTGAAGTGGAATGGGAAGGATATTTCAGGGAGAAGGAGCAGCTATGCAAAGGTCCTGCAGCAGGTGGACAGGATGGCACTGGGGTTGTCTCATGTCACATCAGGGAGTTGGTGGTTGTCTTTAGGCATAGCCTAATTCACTTTAGGGCCTGAACAGTTATCTGGGTGTCCAGAGGTCCCCTACCCAGAATAATCTACTTACTAGGCCAGAGTGCTGTGTGCTCTTTGTGTAATGTGCTCCCATTTCATTTGCTTGTGCTCAGTCCTTAGGTGGGAAGCCTTCATGGAAGGGATCTGAGCAAAGGTTTCCTTTCTAGGAAAGTGGTGCCTGCTTGGAGAGCCCACATACTGGGAGGAAACGCAGTGGCTGTAAGGTGTGTGGGGTGGGAGGGTGGCACTAGGAGGCAGGTTAGGTAGTCTGTGGAGCCACCAAGGGCTAGGAGGGGTGACCAAATAAAAAAACAAATTCAGAGCCCTCTGAAATCATTACAGACCATTATCAAAATTGAAATTAGAAATATTGTATGAATTTTTAATATTTCTGCTAGGAACAGGACTGTAGCTGTTAATGTTTAATGCATGGCCTATAATAGAGAGCAGCTGAGCTGTTCTCCATGGCCTGGTTTTCCCTGTTTTTTTCCTTCCAGAAGTGGGGTTCTATTTTAGGCCTGTTTTGAGGAAGTGGACCCTACTGGGGAGATCCCTGAGGTAAGAGGTGTCTTTCTGTCCTCTCTGCAGAGGGGCATAGAGTGAAGAGCCATGTGCTTTGCTCTGGGGTTGTGGATCAGAGGTACAGCATTTGCCTGGCAGGCACAATGCTGTGGATTGAGTCCCCAGTGCTGCCAAGGGAAAAAAAAAATCCCCCAATAAACATAAAAACAAAAGAGTGCTTGTTCTTGATGACCTGGCTTCAACCCCCATTGTGAATTTGTTATGTGAAATTTGCAGGGGTTATATGCCCCACACTGTAACCACAAGGGCAGCGAGCCCTGGTTATCTAGAGGCTGGCAGCACTTCTCCGGGTGGATTGGCAGCTGGGTTCATGAGAGGTTCTCGGACACCGTGTGCACAGCCTCCTCATCCTCTGTGGGGGTGAGTCTCAGAGCTGGGCCTCTTTCTCTGCACAAATGGACTCTGGCACAGAAAGGTTTACAGCATGTGATCTCACGTACACGTGCACACAGACACACTCAGTGCCGCCTCCTTTCCTTCTCAGATCAGCTGAGGTGCAGAATGAGGGAACCTGGGCACAGAGGTGGAAAGGTATGCTTCTCAGTGCCCAGCCTGTGTAATTCCCCATGGCCTGCTGGTTCTCAGGAAGCTGCTGTCTTGCAGGCCTGGGAACAGAACTTCCAAGCCCTGCACCGGTCCCGTTGGCCTGCAGGCCTCCTGGGGCAGGGCCTTCCTGTGATGTCCTTATGAGGACTGGCGTGTAACAGCTCCAGCCGTGTTACTGACTCTGAGTGGGCAGGGTCAGTGCTGTGGCCTGCACACCCAAGGGTGGTTGGGTTGTGACCCTGCCCTTTGATATGTGCCTGGTTCCTGCTGACATGTGGTGTGGCTATAAAGGGTGCACTGGATTTTGACGACTTTATATAAAGAAGCTAAAATGGCTTGTTATTAATTTGTCTAATATAGTATTTTAAAATTTCACCCTTTTACCTGTCATGCCTACTAGAACATTTACAGTCTCACACAGTGCCCTTATCCATGGCACATATTATGTGTCCACTGGACAGTGTTAGTCCAAGGCCTGTGGGCTTTAACTCTGCTGTGGGACAGCCTTGTAAACTGGTGCTTGGACACAAAGACACACTTGTGGGCCTCTAGGCCTCATAAAAGGAGAATTTTCTCTCAGGATTCTTAACAGGAAGGTTACAATAAGGAAGGAGTGAGAGTGTGGGTAGATATGTGAATGTATACCTGGTGGGCTGCCCAGGACTTTGAGATTACAGTGACTCCCATCTTAACTGTGAACTATATGCTCTCCTCTCCCCATCTCTTTCTCCTTGTTCCAGAGTATGAAGTGAAAAATAAAATTAAAAAAAATGGAAAAATTGTATGGAAATTTATTGCTGTCATAAAATGTTTTGATCTCAAGAGAGCAAGAATATGTATGTTTACTGTGAAAATATTGTTCCATGATTTAAATGTAGGAAGGTGATTTTATTTTTTTGAACTTTTTTTTTGGTACTGGGGATTGAATTCAGGTCCTTGCGCTTGCAAGGCGGGCCACTGAACCCCTGAGCTAAATATCTGGCCCAAGGAAGGTGATTTTAACAATGACTGGCTTATTAGTTTATTCATTCTTTTTTTTGGGGGGGTACTAGGAGTTGAACCAGGGCCTTCATATTGAGTTATATCCTCAGTTCTTTTTTATATTTTATTTCCATACAAGGTCTCACTGGGTTGCCTAGGCTTGGCTTGAACTTGTGATCCTCTTGCCTTAGCCTCCCACAGTGCTACCCTCGTAGGTGTGTGCCACCACGCCTGGCTTAGTTACTCATTTTATTTTTTTTTCAGCTTTAATTGAGTTTATTGGTACATTTTAGGGATACAGTACAGTTACATTCATTGTTGGGATCTTGTACCCCTACATGACAAGTCTTGGTTCTCATTTTTTCCCCTTGTCCCTGCCCTCCCTTTACCCCTCCTCCCCTCCCCATCTACAACCACTTTATTTCCATCTTCTCATTATCTCACATTTTTTTCTTTTCCTTTTTTACCCTTCCTCTACCTTAGTGACTTATTTTAAAGAGAGAAATGTGGTTCAGGAGTTTTCCTCAAGTGATATCTATTGTTTATTTAAAAAGCAACTCTTTCTCTTTGTTCTGATTGATGATTTTATGCTATTTTTAGGGTAAATAGAATGTATTACTTGCTGCCTGGGCAGGGAGAGGTCAGTAAGGGAAGAACAATGCTTTTGCTGTTAATGGTCAAATTTCTATTCTTAAAAAGTGAAACTTAATTCTCATACAGATGTGTGGTGAGTAGGTAGGGAAGTGTGTGTGCCCCTTTGTGAGGGTGCAGCACAGGGTGAAGGGTGTGGAGGGGCAGAGCCCTGTGGGAACCGAGCACAGGGTGCTGTGGTGAGTGACTGATGGAGTCATGCTGCAGGCTGAGGTTTCTGCTTCACAGCAGCCACTTGCACTTTCTCAGCTTTCTTACATCTAGTTGGACAGGGTCTGGGCCCTTCTCAGTGGTAAAGGGCAGTCACAGGGTCCCTTCCCTGGACCATAAGGTTTTCAGACCAGGCCAGGCAGCACTTAGGCAGCTCAGCCATGTCTTGGCCTCCTTTCCCAGCCCTGGCTACTTTTCCCCACAGAACAGGTCATTTCATCTTTTCCAGTGTTTATGTTTCCCCAGGGCCTTGCCTACTCTTGTATGCTAAGGTGATGCTTCTAAGATTGCTCGAGGCCACTGTTCTTTCCCATCTTCTCTGTACTCTCTTTGGGCCCCAGTCCAAAAATATTCTAGTTGGTGCATTTTAAATCACCATATAATTTCCAAAACACTCTTGTGTTCCCACTTTCTATACTTTGTAGCTCACAGACCTGTACAAACACTTTGGGGCTGCATGGCTCGGAGGGCAGTTTTCTAATGTGACAGGGTAAGGGATACAAAGTTCTCCTTTCTTGTCCCCACCACAGTGGCTATGGGGAGCTTAGCCTCCTGCAGTCCAGGAGTAATTCAGTAAAAGCTATGAGTTTGCAAGGCAAATACAGCTTTGAAACAGAACCTGTACCCTAACTCCACCCCACCCAGTCGGCCACTGTGAAGCTTCTTCTCTGTAAAACATTAGAAACCATGCTTGCCCTTCAGGAAAAAGTGCTTCTGTTAGACTGTTCAGACTCCTGGTCTGCACATGCTTTGCAAGGAAGACTGATGCACGTGGTGGGTTATTTCGCAGCCTCTGTTTCTTAAAAGTCCTTCTGAAAAGAACTGTACAATATGTATGATGCCCATTTGCCCAAGGATGTTTTTGGTCTTATGGAAGAAGCAATTCCTGTGAGAAGGTATCACCAAACTTCCCTGAGTCAGTCCATAGAAATGGACTCATTTAAAAGCTACTTTAAAAACAAACACCCCTCCCAACAAATCCTGTAAGTTTGAAAAAAACATTTTCCAAGCCCTAGTCAGTTTCCACTTGTAGCCCTATGTACGCATGATGCAGTTTATAGGGCTGGTGTATACTGGTGTAAATGTTTTCAGAGTTTCCCTGGGGAGACCAGAAGTTGACAAGATGGGGTGAGAGCAGAGGAGATGACTTAACAAACTGCTTAGGGGGCATGATGATTGTGTGGTGTGTGGTATGTGTGTGTGTGTGTGTGTGTGTGTGTGTGTGTTCACTGTCTGGAAACCCATGTAGAAAATGGACAGTCTAGAAACTTTAGGCTTTAATTTTGTTTTTTTATTCTAGATGTGTTAGGGTCAAATACTTATTTTGTATTTGAAGATTTGATTACTTTTGAAGGTACAGTGTGATCACTTCTGTCATGAATTGGGCAGCCCTTTTGTCGAAATTAAGGTACTTTTTGAGCATGAAGGAGACTGGGTGTGAACTGCGATTGTCCTGGGCAAATAGAACACACGATCATCCTTGTCATGAGGATTGGTTTAGATTATTCACCGTAAAATCAGCAGCCTTACTGGAATGAGATTAAGTATAGTGTCTTTCTATTGAACCCTGCACACCTAGTTTATATTAATCACTTTCCTGTCATGGAGACACAATAACCAACACTCACAATTTAAAGAAGGAGAGGTTTATTTTGGCACACGGTTTTAGAGGTTTCAGTTGGCCAGCTCCAAGGCACATACAGCATGATGGAAAGGCCTGGTGGAGGAACGCAGCTCACATTATGGCATCCAGGAAGCAGAGAGGAGAGGAACCAAATTCGAGAATACACCCTTCTAAGATGCACCCCAGTGACCACCTCCAACCAGTCCCCACCTCCTAACAGCACATTCAGCCATGAACTGAACATAGTTTTCTGGTGAATATGGAGCCCCCCACTTGAGCCAGTCACCTTCCCAAAGCCCTACTTGTGAATACATGAGACTTTAGGGGGACATTTTAAAATCTAAAGTATAACATCAGTCATTTCATAAAAAATACTTTCAAAAAAATAAAAATGGCATTACATATTCAGAATCTTTTAAACATATTTGATAATTTTCCTTTTATGGACAGTGTTTGAAGATAAGTGGTGACTATAGTTTGTTAAAGACTCACATTTAAAACAAGTCACTCTTCCTAGCATTAACTAGCATGAGTGTTTCTGGCATGTTAGATATTTTACCATTTCATGTCAACCATGACTACAGTGAAATAAGCTGTTTGAGTAATAAACAAAGAGTGAAGGCATCCCTGGTCCTTAACAGCAGTTTACACACAACAGGTAATGCTGGTTAATGTGAAATAGGAAGAAAAGGGATAAAGGTGTAGGGAAAGTGGGAAGGGTAGGAGAAAGGTAATAAGGGAAAGAAAAAAATAGGAGAAAATGAAAAAATGGAAATAAAGTGTTTGTAAATGGGGAGGAAAAGAGGGGGTGAAGGGAGGGCAGGGACAAGGGGAAAAAGTGAGAACCAAGACCTGTCATGTGAAGGTACAAGATCCCAACGATGAATGTAACTGTACTGTATACCTAAAATGTACCAATAAATTCAATGAGAAAAAAAATAAAACAAGTCACTTGTTGAAAATTACCTCAGAAGTTAATTAATTTCACTTAAATCTTTAATAATCAGCTTATTATATGACTGAAATTCTATTAAAATTTTATCATGTGAAACAATTTTATTCAATAATACAATAAGCTTTATAAAATATAAAGGGAAAGATAATACCTTAATTATTTTAATAGAATTAGCTTTAGAAAAATGACTGTATAAGCAGGACTTGCCAGTGGCTTATCAGAATATGAAGGAAAACACTCATCATACTGCTTCTGAAATGACAATCTTTCAGCAAAGGTGGTGCATGTTTCTGATGTGTTGGATTGTGATAGGCCTTTTGGCTCAGGACATCAGTGCTGCTGAAGTCACATGCCTCCTATGCGAGCCAGGAAGGTACTCCAGAAGTTGAGAGTCATGGGCATGTTTTCTCTGTACTTTCTCCTTGGCTATTTCAGGGTTTAATATATTAGGCTAACAGTTTTCATTTTGTGGAGTACTGGTTATTCTTATATTCTTGTCAATATTCTTGAGTTTTTTTAGTTACGTGACATGGAATCAGTTTGATTCTTTGGGGCTCATCCTGATGACTTGTTAGCTGGTCTAGAGCTTAGTGGAGCTAATTATTTTCCCCTGCTGAGATGGGTCCTACTTCAGCCCCCTAACCACTACCCTGTGGCCTGCAGGAGTCCCTATCTGCTGCTGGTGACAAGCCCTGTTCCTGGCCCTGTGTGAGCCACAGGCACGGAAAGCTCTGACCTTTTTGAGTGCTCCTTTCCCCGGCCTTGGTAGTTTGCTCACCCCATTGACCTTCTGCAATTCTCTTCTCTCCAGAATGCAGAGGACTCACGGCTCTGTCTCCCCGACTCAGGAATTCCCCAGCCCCTGCCTCTGTTTCCCCTTTCCAGACCATAGGCCTCACAGGCTTGTTCCTTGGTCTTTGCTGTCTGATGTCCAGTGGCTTGGAGTAGGTTATATTTATTTAATTTTCATTTTAGTTTGGTGCAAGGTAAAGGTAAATTTGCTTCTTATTTTTGCATTTGGATGAAAGCAGAAGTCTCAAGACAGTGTTTTTTTTTTTTTTTAAATCACAATTTAATGTCATTTTCTTCTTAGGAGCTCTTGTGGTGCAGTCTTCTTTCCAGGTGAGAGGCAGTATCTGGTTGCCTTATTGTCCTCCCTCCTCCAGTGCACTTCCTTCTTCTGGTCTGGTCCTTTATTAGGAGCCAGCTCGAATCCAGCACCCTCTGCAAATCTATCTCCACCAACTCAAGTTCACCTGAGTTTTCCTGTTTTAGAGCACTTAGAGACTCAGTCAGTAGAGATAATGTCTAGCAGTGATTCATCTGTTTTACAGCAAAAAGTCTTGGTTTCCTGAACTTCTCTCTTGTTTATACTTTCCGTGATCATAGTGATTAACACAATAAGAAGCCCATAAAACATCTGCAGATGCTTTTTGGAATATTTGCTTTTGTGGCTGAAGGATGCATAGGACATCTGTTTTGATAAGTTCTCTGTCTTAGTCCATTTTGTGTTACTACGACAAATTACCATAAGGAAAAGGTTGTCAGGCATGGTGGTGTTCACCTGTATTCCCAGCACTTGGGAGGCTGAGGCAGGAGAATTGCTGCGAGTTTGAGGCCATCCTGGGTTACCTACTTCAGAGCCAGCCTGAACTACAAAGCCAGACCCTGTCTCAAAAAAAGGAAACGTGTTTACTTAGCTCACAGTTTGGAAGGTTGAAAATCCAGTATTGAGTGGCTCAGCTGGCCTCTGGTGAGGGCCTCTGGCCCTGTTGCAGCAGGGGGGTGGGGTGGTGGTGTCCCATGGTGGCAAGTGTGTGCAAGTGTGGTGGTGGCAGGTATGGAAGAGAGGTCACACAGTGAGAGAGGAGGTGGGAGAGGGAGTCGAGAAAACCAGTCTCACAGTAACTTGCTTTCACAGTAAGCAGGCTAGGCCTGTGAGACCCAGCCTTTCCCTCTGGTCTGGCATTAGTCCTTTAGAAGTGGTGGCCCCTGTGGCCTGATCACCTCCCAGAAGGCCCCTCTTACAGGCTGTACACCTCTCAGTCCTGTGACACTGGGGCCCACCCTGTAACTTCAGGATTGGAGTCTCCTAAGGATCACACACATAGATCCCTTGCATGTGCAGCTCACAGCAGGATCTGTTCTCCCATGATAATCCAGTGCTACTGCTGATCTGACTGGTAGTAGGCAGAGCCCAGGCCTCAAAGAAGCAGTAAGAGTGGCTGTAAGTATCCAGTGCTCCCTGTCACTCATCTCCTGCTGTGAGGTATTGGGCTGTGGCCTGGGGTTTGGGGACTCCTGCTATAGTCCACCCAGAACCACATGAGACTGCTTTCAGCCGAGGTGTGTGGGAGGCCTAGCTGTTACTATGTCTTTCAGAGATGGGGGATCCATGCTGTCTCCCTCCCAGCCCAGATCTCCATTTCCTCAGTGTTCACTCTGTTCCTTTGGCCTCCACCAGCCCTCTTGCTGGAGAGCCTCCAGGGCACCCACGGCCAGGCCATCTAGGCATCCTTTGCTGGGTCACTCTCTGGACGATTTCTGCTTTGGGCTCCTCTGCCGACTGCTCTGGGCATTTCTGGAACTGTGCCATGTGGTATCTGCCTTTGTAGGTGTGTACTGAATGATGATAAAAAGCTTTATTTTTAGACAACCACCTTTTTTCTCAAAGCTTTTTTACTCTCCTAGAATTATCCTGTTGTTCAGTCTTCCTGGGGTTCTGATGCTGGTCAGGTCCTTGCTTCTGCAGTGGTGTGAATGTAAGGCCCCAAGGATTGCCATGTTTCCTCTGGAAGTGTTTCCCTCTGGATGGGCCTGGCAGGTCACAGTGGCCTCAATGTGGAGGGTTGGTTGAGCTAGCCAGTGTCCCGGGTCCAGAGAGACTGGGTGGTCCCTGGTGCATGGAAAGATCCTCTGCCTGGGTGCCCATCTCCATCTCTGTCTCTACCGTTTGGCTGCATTCCTCCTCTGTGCAAGCCTCCGATGGTTCTTTTGCACCAGTCCTCCCTTTACCTTCCTGGTCTCATCCTGGTCCTTCATTCCGTCTCCTTCTTTGGACCAAGATTTCACTCTAGCATCCATTCTTGAAAGCTACACCCAATACCATGAAGTGTTTGGCTTTGACAGGTCATGGTGTTTTCTCCTTCAGGTTAGGTCCTACCTTCCTTCATTCTGCTTCTCTGTGAGGACCTGGAAGCCCTGGTCTGACCAAGGAGCCCCGACCTCAAGCTTGTACCCAGAAACGTGAGCCTGGAAGGCCTGGTGCTTTCAGTGCTTCATTCCTCCTGTCTGCCAGCCAGGGCTGGTTGTGAATCCTGGTCGCTGTATGGGCATTGCCGGCTCGGGGTGGGATGGCTGAGGAAGGCTGCTTGTTGTGTGAACCAGGCCGTGTATGCTGTTGGTTTCCTTCTCTGCGACATCAGAAGGCCATAGTAGACATGTAGTTTTGGACCAAATTACTGTTTTGATTTTTCAATTGTCAACCGCTTGTACTGTAGGTTTTTTTATTTACCTGTGACCCAAGTGCTTTTTCACTGGGCTTCATGTCCCAACACCTTGCCACATGGGTCATGCTGAAGCTTCTTTACTTACATGAGGCCATGTGTCCTGTGCCAATGACTTCCTCTTCTGTGGTGGATTTTCTTTTACCTCAGTTGGCTTTTTGTTTTTTTTTTATTTGCTTGGAGCTCATGTTAGAACTCTGTTAGGCCACATGGGTTCTCCTTTTTTCCTCTCCATGTGTCCTGGCCATGCCACTAGGCCTTTCTGTCACAGTGCAGACCTGGTGATAAGGTTGAATGTCCTGCATCCTTCGGTGCTGCCTATGACCAGGGCAGGGCCACCTGCCATTAGTTTTCCTCCAGGTGGGGTGCAGTGAGCCTGTCCTTGTAGAGGACTTGGGCTCCTTCTCTTGGTGCCTTTGACAAATCATCCAAGTCCTGGAGACATTTAGAGAATTTTCCCTCACAGCAAAACTCCTTTTTTGTTTCAACCAGGTTTGTTTCAGTGGGTGGAACCTTCTGGACCTCAGAGAGAGACTGGTCACTTGGGTGTAACATAAACTGACATCTGTTGATGACAGTCTGTTTTCCAGGCCCTGTTCCAGCCTGGACCCAGCTCCAGGCCTTCTTTTTTTTTTGGTACCAGGGATCAAACTTGGAACCTTACATTTGCGAGGTAGACAGCAGCAACACTGAGCTATACCGCTGGCCTGCTCCAGGTCTTCTTATCACCACATGCCAGCTCAATTGCAGCCCAAAGGCTGGGCAGGGCAGAGAGGCTAGGTTGTCATATCCACCATTGGTCCAGATGTGCCTGTGTGTATTAGCCGTGACCCAGGTATTTACTTGAGTACTGTCCCCTCCTGCCTCTCCAGCGTTTGAGTACAGTAAGCTTTGCTTCTGAGTTCACACCTAAGGGGACCCTATGTTGGTAGAGTCCAGGCTACTCCTTTTACTGGGACCCCTTGGAGCATGCCACCGGCTGAGCAGCCTTTCTACCCCCAGGAAGTGGGGATCCCCTCTGCACCTCTGCTTCTTGCAGGCCTGGCCAGAGCCTGTCTCCTGGCTGTTGCTACAGCCGTGCTTGGTTGTGTGCTGGGCTACAGCATAATGGGTAGAGAAACATCAGAAGAGGCTACATCCCACCAAGATGCAAAGTAAAGAGGATAGTGTGCTATTTCTATTTTTTTGGGGGGATGTGGAAACCATTATTTAGAATAAAACTCTGGTATTTTCTGTGGCTGTAATCTATAAAATCATGACTAATCAAAAGTTGGCAAAGATGTTTTTGCTCCCTCCCTGGTTACAAATTCTTTGAACTCTGAAATTGAAAAAGTCCCCCATCTGCTCTGAAGGCTGTGCATCAGGTTGTGATTTGAGGCCTTCTGTTTAGTGCAAACAGCAGGGCTTGTTTTCCTTGGGGGGAACTCTGGTGCTGACTCTTGGTGTGCAGAGATTCTGGATGCATCTAGAGTCTGTTGGCACTGACTCTTTACCTGTAGAGTTTGAAACACAAGTTGAGAAATTTGGGGTTAGACCTCACTGTGTTAACAGTCTGCTGAGGAAAGGCCAGTCCTGCTGGCTCAGGGGATGTTCAAATTATTGTTGAGGTGTTAAAACTCAGAATGTTCAATGACACCTTCTTCATCCGAGTTCAATCAAGCAAATATGATCCAAATCCTTCTAAATGTTGGTTCAGCATCTGCACCTTTCCACACCCCCAGAAGCATTTGGATTCTCTTGTTAAGAAGAGCCTAGAAAAATGGATACATATTGAAGATATGCTCCTAAGTGAAATAAATAAGACACATGTGTAAATACTGAATAGTCTCTCTGGTGTGAATAATCTGCAATAATACAGAAGATCCTAATAAGATTACTGACATCTAGAAATGGGAAGAAAGGAGCTAAAGGTGTAGGGAAGGTGGGATGGGTAGGGGAAGGGTAATAAGGGAAAAGAAAAAAATGTGAGATAATAAAAAGATGGAAATAAAGTGTAGATGGGGAGGGGAGGAGGGGTGAAGGGAGGGCAGGGACAAGGGGAAAAAATGAGAACCAAGACCTGTCATGTAGAGGTACAAATTCCCAACAATGAATGTAACTGTACTGTATCCCTAAAATGTACCAATAAAGTCAATTAAAGCTGGAAAAAAAAAAAAAAGAGCCTAGATAACATTCCCCTACTTCCCAGACAGAGGAAATAATGCTTTAAGGCTGGGGAAGAAATTTGAGCTCTGAAATGTATATAGGTTCTGGTTGGTGACTGTGGAATAAGTGAGGTTCACAGGGGCAGTGTGTCATTCTTCATCCCCTTTCCCTGTGACGCACACCGCCTCTCATGGGCCTCTGATCAACCTGGCATTGCAGAGTAGGCCTGTGGCCTCATCTAAGATCTGCTTTCTAACCCTGGAAGGTGTAGATTTAACCTGCCAGAGATAGTTGAGGCTCACTTTTTTCTTTCTTCTGAAAGGTTTTTAGAAAAGAGATTTTACAGTTAAAAAAAAAAATCTGATAGGGTAACCCGTGATTTTGTACATTTCAATTTAGTTAAAAGAATACTTTATTTTCTATAATGAAACTTGTTTATTTCCTTTCAGGCTTGTAATTTTCAGAGTTCTTGTTATTTTTATCATTCATACTCTCCTCTCAGACATCTTAGAGCTTAGGTTAAATGTAATCCTTTAGATTTTTTTCTTTTCTTTTTTTTTTTTTTGGTACCGGCATCAAACTTGGGACCTTGGCATTAGCAAGGTAGATGGTGGCACTGCTGAGCTAAATCTCTGGCCCATTAGAATTTTTTTTTTTAAAAATTGAGTTTACTGGTACATTTTAGATATACAGTACAGTTACATTCATCATTGGGATCTTGTACCTTTACATGACAGGTCTTGGTTCTCATTTTTCCCCTTGTCCCTGCCCTCCCTTCACCCCCTCTTCTCCTCCCCATTTAGAAACACTTTATTTCCATCTTTTCATTTTCTCACATTTTTTCCTTTTCCCTCATTCCGTTTCCCCTACCCTTCCCACTTTCCCTATACCTTTAGCCCTTTTCTTCCCATTTCCCATTAGAAATTTTAAATAAGTAGTCACTGTATGTTGTTAAAAACCTCCTCCTTTAAACAGGGAGGAAAATATAGTATTTGATAGTACAGGATTTGATGTAGAAAGTCAAAAGGACAAAGGATAGGACTTAGAGTGAGGAGGAAGCATGTTTGTAAGCCTCCCAGGAAACAGCCAAAGAAAACCAAATGGAAAGAAGCATCAAAGGATTCAGTTTGAGATGAGTTAGAGTTTTTAAATCAGTTGTTAACAGTTTATGCTACTCAGTCTTGGAAATAACTGAGCTTTGAAGGTTCAGGTAATACTTGTTTACTGAATGTAATTATTTTGGATGAGAAACTAGGATTAGCTATGAATTGATGGAGGGGAGTTAACTGGAGAACCACTTCAGATTTCTGGAAACTATGGGGTATGAAGCCATCAGGTATGGTGGGTCCTAGTGTCCGCAGCCTTCAGGGGGGCCAGTGTGACAACCCTGAGGCAGCAGTTGCCATTAAGTGTTGACATGTGGCAGAGACCATGATTCCAGGTGAAAGAAAGTTAGGGAGAAATGTTTATAGTTTGAAAAATTTGGACACAGAGCTACCTTTATGTCAAAAATGTGTTGCTTATATTCAGTCCAATCTGTAATCTCATTTTGGTTGCTGCTGTTGTAGAAAGCCCTGCTTCACAAAGATAAGATGTTGGAAATGGAAGCAGGACTTTCAATGCTTGGTGGTAATCTCAATCTCTTTTGCCTTGACTAATCCAGAAGTTACAGAGGCTTAAAGTTATGTCAAACATACTTTTAATGCCATTGTCACTTGCAGCCTCAAGCCGCTGATCTCCCAGCATGGACAAACTTGATTCACCTGGTTTATTCACAAAGGGATTGTGAAATCATTCCTTCCCAGTTCAGGAGAGTCTTCTGTGGTTAGGGAGTAATGCTCACAACCCTCTTGAAAGCTGAACTAAATGATCATGCATCAGCTGGGAGAAGGAAGTGTCTTGGCTCAGTTTCACACAATCTCTGCTAGTTTTTGAAAGGTCACAAATTACAAGCCACCCCTCACCCACTTGGTTCCAGTTTGGCTTTGAATGTGTTCACCGTCTGCCAACTTGAACACAGTTGTCATCTTCTCTTGAAGTGACAGATTGAGTTCATTGAACAGGTTGAATATGTCACATGAGTAAGCAAGTTTTGCAACTCATTCTGTGTCACTGAAATGTGCTGCCAGGGGTGACTTTTTCTAAAACAAATCTCTGGAGTGGATCTTGTAGCTGATAAACTCTGGCCAGTGATCTACCTTTAGAAAGCCATCTCACTCCTGTGTGTAAGATAAGATGTTATATGCTCTTATCTGTCATCTCAGAAATGCATGAACAGAAGTGAGTGAAGGGCGTGTAGCTTGATGTGATTGATACTTTTAATCAAATTTTGCAAAATGTCATTCAGTTCAGGTGATCATTTTTGGCTAAGCAGCATTTCTCTGTGAATGACACACTGTGTAGACTCACATTCAGTAGCAACCTCTGACTGACTAGTGAAACCAGAAAGCTCTCCAGTCATGATAGCCGCTACACCCATGCATGTACTGACACAATATGACTGATTCAGTTTTCTTGATATGTAATCATCGAATAGTTCTGCCCCAGTGGTGTGGGTTGGCTACAAAAATGCACGTAATATCCTCCTGAAAAATACTGCACAAAAACAAGCATTGTTGCCAACATTGGTAGACTCATCACCCTTGGTATACCACAGTGAGTCATTAATCCTCTCTCACAATTGTGCCTCAGTATCCTCTGCTGTTTCAGGTGCTACCTGAAGAAGAACATATGTGACTTTTTCAACTGCATCTTCTACTGAAAGTTCAGCACAAATATGCTTAATAGCAGGCAAGATGAACTCTTCACCAGTCACAAACAGTTTCTTAGCTTTAGCAATGCAGTTGGCCATGGAGAATGATGCTCTCAGTGCAGACACATTTGAGGAAGTGGTTGCCTTCAGTTTCTGCTTCTGTTGTTCATGTTTCCTTTTTATTTATTTAGAAAAACTCCAGAGGCTTGTCTTTTAATGTAAGGTGCTTGGTTGGAGAGCTGCAGAGTGTGATTCACCTGTTGCCATGAACCTGTAATTTAAATAGGGCTCTTGGTATCTTTTAGGTGAAGCTTTCTTTTCATTAGTATCTTAGAGTCTTCTGCTACCTCATCATTGGGTCTTTCTCCTTTTCAAAGAAGCTATCCAATGACATTTTTTAAAGCTTATTTTGGTGAGGGTTAAGTGTGGGTTTACCAAGACTATGACTGAGACAAGTGTATAGTGTGGGAAAGAAGCACAGACAGAAGTGGTAAATAAAGTAATGGGTGGGTGATAGGCAGACTAAAGCAAGTGATGGATACTGACCTAACATTGTCATTAGTTGCAGCTGTAACATCAACTCACCGTTGTACAGCCTGCCACCAGGTACAGCTTAATTGTCAATTGCTGCTCTTTAATGGGGTTTTGATCCAAGCATGCAAACAACTGATGTGTTTTGATCTCTGCATAGTCAGGCTTCTCTGCTAATGTTCATCTGGATTTGCAACCATTCCCCAGGGCTGGCATCACTGCCTCAGTTCCCAGAGGGTGGGGGAGGGGGGGAGAAGAGGAGGGAAGAGGGAGAGGGGGAGGGGGAGGGAGAGAGAGGGAGAGAGATACCACTCCAGGCCATATCCCCAGAGACTGGCTCTTTAGACCAGTCCCAACTCCTAACACCAAGCCAGCCATGAGCACACATGATCCATTCACCTTCCAGAAACTCGCCTTGGAGTAGAGGAGGCTTTGAGGGGACATAGAAACCATGATGATGGTTTTGTTTTCTGAACCTGAAACATAGGAACAATACCTGAATACACAAAGAAGATAAGATTAAGTTAGTGAGGAGCCCACCCCTAATGCCTATCCAAGCTGTGTAGAGGAAGGAAGTAGAAGGAAGAGAGGGACAGAGAGGCCCATATGTGTGTGTAGCTTTTCAACACCCAGTGAGCCTTTCTACTAGAAACCAGGCCCAAGGAAGTGCCTGGACTTTCAGCTGACCGGGTTCCTTCCTCTTGGGGAGAAGCAGAAGAAGATACAGTGCCAGCGCCACATTGCTGTGCACACACTACCAGCCCCGATGCCACCTGGGTGATTCCAGCCGAGAGGTGGAGCTGTAGAGAGGGTGGGAGAGAAGATACCCCTTATCCTGGTGGCCTTCACATTGGTATGTTTGAGGAACATGATGTGAGTTTGAGAATGGCCTGTGTTTGGGGAGACGTGCTTCTCTGTGTCACCTTGGGCACTGCCTCCTATCTGCCCCTGTCCTTGCCTGCCAGAGATAGAGTGCAGAAAATATGTTTAGGAAGAAAATTATTGTGATATCCATTGGCAAAGCCACCTTCAGCCCTGGTAGTTGCTCAGTGGTGAGGAGTCCCTGGTAAAAGTCACACAGCCCAAAGCAGGCTCATGGGTACTCAGAAAATGCACTGGACAGAGACTGGGCAGGTGGTGTAGAACTTGTGTTCACCACATTTTTATATTTTGCGTTTGATCTGAGGGAGGGGAGTGGTGGTGTTTATTGTCTTCAGCCTTCTTTGAAAATTCTGCAGCCAAGGACCTCAGTTCTCCCACCATTTCCTGGCTGATGTTTTATGAATTGGCCTGAATGGTATGGTCTTAGATTGCTGGAGTTTAACTTTTTTTGTTTCTTTGCTTGTTTTTTGAGACAGAATCTCACTATGTAGTTGAGACTGACTTGGAACTCACTATGTAGCCCAGGCTGGTCTCTAACTCACAGCGATCCTCCTGCCTCAGCCTTCTGAGTGCTGGGATTACAGGCGTGCGCCACCCACGCCTGGCTGGAGTTTAACATTTTTAAGAAGAAGAAAGGCAGATCCCACTGTTAAGTTATTTATTATGAAAATGCACTGTAATATGTGACCATCACCTTGCAAATCAGCTATAATTTATGTATCATGTGAACCTAGAATGATTTGGGATCTATAACAGACACTAAATATGACATATAATGTCATTTGTCTTCACATTGGCCTGAGAAATAGAAGGCCTTCTTCTTGCCAGATTTAAAATGTCAGGAATTCTTGTTTGAGTTCAGATGAATGGGGATCAGTTTTGTTTCTGTGTGAAATTTCCAAGGAGGGAAATCCATAAGCTGTCAACCTGGTGCAGGCCTTCCCAGCCACCTGGGCCCCAGTCCACTTCTGAGGTGGCAGGCCCTGTGCTCATTATTCTTGTCATGGGATGGACAACATATGGGCTTATATTTTTATTTATGGTTTATGGGAATATACATGGTGCTTCAGTTCATGAACTTAATTCTTTCCACAATTCTGGTTGCAAACCAAAGAGGCTCACTCTTAGAACCCAGTATAAGTGACACTGTTCATAGGTGACTTGCACCTCTGAGTGATATCAGTGTCCTCATCTTACCTCGCTGGTATTTCTGCAGATTCAGTCTCCTAGTTTTCATTGTGCTTTAGCAGATGTCTCACAAAACTTAAAGAGATTGGCAGCATTTTCTCTGTCCTGTATTTTGGTCTGTGTCTGACATGGCACTTTATTGTTGGAATTTCTGTTCTGGTTAATGTTAGTTGTCAACTCACTGGATTAAGGGCCTCCTGGAAGGGTGATTGCATCATGGGGGTGCTGTACTCAGTGGATTAACCCACTGATGTTCGTAGCGGATGTGCTGTGGGGAGGTGGGACCCTGGCAACCCACCTTTGGAAGAGTTATCTCTTGCTGGTGCTCTGCCTCTATGCTGTGCTTCCCAGATGCTATAAACTAAGCAGCTTTACTCCACCACACCCTTCCACCATGATGGAACCAGCTGACCATGGACTAAACCTCTGAAACTATGGGCCAAATTAAACTTCTCTTCCTGCAAGCTGTGAGTATCAGGTATTTTGTCCAGCAATGAGAAAGCTGCTTAGTCACCTTGAGGGTGGTTGGAATAGACACTGAGCAGTGGTGAGAGTCACACTTCTCCATCCTCATCTTTAGTCATCCCATGCTGGTGGCATTGTGGGCAACTCTAGACAGCTGGCATCTTTGTGTTGGCCCCTTTCATCTGTGCTTTTTTGTTGTGCCAGGATATTGGGTTGTCCCTAGTTCCCCTGTTTGAGATTCCCTCAGGTTCAGGGATGGATCTGAATGTTCAGGTGTGGAGTGGGGAGGTCGCTGTTACAGATATTCTGTGCCTAATTGATTGAACCTGAAATTTAAGCTTTCATCTTGACTGTCTGACCTTCCAAGTGACAGTAGAGGCATTTTCTTTTCATGCTTTGTCAAGCTCATTCTTCATCTGTTTATTCAGAAATGTTCCTGATCTTGATTTAATAATTGAAAATCATGCAATTTATTTGTTGGACTCTGAGCTCCATATTGACATTAGTTCTCATCTCAGAAATGGACAGGGACAAGTAATCTAACACCATAAATTCAGCAAAGTGAAGGGGTTTTTCTTATCAGGTTGTGACATAATTCATCCAGTTAGTTACATTGGAGCCTTACAGAGGACACGAAGGGACTAAAAATCCTGGAGGTGTTTCTGAGGGAGCTTTGTGAAGTGACTGGGAATTCTCCTTGTCAAGAATTTGGGCTCCACAGGGACAGTCCATCCTTTGGCTGCTGAGACTGAGAAGTTGATACTATTGCCACCATCTTCTCTTCCTCTCTCCCGTGCCTTTTCTTGGGAGAGAGAAATCTGCTGCATTGCTCTCCTTCTTGTGCTGCATTGTGTTCTCTCTGCCAGGCCTGGCCCATCGTGAGTGCTGTCAGGTTTTCACACCCTCCGCCACCAAGCGGCCATTCAGGGCTAACTTCATGTGGTTCCCAAACACGTGCTCTTTGTTTTCATGATGAAGAAATGTGAATTCTAGTTTTGATTACTGCAACTATTTTCCATAGCAGCACCTCATATGGCACATCATTCTGTACAGAATGTCTTGTGATTTATTTAAACAATCCTCTTTTTATGGGTATTTAGATTGCCAGTTTTTTTTTTCTATTGTGAAAGCCAGTGTAGTGAACATTCATTTGCTTATGTTTTTGTGCTTGGCACCCAGTTATTTCCCACGAGATAAATCCTAGGGGAAATGTCTGGGTCCTAATGTTCACATGCTTAGTGCTTTGAAATGTGCGTTGCCAAGTTGTGTTCCCCAGGGTCTAAAGTTGTACTTCTTGTCACAGCATGAATGTTCCTGTCCTCAAACCCACAAAGGCTGTGTGTTGTAATTGTTTAAATCCTTGTCAATTTGATGAGTCATAAATTATATCCCACTGTTTCTGTTTGCATCAATTTACTGGCTAGTGAAGTTGAACCCTTTCTTATTTAAACTTATTAGGCATTTGCATTTCTTCACATTGTAAACATTTCGTATGAGTTTGGATTTGAGATCCATACATATATTTGATTAATTTTCATTGGCATTGTTATTTTCTCATTTAAGAAGTAGTTTAACTCATTTTGCTAGTTATATTCCTTAACATAATTTCCCTTATACTCTCTGCAGAGGCTAGGGTTCTGTTATTAGTATGTAATTTATTAATTTTCTTTTCTTTAAATTTTTGGATAGTGCTGAGAATCAAACTCAGGGCCTCCTGCATGCCAAGCAAGTACTATTCCCCTGAGTTACACCTGCACCCTATTTATCTACTTTTTAAGGGTTGGAAATGGATATAATCCTCTCCAGTACTTGAACGTGTAGGTGTATCTTGGTTGATACAGAGTGTTGGGGTCAGCACCAGCATTCAGACTCTGCCTGAATGATCGGTTGGTCTCATTACAGTCTTCTTTTTGTCCACTCACCTGTCATCCTATGGTCATTCTTTCATCCATTCCGTATATAGTTGATCGTGTTATACTGTCACCTGGCTGTGTGTTGGCATTGGAAGAGACGTATGGAAGAGAAAGAGGGGGACTTGCTGCCATTCTTTTCTGAAATTCCTCTGTGGTTGGGTTCAGTGTATACCTGAGCCTTTTGTTGGCCCATGTAATGTCCTTCAATAATATCTTTGCTTATTGCTTTTCCTGCATTGGCTTTGATCCCTCCATTTACAGTTCTTGCCCTATGGAATTCCTGTGCTGAATTTCCAAGCTTCTGCTCTTCACTTAGCACTTTTGCTCTGAATATCAGAAGAATCACATGAACTGATATTTCTTAGTCATTCACTTTGTTTTCTGTAGTATTGGATTCATTAATTATACCTACTGTATGCATTTTCTCTTTATTTAATAATGCAAAAAATAATAATGCACATAATTCAGAGTCTACAATATCTAAAAGTTTATAATGAAAAATAATCACCAGTTCCTTTGTCCTTTTCCTCTTTCTCACAAGCAGCCATTTTTAATATATTTCAAGCTATTTCTTTGGTTACTCTCTTATCCATCCCTAAATAATAAACTTTTACTATTTCTGAATTTATTAAACTTTGACTTTTTTTTTCCCTAGATGAGGACTTAGCACTGTTCATTCCCGTTCCCCTCCATCTTTCTGGTGTTATGCTGCCATTATTTGTCAAAGAACTAATCAGCAGTGTTTATATTGTCCTGACTCCTTTAGTCACCACCAAACCAAGCTATAGCCTGATTTTGATCCTGGGAATGTTTACTTGCTTTTGTTTTCTTGCTGTCCTGCTGAAAATTCTGCATTTACTCTGCCTTCTCCCAGACCTCTGGTTCCCAGCTTCTCTTCCTCCCTGTGAACCCCTCCCTCTGCACACCTCACGAGCTCCATGAATGGTTGGCCACTCTCCTGGCTATGAACCCCCATCCTGCCTGCATTTGACCACAACTTCTCCCCCAGCTCATGCTCACTG
Organism: Fukomys damarensis; assembly: GCF_012274545.1. Classification (NCBI taxonomy): domain Eukaryota; kingdom Metazoa; phylum Chordata; class Mammalia; order Rodentia; family Bathyergidae; genus Fukomys; species Fukomys damarensis. Next base: position 29,080,562 of record NW_022900919.1, on the reverse strand, counting down.
CTTTCTGGGTCCCAGGCTTCCTCTTTTCTGGTTTGTAGTTACTTTGTACACTAAGTCTTCATTCTTCTAAATCTCCTCTGTTGGCGTTTGTACAGCATGTATAAACCAAGTCTGGAGAGAACAGCACCTACCCTCTTTTCCTTAAGACTGTTACAAATTGAAACATTTTGAATCATTTAAAGAGCACAATTCCTGTAAAATGCTTATGAACAGCTTTCTGTTACCAATTAGGCATTGGAATACCCAAACTGGAATTGTTCAAGTGTTTCCTTAAACTTTGCTACAGTTCATGGTTATTAGCCAGATATGTGCCATCAGTGTGGTAGATGTGGACTGACATCGAAAGTACATGCTGACTAAATCGTTTCTTATTACATTTTCCTCCAGATCTTCTAGGCCTAAAAAGTAATCCTGTATACAAGCCCGGAGAAGGAGGGGGCAGCAGAAGGAGACAGCCGCTTGCCTCCTGTCATTGCTTCTCTAAGAAGAGAGGCATGGCTGCATCTCTCCCAGAGCCCTGCAGTTTTTTGATGATCTGAATTGCAGGAAAGCCAGGCCAGCTCGGGCACCAGGAGTGTGGGAAATGCAGCCAACCCCTTGCACTCAGTCAGTTTAGAGGTTGGAGTACAGCAGAACAGTCCTGGTCACTAGAATGCAAAGTTTGCCTTGCCAGTGGGTCACCAGTGTTCAGTGAATGAGCATAAAAATGTCACAAGATTGTACTCAAACTTGCTCAGCTGCCCCTTCAGGTATAGTATTTTTGGTGACTTGCCAGGGAGGGGCAGCAATCCTAAACATCACCTGCACTCTGGCATTTAGATGTTTGAAGTAGCATTAGGTTCTGGTCAGCAAAGACCCAGATGACAAGTTATGCATCAGTAAATGGGTTAATTTTAATCCACTGAAAATGCCAGTGGTTTGGGTTCCCCCAGAGTGAGCTGAGGAGGAGAAGGAGGAGGAGGAGGAGGAGGAGGAGGAGGAAGAAGAAGAGGAGGAGGAGGAGGAGGAGGGCCTGAAGTGAATGTAAATGATCCCAGGGTGCCTTTGGGGACTTCAGAGCACACATCTCAGAGCTGGCCCTGCACTCAGGCCACACACCCTCCTGCAGCCAGGTGGTAAAGAAGCGGAAGGAGGAGGAGGGCCTGAAGTGAATGTAAATGATCCCAGGGTGCCTTTGGGGACTTCAGAGCACACATCTCAGAGCTGGCCCTGCACTCAGGCCACACACCCTCCTGCAGCCAGGTGGTGCCTTGACTGAGATGAGCAGGTGCTAGAGGTGAGCAGTCTAAGGCTTCCTGGGAAACTGCAGGTGACCGTGGGCCAGGCCAGGAGACAGGGCCTCTGGCAGTGAGCTAACACAGAGGACTTGAGGGCCAACAGGGAACATTCCTGGGCCAACCTTGAACCTCTGTCCTGCCCCACTGGGCCTGCAGCTGGAGCTGGTCCAGTGTGTGCCTGTGAAGCAAGCAGTAAACCAGGGGAGACCTGGCTGGCTAAGAGTGACAGAAAGGTCTAAACTCACCCCCTTCTAGGGTTTGCATGCCTAAGAAGGTTTCTGTAAACAGTGGGGACTTAGAAAATAAAATTAGTGTGCACAATTTCAGATGGGGACAGATGTGTTTTTGCTTGATTTTAAAAAAAATTGTCACAGAAAACCTCAAGCAGAGTTAATAATGTATGAAAATTAGGTACCATGTGTGCACTTTGCTTTATAATGTTTTTATTAAGAAGCAGTTGATTTAAAAATAACACAAGGCGACAGTTGACCTGATGGCAGTCTGTGGTGTGTGGGGAAACATTCTCTGAACATTGTCAGGTTTTCCATTACACTGGGACGTTTTCACAAATGCTTTCAGCATGATCACATGATACAGAATTGTATCATGCAGTTTGGTGAGACAGACTGTCCAAATATAAATTTGTCACTTTTTTTTGGTACCAGGGATCGAACTCTGGTCCTTGCAGTTGTGAGGCAGGTGGTGGCATCACTGAGCTAAATACCCAGCCCTCCAGTCACTTTTTTAATGGGTCAGGCACCTGTGGGAGGAAGTTCCTGCTGGTAGGCTCAGTGCCCTGGTAGATTCAGACTTCCAGCCCCTCAGTCGCACCAATCTTTTACTGATTGAGGTTTACCTCCCCTTCTTTCCCATCCCACCCTCTCACCTGGTCTGGAAGTAGCAGACAGGAATAAGGACAAGAAAAAAGGTCACATGGGTTCTGCTGCTTGCCTCACAAGCACAAGGTCCCGAGTTCGATCCCGAGTACCAAAAAAAAAAAAAAAAAAAAGAAAGAAAGAAAAAGAAAAAAGGTCATAGACCTTGATGGGAGCGGGGGGGTTCCGGTAGCTCAAGAGATGTCCTGTTCTGAACACATGGTCATGGGGTTGGCTGGAAATGTGTCTACCCCAGGTGAGTGAGGGTTGCTGTCCTTTGCTAAATGATATGTTCTTGAAGATGTCTCAGCCCCTGACAGAGGTCCATGGCCTCTTCCTACCCTGCCAGTCCCTTTGGTAGTGATGGAAGCTTCCAGAAGCTTCTAACAGAGAGGTCTAACAGAGAGGCATGGTGAAGTTACACCCAAAGAGGTTCATTAGTGATTTAATTTTAATGTGTCTTACAGCACACTTTACTTATATGTGCCCTTAAAATTATTAATTATTGAAGAAAACTATTACCTAATGATGTTTGTGTTTATTTCTGGGGTGAGAAAATGATCAGGGGTAGTGGAGTGGCTTGAAAAAGCTGTAGAATTTGCTGATTGTGGTAGAAGTCATGGAAAGAATGTCCTGAAGCTGGGGAAATGGGGAATGGGCTCCTGGATCTGGAGTGTTTCACTTTTGGCTGTACACATGTCCTTACTTCTGTAGGGACTTGCCTGGGCCTGTTCTCCTTCACAGCACCCCATGTTGGCCCAGTGGCCACTTCTGTTATCAGCAGTGCCCCTGGTGTGTACTTGTCCTCAGGGAGACCAGGCCTCATGATATTTTAAGAAATTGCAGAGGAGGTGTTTGATCTTATGACTTGTGCCAGGAGACTTGCTTGCAATCTCTTCAGGGGATTGGTTGGAACAGAGCTTTCCCATCTACACTATGGTCTATAAAAATCACAGTCACTGGCTTCATGGATCTTGAGTTTTTCTTTTGCTCTTTGCTTTGTTAGAGAGTTTGAGAGTTTACTCAGATACAGGATGGGAAAGCCTGGCAGGAAATGATTAGCATTAAAGCACCTTAAGTCAAGTACCTCCAAGGGCAAGAATTAGGGACCTCAATGGTCCCCAGAAGCCTAAGTACAGGTGAGTGTTTGCTCCCAAAGGATCCAGACTGGTGGGAGGTGTGGCTAGGAGTCCCAGGCCCTGATTCTGTGCCTGATGTGACCTTGAGGGTGTCTCTTCACTGACTTCATCTTGCTCAGAAGCAATCTGGAAATATCTGTCTATCTGCTCTTAATTTCTTGGAGTCCTAAAGAGAAAGAGTTGGCTGTCAGAAGCCAAGGATTGTTTATTTCCTAAGTGTGAAGATGGGGTTCAGAGAGCCAAACTTAAAATTTCAAGTGATGCACATGGGCTTTTTGAGGATGGAGGTGCTCTTTTTCTAAGTTGTGGGCTCAAATTAGAGATAGGATAAGATCTCAGTTGGTTTTTTTTTAGGACTTACTACAAAAATATGCTATAGGATATCATGGGCAGCTATAATTTTTCTCCTTCCTTCCCCTGAGTCAGTTGGAGGCAAGTTTTAAGACAGCCCTACCATCTCTAAGAGCAGGACTCCTCTGCTTTATCTGAGGCGATGCACAAAGAGTTTGGTTCTGTGGCTCCCTTCAAAGCTCAGTCGGTGTCTGTGATGCAGTAGGTCAGGGTGTCCCTGGAGAGGCAGGCAGCGCAATGGGAAAGTATACCCAGGTCCTCTCAGTGGCTCCACTTGTGGCCTTCGAGCCTCAGTAGGGATCACTGGTTGCTGGGCTCAAAGCCTGTCTGATCTTCTCCAGTGAGGAGACCTTTGGGAGCCCCTAGCCCAGCTGTACTTGAAGGGCTGAGCATCCCCATTCATTCACTGTGGTGCTCCCTGTGGCTTGTTTATATCCACAGAAGCCTGGAGTTATTCATTTCATGTATTCTGTCATTGTCACTCTGGATCATCCTCCAGTGTGAAGGGGTCAGTCTTTAAAGATGCTGGGGAGTGATGCCATGTATATTCAGAACAGGGCAGATGACAGTGATTCCCTGCTTATAGGCTGCTTCACACATCTCTTGGTTCCTTCCTCCTCCTTGTCCCTGGGCACAGCATTTGTCAAAAACCAGGCATAGCCCTGGGCATCAAAGTCCTGCTCTGGAGTCTCTGTTTCTCTTTCTGGCGAATTGCTGCCCCCTTAAGAGAGAGATCTTTGAGCTGTAAAGGCAGATCTTTCATCTGTCAGTGGTGGTGTGCATATCCCATGCTGTGTGGGTCCCCAGAGCCCCCAGCCCACCCCCAGCCAATGGCTGGCCGCTCTTCCAGATAGCACCAGCCTGTTCATCCATCTATCCTGTGCTGTGTAGTTGCCGCAGTATACAGCCATGCACGGGTGGTTGTCTGAGGAAGTGGGAACTCAGCACCCACACCCCACCTGCTGTGTGGCCCTGAAGCTTGGCCCAAGGTCCTTGTGATGGGCCCAGCAGCAGTGCCACCTCACAGGTGCTTCAGTACCTGTCTTTGAAGCCCTAGCATAACTTACACACCTTCGCTGTCCTGCTTAACGGCTGCCCTGCCTGCCTGGGACTGTGGTTGCTTGGCCTCTCCCTGTGTGGCCCCTGACTGTCTTATCTTCTACCATCTCTGCATGCCATTTTGTGCTCACATGCAGCGCATTACCTTGTGCTGTCTGCCACCTAGTACCTGGAAGTGAGGGATGCATCCCAAGAGAATGGGGAATGTTCCCCAGATTCTTTGCTATTAAGATGGGGATTGTGACAGTGCCTGTAGGACACTACAGGTCTTCTGGTGCTGAGAGCAGGCCTGCCTCATGGTGAATGGGTTCCCAGTTATCTTTCTGGTGGATGGTCAGCACCAGAAGACAGAGGCCCTGCCTGGTTCTGTACTTTGTCCTTGGTACAGCTGCCACGTAGCTGGTGCTCATTGAATTCCTGTTAAATGCAGTTAATGGGTGAAGGAAGGAAGATGCTCCCTGGAAAGAATATGGGCTCAGGGTCCAGGGGCCCTGGTGATCCCAGCCACTCACATACTGCAGATCCCCAAGCAAGCCTCCTGCCTTGCCATGACGTGTTCTCTGTCAGTTCAGTGGGCTTTCAGCTGCAAGTGCCACCTTCTTAAACACTAGGGCCCACAATTGCCTTCCCCAGCAGGAAGCTGATTTCCCAGTCCTGGCCGCTGTAGGTCCTTGTCCTCACCCAGGACAGGAAGGGGACAGTGTCTCCTTGTACCTCCGCAGTGACTTTTCTCCAAAGCCACCTGCAGCCCCCTCAAGTCCTGCTGGTTCTGACAGGAGGACCGTGCATCACCAGGTTGAAACAGGAGGCTGCTTGTGCCAGCAGGGAGGGAAGAAGGGGTTGGGAGATGAGTGGGCTATAGTACAGGAAGCTGACAGTGGCTTACTTGTGGGGTGTTGATGGTATAGCTCTTAGTGGGATCTTAATAGCCAACAGAATCACATAGTGGAAATGTGAAGTGTTACCTAGCTGGTGACTCATCTGCCCATTAACATCATATCTACCCAGATGCAGGTCTGAAAGCCCTCAGGTGGGTGCAACCTCTCCAGTGTAGTCTCAGTCTCCGCCATGTCCTATTGCCTGATGCATCCCTACGGGGCTCATTTTCTTACCTACCTGGTCCTGAGAGGCATTTGAGGTCTGCAGCCCCTGTGGCAGAGCATAGTAACACCCTCATTTAACTAACTGATTCTTTTATTATGCAGTTAGACCCCATTAAAAAGAGTCCCTTGTTTTCTCAGTGAGTTTAATCATGAAATGGAGGTTGGCTGTGGGGCTGCCAGTCCTTTGATTGCCCACTGCTTTCCCAGGCTCCAACAGGAGAGGGGCAGGTGGACTGGAGGTTGGCCCATGGCCTGTGGTTGGATTTCTCCCTAAGGCACTAGAGTTGGCACAGACAGTAACTCCTGTGCAATGTGGACTCTCATCAGTAGACTGAAAAGCCAGCAAACCCTGAAAGTCCCTCGTTACAGTGTTCACAGATCATGCGTTCACAGACTGTGGAGCATACTATTCTCTGTTCTCTTTAATGTACATTTCCTATTACTTTGAAAGTTGTGTACTTTCTACGTGAATCCAGATACAGTGCCAGTTTTTTCCCCTTTTCTTTCTTCCTTTTTCATTTGTTTTCTCAAAGAAAAATAAAATCCAGCTGCTTCCTTGCCTCAAGATATAAATTCTACCTTCTGGCTGCATTGGATTCCTAGTTTTCTGAGAAAGGCCTCAGTTCCTCGTTTGGTTCTCATTGTTTTCACTGAGAGCTTTATTTGGTGGCCTGGAGCCCTGGGGCTGAGGTTATTTTAAGATAAATACTGCAGGAGAATCGGCTTTGCAGAGTTGATAGAAAGCGGGTGCACCTGATTCTTAAAGAGTTATAATGTGATTTGAAATCTGGGTTTAGGGAAGAGAGGGGACAGGGATAAGGTGGGAGTTCAAAACCATGTTTGTGCACAGTGGTGACTGTGTCAGTGGCAACCTGTGTCACACTGGTGTCGCATGGAGCCGAGAAGCCTCTGCAAAGCCCATGTTTTCCAGTATCTGGAGCCCAGAGGAGGGTGAACCACAGGGAGGTTTCTTCTGCTCTTTTCACCTGTGATAGTCACATTTCCTGTATGGTACCTCTAAGGAAGAGGGCATCTTTTTAAAACAAAAATTGTGCTTTCTCAGCATCTGACTTAGAAATCGTTCATGATTATACATGTGTGATTGCATTTACACACGTGTAATATTCATAGGTAAAAACACCGATGCTGTCGTAAACTGCTTATCACAGTTTGTTGTAGAATGCTAACTCCTGAAGTTTTAAGATTTAAAATAAAAAGAGCATGGGGTCCAGAATGGATTGCCAACTTCATGTTTTCCAAAATCATTTAAAATTTTTTCTAAACATTTTAGTAAAATACACATAAAATTCACCATCTAAGCCATTTTTAAAAAGTGTATAGGCCCTGTAGTGTTATGTATTTTCACATTGTATAGTCTGAGGTTATTTCATGAGGAAAAAAACAAAACAAAACAGGACAGAGGGACTTCCACCCATCCTCACCATTTCCTGAGGGGAAGAATTTGACACCAACAGAGAGACTTTGGCATAGTGGCACATGCCTGTAATCCCAGCAGTGAGGAGGCAGAGGCAGGAGGATTGTGAGTTTGAGGCCAGTCTGGCATATGCAGTGAGTTCAAGGCCAGCCTGAACTACATAGTGGAACCCTGTCTCACAAAACAAAAACAAAAAACCAAAAAAAAAAAAAGCACTGAGAGAAATGGGAAGGCCTTCCTATCCTGCAATGGAGTAGAACTGAAAGATCTTCATCCATGGGAAATAATTCTCTAGAGAAGGCCAGCAAGGAGCTCTGTGCAGTCACTTCCCAGGTACTAAAAATGCTAACTTTTTGGCTATCTTTATCCTAAATCATTCCTACTTAAAGAGCTGCTGCAAGAACTATTTGTTACTCGGCCGTGGTGAGCCAGAGCTGTTCTGGATATCAGCTGCACTGCTCAGCTCCTGTCTCGTTAGGGGATACTTTCTGCTGCTGATTGTTTATCAGGCCATCAGGCTGAGGTTTAGCTCAGTCTGTCACAGAAGCAAGATCTGGCAGGTTGTGTGAAGTGACTCTTTTATAGCTCTGGATGTGGAGTAGGGGCCAGTAGGGAGAGGTTGGCCCTTTATTAAATTTCATTCTTTTCTTTCCTTTTTCCTCCCTCCCTCCCTCCCTCCTTTCCTTTCTTTTTCTTTTTTCTTTTTGTACTGGGAATCAAGCTCAGGGCCTCTTGCTTGCTAGGCAAGTGCAGTGCCACTGAACTACATTCCCAGCCCTAAATTTCCTTTCACATGATTGAGAAAACATTTATAACTTCATCTGGAAAGCAGATGAAAGATGCCTGCTTTGGTCCAAAGAAACCCCATGGACCAAGACATGGCCCGTCTTTGGGGTGGGCTCTTTAGCAGGCCACTCTGGAGCAGCCACAGTGCTGCTCAGAGTGTGGTTGACGACCCGTGTTTATGTCCTTCATTGAGTCTGTGGTGGCTTTGAACCTGCTGGGGGCATTGCCAAGGAAGAAGTGGGCCCTGGCTCCCGAGGGGTTAGATATCACAGGTATGTTACCCAGCTGGCAGGAAGTCTGAGCAGGTTCCTGTGGCCGGTGACCTGTGTGTAGATGCCGTGCACCTGCTGGGAATATGTGCCTGGGTGATCCAGGCCTCAACCTCGAAGAACGAATTGGTAACCGAGACCATATTCAGTATGCTTAGTGTACCTCATTCATGTCCTTCTCTATTATCTTCAGCAAATAGTGACGTATTTTGAACATTCTTTGAAAAACAGTAAGTAGGAAGACAGCTTGATGAGAAAAAGCTGTAGAGCCATCCAAGGAAACAGTAATGAGCTAAAAGCTGTGCCACGAGTAGAGCTCTTCTACTCCTACAGATCCCCATATCCCCTCTGCTGAGTAGATCAGGATGGGGAGGTCCTCCGAGTGGACCAGGCTGGGGGACCAGGCATCAGACAGTATTGTTTCATTCACTTCTACTGAAAAGAAGTGGCGCCACATATCCCACCCAGTCTGCATGCTTCAGTGAAGGCAGCAGAACCAACCTGGCATATCACTTAGACATCTAGTCTAGAAGTACTGTCTCTAGCAGTGTTGTTCCATCCACTTCTGTTGAACCTGATCCAGTTGGAGTAGAAGTGTGGCTGTCTGTGTTAGTGGCTCAGAAGCCCATCTGGTCAGTGTCCTGTGTATCCTTGGTATTGCTGAACCGCGTGGTGTGCCAGGTACCCAGCAGAGGCCTTGTCACTGGTTTCCTCCTTGTGGTAACAATGCTGGATATCTAGGTGTGTGTTCATGCTCCTAAATGCTTTTCTTTTTCTGTTTTTAAATCAGCTATCGAAGTTGGAGAAGCAACAGCAGAGGAAAGAAAAGACCAGAGCTAAGGGACCCTCGGAATCCAGCAAAGAACGCACCGCTCCTCGGAAGGAAGACCGTAGTGCCAGCAGTGGGGCAGAGGGTGACGTGTCTTCTGAGCGGGAGCCATAGCCACAAGAGCTGAGGCCACAGGTGGGAGTCGGGGGAGAAGGAATGAATGGAGGATAGGATGGCTGTCCATAGAGGTAGAAGTCATTTGATGGGCCACGGTATCCATTGGGATGGAGAGGACACAGGCACGTGGGACAGTTGTAAGCCTTGAGATTGCAGGGAGAGGGGCACACACAGGCTGCAGTGTCCACCTAGTGGGTAGCTGCTTGTACCCCTTGCTCCATTGTTGCGTTGGCCACAGCTGCTGTGGGGCGACGTGTGGAGCACCTGAGACACCTGGTCCAGTCCTTTGGTTGTGGGTGCTGTCGTCATGCTGCCCCATCCAATTCTTTCTGCAGCTCTCTGTGGGCCAGTTCCTTTATAGCCTCCACGCCCTATTTCCTTCTTCGTGCTCTACTGTCATTGCCTTCCTCTCAGCACTGTATTCCTGAAATGATGCCTTATTCTTCCTCCTTTTCATGACTAGGCCATCTTGAGGTTCACTGTAGCAGTAAGCCCTGCTCCCTGCTTCCACAGTCTGATCCAGCTACCACAGGGGCTGAGGGGACGGCTTGGCCACTGCAGGAGTCCAGAGGGGAAGTTACAGTGGGAATGGGGCAAAGTCATAATGAAAGATGTATAAGAAATGGCATTGTTTCAGCTTGGTGACTACTTAGGTGTTGGGGAGGCATCTAGCATGGTTGGGGATAGAAAGGACACATGGAAAGTGGGGGTTGCCGATGGTGGCTGTTTGGGCTGTGTTATGTTTGAGGTGTCCACTGGTAGCCAAGGCAATAGTCAGTAGTTTCTGGAGTCTGAGTTTAAAGCTGAGGAGTAAGGTCATGGGCACACATTTTGGAGCCTTCAGCTCATAGACACTGGTTCAAACCAGTTCAGCAGACAGGCTCATCCTGGAAGTGTCAGACCTAGAGAGAGGGCCCTTGCGAGGTGCTTTCCACCTTTTCTTGCCTTCTGAGAGGGAGCGGGCCTAGAAGTCTCTCTGTGGCATGGTCTTTGGGATATGTGTGGCAGATACTGAGAAAAGTGAGTGAAGACTGGGCACAGCGTACTTCTCCCGATAGATAGACTCAGAATGGAGTCAGCACTGATAGTTTTGGGACTAGCTGGTGGACCCTCCTGCCTCAGTCCCCCATCACTGTGTTCTTCACAATGTGCCTTGGAGTTACAGCTCTATGCTAAATGATCTTGTCACACTCTCACGAGAGTTTTGCACGGATCAGAGGAAAATCAAATCATGCTGGGCCTCACTGGTCACAGCTGCAATCCCAGCTTTTTCTCAGCCTTGACACTCAGCCCTGAAGCCATTGATTTTTATTCTTGGGCTGAAAACACTGGTGTGGGTTTGGGAGAGTCATCAAGAGGTAGTGTTTGGTATCTAAATAATGTTAAATATTCACATGCACATGGTAACATTAAGTGATGTTTATTCCCATCCCTTCTAAAACCTCATGGTGACTTGTGCCTGTCAGTGGTCCGTTTTGTCATCACAATTACTGCTGGTACGACTGACTGATCACCTGTGGGAAATCCTTAGCACAGAGCGGGATGCACCCTAGGACCAAGCTCGTGGAAGAGATCTCGTTGTCACCTTCTGCTCATTAAGGGAGTGGAGCAGCAACTCAGAGGCTCATCGAGGCTGATCCTCTTCTACCTGACTATGTCCAGGTTATGTGATTTCTGCTTCCTTGAGGTTTCTTCCCTTTATTCCACCTGGGCTCCTGTCCCTCAGCAGTGCTGCTGTGACAGATGTGATGCCAGGACCCAGAGCTGCCTGAGAGGAAAGGGCTGACTGACCCCACAGTCTGGGCAGCACCTTCTCCAGCAGTTGCTTGTGCCAGAGGCTGTGGCCACAGAGCCAGGGTGTGGACAGATGTCCGGGCATGGAGGGAGCCTTGTGAGCTTCCTCCAGTTACCTCTGAAACACCCACCATCAGCCTGGCACCTCGGAGAAACCCCTGTGCTCCTGCCTCCCAGAATTCAGCCACATTCCGAGGACTCGAAGACCCTGAAGGGGTTGGGATAGAGGACACCTGGTACTCCAACTACACGTTTGCATTTTTTGTTGCCCCTTCTGATGAAGTTTGTCATCCATCTGACCACAGTCACCCACAGATGTTCACAGAGCCATGAGAGCTGAGTGAGGTGGTGACAGCCGGTTGGTGACCTTGGCACTTTCTATTCTCTGCAGAAACAGCCACTCCACCCTCCGCACAGGGAGCAGCTTTTTTCTTTTGCTTTTCTTGAAAGACAGAGCCCCAGGGAACCTAGCAGGCTAGAGGCAGCAGCTTTGAGTTTGCAAGGCTCGAGAGGCAGGAAAAAGCAGAAGAACACAGAACGAGAAACTGCATGATCTATGGCCTGTTTTTCTTTGAAAATGAGTCAGAAGCCTTCATAATTCAGAGGACATTCCCAGGAATTGTCATTCCCTATCATGTTGTAAACGTTCCTTCTTACTTTACCAAGTGGACATCAAGCTGCTAAAATTAATGTGTGGTTTCATCCTCTGCCACAGTCTTGCAGCTCCTCGCCTTGCTGGGGGATTCAGGGTTCCCTAAGAGGATGCGACCTGGCCGTTTCTGCTCTTGCCTTGTGCCAGGCCCAAGGCTCCTGCTTTTGGCTTCAAGTCCAGGCACCGCCTCATTTGAGTGTTTACTCAGCTGCTGGAATTGAGGTGCAGGGGAGCACACTCTACTAGCACCCTGTCTTTCTGTTCTCAAACATCAGCACGCTTAGACCCAAATGAGGGACGTGTTTTGTGGAAGCTGCCACCTGTTTGCTTTTTCACCTTGACCTTCGTCTGAACAGTGAGATGTGTCATGGTGGAGCACCTTTCCTCCTAAGGAGCAGAGCAGCTGAGTGTGCCTGTGCTTGCGTACATGTGGATGTGTTCTGTTGGAAGGGCCCCTGTTTACTGCTCCTCTACCCCGCACAGGTGGGGTGTGCCCTTGTGACCATTCAGACTACTTCCCCACGCCCACCTGCTGGTGTTTTGTGGTGGAAAACTAGCCATGCCTCGGAAGTGTTTTGTTTTTTTAGCCTGGAGTTTGTTAAACACACCTTAACTTGCCTGAGTGCTCCTCCGAGTGACACCACGCCACCCAGCACCACACATTCCCAGCAGACCTCATCACCACCACCTTACCTGGTTACTTTCAAGATGAATTAAGGTTAAGAAAAAGTAAAGACATTATTTTGCCTTCATTTGTCTGTTGTCAGTTTTTCCTTTCATGCTGTGACTCTGCCATGTTCTTTTGCCCAAAGAACTTTTTTACATATTTCTTACGGCACATATTTGAGGAAATTTTCATTTTGTCTTTGTTTTTAGAGAATAATTTCATTGCTATTGAATTCTAAAGTGGTAGTTGTCAGGCTTGACATGGTCATGAAATGGCTAGTAAATGTGCTTTTTAATTCCAAGCTATAATTTGACAAGATAGAAAACACCACAACAAAACAGGCAGCCTATGCAGGTGCTGTCTCCTCCTGACAAAAGTTGCGCTATCTCAGAGCAGATAGAGCACACAACAGAGGATGGGATGTTCCCCACGTCAAGCCAACAGCTACAGAGTGCAGCGTCTTTTCAGTGCCCAGTCACCTGAAATATATCCAGGTATCTGCTTCACTTGCTGCATGGACCCCGACCACAAATACTTGCTCTGCCCCTACATGTAAGAGATGTGTCAGACCTCTCTTCCAAAGCCCTGTGAAGCTTTTGCTTTTTCTTTGTTCAGGGCTCTTGCTGTACCTCTTTGCTTTCACTGGCTTGCTTGGGTGGTTTCATCCCTCTGTGATGTTTGTTATAGTAGTTTTTCCTTTCCACACTTAAGTATATTAGTCCACTTCGTTTTTTCTATTTTGTTTATTTTTAATATTTTTTTTCTAGCTGGCACGTAATTTTACATATTTATAGGGCACAGGTAACATGCATACACAGTATATAGTCATCAGATCAGGGTAATTGTATATCTGTCACCTCAGATATTTATTTGTATTGCGAGCATTCAAAATCCTCTTTACTAGTGATTTTGAAATAATTTTGTCAACTGTGGCTATCCTCCTGTGTGATAAAACCTTAGCAGTTATCCCTCCTGTCCAGCTGCACCCCTGTGCCATCCTTCTCCACCTCTCCCTCTTCCACAGCCTTCCCGGGCTCTAGGAACTACATTCAGTTGTCTGCTTCTTTGAGATCGTCTGGAGTGTCCATGTATAGTATAAGTGAGAACATGCAGTGTTTGTTTTTCCCTGCCTGATTTCTCTTAACATAATGTCCTTTAGTTTCATCCATGTTGCTGCAGATGAAAGGATTTCATTCTTACACAGCAGAATAATATTCCATTGTGTATCACATTTTTTTTATTCATTTGCTGATTCCATATCTTAGCTGTTGTGAATAACTAGAGATAATCCTGGCTACCCAGGGAGGCAGAGATTGAGAGTTTGAGGCCAGCCTGGGCAACATAGCAAGACCCTGTAACAACAACAACAACAACTAGAAATAAGGGTTTGAAGATAGGTCACCACAAACTTCTCAAAATGAAAGGCAAAGAGGAGAGCAATGGGGGGAAAAAAAAACAAGAGAGGGAGAGACAGAGACAGAGAGAGGAGAAAAGGAGAGAAAGAAAAAGGAAGGAAGGAGATAAACTCCAATAATTGCAAGGCAGTTATAAAAGGTGATATAAAATGAGCAACAATCGCCAAGAAGAACTTTCCAAACTTAACAATGGACACCAGAGCACAAACCCAGGAAGCTCAGAGCACACCAAGCAGGAACCACACTAGGCATATCATTATTCAAACTGCAGAAAACCAGAAAGAAAAATTTTAAACCAGGGAATGTGCACACTACTTGGGTTCTGCCACCTTAATTGGCAGGAGATCTTGGTCTTCAGTTTCCTAATCTGTAAAGCAGAGCCCTTGCCTCCTGTTCTCTCAGTTTGCCTCAGATTTTCTGACTGTTGGGAGTCCCTGCAGCTTCAGAGGTGAGAGCAGTAGCACCATGAAAGCCCCAGGGTTTGTCTCCAAGGTCTGTCCTGGCAGCTGGCCCTGGTTCTGACCAGAAATGTAGGTGAGCCCCAGGCTCCCCAAGCACGAACTTTTCTCTTCTGAACCTTTAGTAGTAGGAACACACCTGAAAATTGAAGGAGGTGAGATCAGAGTCAATGAGATTGTATTTGTGAGGGGCCCTGTAAAGCTTTGTAGATGTTTCTGATTCCCCAGTGATATGATATTCCTTGACTTGGTTTGTTCCACATCACAGGGTTGTAGTTTACAGATTCAAAACAAAAATCTCTTTATTACTGTTAAGTAAAATTATCCAAAACCCAGAAGGCAAAATTTGTCCCATTCAAAGACATACTGTAGCACTCTGCAGAGGCAACTGGTGTGTGTGGAGGGTGTGACTTTAACATATTCTTTTAATTAAAGCTCAAACTCTGGAAAGGTGGAAGCAAATATATAGAAAATAGGTAAGTTGCAAATAATTTCCTTCCAATAGTAGAGACAGCTTGAAAGATTATAGTTTTGTTGCCCTGTCAAATATTCCCTGGTATTGATATAACTTTGTAATATTATTTCAGTAATCTTGTCACTGAATATATATGTATTATATATGTGTATACATAATTTCAGCTAGTTGTATCTTCCTTTGAAGTAGCTTTACCATCCTTTGAAGTAGCTTTACCATCTTGTTTTCTCATTAATGAGTTACATAAATCTGTTTCATTGTATGTTTGTATGAGATTCATACTTAACATTTTTTAAATAATACTTTTGACATTAAAAAGAAGCCAAGGAAAAAGGGCAGGGTGGGGATACCTCGTATCACCTATAGAGCACCAAGGATAATTACAGAGGCTTTCTCATATGAAATTATGCAAAGAAGAAGAGAGTGGTTCGCTCCAAGAAAATAACCCCATTCACAGTAGCTCCGATAAATGAATAAGGAATTCTGTAACAAACCCGTGAGTGCCTGTGTCTCTTCAGCATATTGGTTTTTCCCATTGATTTTCTCTTGGCATTTTGCTTTGGGAAGTTCATATTGACTTATCTTCAAGCCCACTTATTTTCCTTCATCTTTGTGCAGTTTATTGAGAGCCCATCAAAGGCATTGTGCATTTCTTTTACAGTGCTTTTTGTCTCTATTATTTTCTTTTGATTTTTTTTCTTAGAGTTTCTATTTCTCTAGTTAAATTACCCACCTATTCTTGCATATTGTTTACTTTTTCCAATAGAGCCCTTAATATATTAATCATAATTATTTAAAATTTCCTGTCTGGTATTTTTAATATCTGTGTCAGAAATCCAAGTTTTATTCTGATGATAGATTTGAGTTTTCTGAGTTCCTTGAATCTGTAAATTATCTAGCTATCTTTCCACCCATGCATCAGCCCATCCATCCATCCACTCATCTGTCCATCCACCTTACTGTCTGTCTCTCCATCCATCCACCAGTCCACCCATCCATCTATCCATCTATCTCCCTGCCCATTTTCTTTCCCTTACCTAGAAGAGGTTCCTCTTTCCACACTGAAGTGTCACATATCACGCTTTCCCTTTGTTAAACATGAGATTGAGCTACTTCCTCAATGATACAGAGCAGGTGAATTATGTTATTTACTATCAGTGGCATTGGGTTTTCTCCATGGGCAGACTTGGCTTCCACCTCATTTGCCTTATTTATTAGAAAATAAGTTGGCAAGTCACTGGCCATGAGAAGTGATCCTCTGAGGTGTAGAGCTAAGCTTACAGGTAACTCGAGTGTGCTGTCTACAGTAGCCACTAGCTCTATATGAATATTTAAATTTCTATATGACTCTTCTATATTTAAATATCTATATGAATATTTAACTAAAGTTAAATGAAACATAAAGTTTACATTGTCACATTTCTACCTGTGGCTGGTTGTTGCCATACCAGACAGCAAAAGAGTGCTGTTCCTGCAGAAGGTCCATTTGGAGAACAGACTGCTCTGCAGGGACTGAGTTATGCCCTTGAAGCCATCGCCTGAGCCACTCTCAGTTGTGTAAGACTGATGTGGCCAAATACGTACACATATATATGAGCAGTAGGCGGGGATTGAAGTCCAGCCAAAAAGAAAGCCCAGTTGCTGTCAAACTTCATTCCTTGCACTTTCAGTAACACCTATTTCCTATTCTACTTGTTTTGCCTCATCACGCCAAGCTTTCCATTCTTACCTAGGAGATCATGTTCTTACCCTGTCCCCAGTCACATAAGGGCTGTGAGCAGGTACAGCAAGGGACGGTGTCTTCCTGGAGCTAGGGCAGGGTTCTCTGGAGCCGGCAGCACTAGCAGGCCAGAGGGGGTCCCTTCCTGATTCCAGCCACTAACAGGTTCTGCATGGAACAGCTGCACTCTTCTAGACACTGATGAGATTCCTCCCTGTGACTTGAAATAAATGATATAAGCTGGGTTCTTGAGCCATAGTGTTCTGTATGTCTGAAGTTGTGTGCTAGCATCTCATGGTTTCTCCCTGGCTTGCAGTCTGAAGCAGGGCCTTTGGAAGCCAACATGTTTGAGTCTCAGTGTTGAAATGGGCTGTGAGGGATCCCTTTTTTCTGGTTCTGGGCTGTCCCACTGTGGAAGTCCCTGATGCTTAAAGGCAGGAAAAGCGAACCCTGGGGAAGCTGGTAGTCCCCTGAGTTCCTCCAAGGCTGTAAGTTGTGGGTGCTCAGGTATTGGCAGTGCCTCCCGCCTGAGTGTACATCTGTCCTGGAGTAGCCCACCTGGCCTGCGTGTGTTTGCAAGTGAAGTCATCTCAGCAGCTCTTGGGCTGGCACATTACCACTCATCTGAGTTCTGAATTTCAAGCCTCAGTGGTTCACCCTTTTCTAGAGAATCATGTGTTCAGCAGCTTGAGCCCTACTTCTGCTTGGGGCTTCTTTGGCTAGCAACTCAACGTCTAAGTTTCTCAGTAGTTAGGATGAAGAAAATGAGAAGGAATATTTAAGAATGAGATTGGAGGCCAGGCATGGTGGTGCACGCCTGTAATCCCAGCACTCAGGAGGCTGAGGCAGGAGTCTCAAAAAAACAAAAAAAGAATGAGATTGGAGATGGAGAGCAGCATTACTGACCATGTGTTGTGAGGATCCATGCACAGTGGTACCGTCATTCATGGTACCTGCATCTGCACTGGTGTTAGGCCTGGCCACTGGGAACTGTTGTAGTTAGGGTTTGCAAGGGAATAGGTTTAATACAGTATATATAATTTATAGGATTATTTTATAATATTCACCCAAAAAATCAAGTGCAGAGGAGTGCAAGAGATCTGTCCACACACTAGAGACCTGAAGAATGCAGGCAAGGGCCTGGATCTCACAGTAATACCCCACACGAGTCTAGCTAAAGGCCTAGAGCTGAAGGCAGTGTCCTCCATGAGCCCAGCCAGAGTTCTAGAGCCCATGGCAGTGTCTCATGCAAGTCTGTATTGAGGATCTGCACTGGGAAGGCCCAAAGACCCGTGGGAAGCCTGCACCGGCTAGATGAAGGATTTGTGCCACCAGGCTGAGGGATCTACACTGAAGCCAGGTCAAAGATCAGAGCTCCCCCATTGTGAACAGCAGCCGTTCCCTGTGACAGCAAGGACCCATCTCCTCTGATGAGAACAGCTAAGTTTGCATCAGGAAAACCAGCCTCAGCAAGCTTCTCCAAAGAAATAACAGCAAACAATCTTCCCCTCCAGCTCTCCTTTTATGCTATTGGCATCAATCCGCAGGTGTCCATAGTAGCATGGCTGATTCTCACTTAGTTGGGAGCCCTTCATCTCTTTATCAACTCCCCCTGTCTGGATGGTCTACCTTAAAACTTTGAGAATCCTTGGTCCAAAACCTCTCAAGATCCCTTCTTTGGTGGTACCAGGGATCAAACTCAGGTCCTTGTGTTTGTGAGGTAGGTGGCAGAACCACTGAGCCAAATCCCTGGCCTCAGGATCCCTTCTAATTGTGTTTATTTAGTAGGGAATTGGGCACCCTAAATCATCCCCATATAAAATTTCTTTTGAAAGACATTTTTAATTATAAAATTAGTATTTACCTACAGAAAATTTCAGGAATGCCAAAATACTAAGAAAAGAAAATCTGGTGTCCACCATTCTAAGTAATCATTATCAACAATGCTTTTGTAAAATTTCTTCTAAGCAGATAATTCTATGTTTTTTCATCTAATTTTACATACTTTAGGACATACTGTACATATGTCACCTTTTTTTGTTTAAGAGAATATGAATATTTTTATAAGTAATTCATTCTTCTACAGTAAACTTTATAATTTCCATCTGTCCAGCAGACATTTGAAGCATAAATTCATTATTTCAAAGCATTAAGAATGTAGAATATTGTAGAATAAATAATAGAAGTAAATGTAAAAGAAAAATATATTTAACCAGGATCACAAAGCTCATCTTAAATTCAGAAATAAAGATTCTAATTTTAATCAGTGCCGAAGATAGGTTCTCCAAGGCCAATGTGGAAAAAAAAAATTCAGAATTTGATTTATTGGTATTGCAGATGGGCAAAGGTATTCATAGGCCCCAGGCTTTTACGTCTCAGCCAGTATCTCCAGTATAATACAGGAGCAAGTGGGATATTTCCCTTGGAGGAAAACCGAAAGTAACTTGTCCCTAGCAAGGACACTATCTGCTGTCCAACTGCTGGTGTCTTAGATGCCTCTCAGGAAGGTTTGCAGGGCTGTGGAGGGGCCTTTTAAAGGGCAAGGAATGTGGAGAGAAATCAGTCCCTTAAGTAGTCACTGGGACTAGGTGTGGCTCTAGTTGGCCTTTCTTATGTGGGCACTGGACCCCAATACCACTCCAGGCACAGAACTAGCACCTGTGTGTGGCCAGTGTTGAGGGTATCAGCATGATCACAGGAGAGGCATCATGATGGTGGCTCCTCCATCAGAATTTTTGCCTTTGATAAAGAAGTGCGGGGACAGAGCTGCTCTGTTGAACCTTGGGATTTGGTCTGACTCCTGGATGACAAACACTTGCTTCCCAAATTGTGACACTGTCAGCTGGTTTTTGTTGTAGCTTCAAAATTGCAAAGGGAAGCAGGAGACTGTGGGGTACCACTTATGCTGTACCCAAAGCCTGGGCATCTGAAGATCACTTAAGGCCATAACTCCACTCAGGGACATGCACATAATGGACCACGATTATCCAAGTATAATTTAACATACTTAGCCATGCATGCATAGCATGGACAAGGTCATACAGCAGGTGTTTAATTTCACCGTGTCTCCATAAACTGATAAGGCACTATAACTGCTGTGAACTAAAGAATACTGGAACCTTTTAGTAGCTGTATTTTCTGTCTTTGCTGTATAGCTGTAGTTGCTGTTTTGCTGAAGGAATAGAGACATGCAGCTCTTAAGCTCTGGAGCTGTAGCTCCAACTCTCAGCTCTGTTGCTGCCCTGATGCTGATGATTGACTCTCTGCACCTTGTTCTTATTGGGGGAATTAACTCACTCATGAAGCACTACATGGGCTAAACAGACCCCTCTCCAGGTGTCTCCTGGGGAGGCTCAGCCTCAGCCTTCACATTTTATACCAGAAAGCAACCATCCTCTGAGTAGATTAAAATTTATCTTAAAAACAAGCATTTAGTCTCTGTCCCTGTGTTTTCCTTATTACCCACCTAAAAGGATTTGGAAATGAAACTTTATATCCATTTTTCAGAGATTTTATCTTATATATCTCTGTCATCTAACTTTGAGCATAAAGTTGATACAACTTTTATTATTTTAATTTCTGTCAGATCAGTACTGATGTTACCTCTTTGATTATTCATATTAATTTACATCTCTTTTTCTTGGTAAGAGATTTATTAAATTATTTGAGCTTTTCATTTCTCTTTCCTTTTTCTGTTTGAAATTTTATTGTTTTCTGCTTCCATATTTCTCCTTTCTGCTTGTTTGGGGATATAACTTGCTTTTATTCTTTCGGGTTTTTTTTTTTTTTTTTTTTTTTTTTTTTTGGGACTGGGGATCGAACTCAGGTCCTTGCACTTGCGAGGTGGGTGGTGGAACCACTGAGCTAAATCCCTGGCCTTGTTTCACTTTTTTAATGTGGAAACTCATATGATTTATTTGACGGTTTTTTCCTTTTCTTGTATATGCACAAAATGCTGTGAATGTCCCCAAGCACTGTCTTAAGTAAATACCAAAAATTTTAATATGTTGTATTTTTATTTAGTTCAAAATGTTTCCTAATTTGCCTTGTGAGTTTTCACTGATGCAAAGGTCATGTAGAAATATGCTCAGATACTTCAGTGTCTTTTTGATCCCAAAGTATGCAGTGGAATGAAGGGAGACTCTTTAGTGAGTAGGTGCTGGGGTTTATACATGGCAATGTGGCAGATTTTGCATAATGAAGTGAAATGTGGAGAGGTGGTTTCTTTGTGTGAGCTTGAGAGGATACCTTCAGCTGTTTTTTAAATGCTTGTACTGTATGTGAATAATATCCGAAGGTGGATTTTGGAATGTTTCATATTAATACATCTTTTTGTTGCTTCTAGTGCATTGACATTGGGCAGAACTGGATCCTGAAAAACTCAGGAAGCTGAGCACATACACTGCTTTAAGGATTTTGGACTGAAACAGGAGAAGACAGAAGTAAGAGTGTAGGAGCCCGAGTAGCCCTGCAGAAGCACCAAAGGACCCTGCATTTTCCATAGCTGTTGTGGTCATATGGGGCAGCAGTCGCTCCAGGATGGGGTGTGTGGTTGGGGCTTCCCTGGCTCCCTCAGGAGACTTTCCTGCTTTGCACCATGTCTTGGCTTGCTTTTGGAGTCAGCCGGCCCAGCATCATCCATCATCATATCCCCTGTGGTGTGCTGTGTGCTCATGATAGCTTCCAACACATTCGCGTGCTGCCCGCGTTCTTCCTACATGGTTCATAGCTAGGGCCAGTGGGAGGCATAAGGAGGGCGGTCTTCAGAAGTCATGTGTCATGTGAGACCTTTCATCTTGTATATTTTCTTTTTTCTAAAAATAAATAATAAAACCCTAAATCTCAAGAAACTACTTTATTGCCAAAAAAATCTCGCTGTGTTTCTGCTGCATGTTGTGTACAAATGCGGGGTGTCCAACTCTGCTCCAGGTATAGTCACACTTCGTTTTGGATAACCTTGTGAGAGGCCTTCATGTGGCCCACAGGCCTTTGATTCCTAGGTGAGAACCTGTGTGTAGCAGTTTATGTTTCCTGACATTTTACTTGGCTATGGGACAACAGAAAAGGAGTGTGCAGCTGGGAATGGCCAGACCATTTCTACTGAGACCAGTGTGGCAGCCACACATGCCATTAGGCTAGAGAAAGGCACCCATGTCGGCTGTGCATGCACCCTTTCTCCTTGCAGCTGCACAGCTGTGCATGTGTCCTGGCCAGCAGGCCTGGAATGTAAAGAACCATGTGCTGCTGAGATTGTTTCTCAGGTTAATGTCACAGCTAGCAGCACATCAATAGTGGGCATTTTTGACATTGTATATTAAAATATCAACAAGAGTTGTCCTCTTGAAATGTTTGCCTACCCAAAGAGGAGACATCTCTGGCATCTCATGCTGTCTACCCATGGCCTTTATAATAATGAGTTCTTCTAGTCTAACCCAGTTGTATACTTCACACAAAAACGTAATAGAAAGTGTGAAAACAGTCTCAAATGACATCCTCAATGTACATTCAGATACTTGAGATAGTTGAGCGCACATCTAATCCTAGACCTTTGGGAGGCTGGGGCAGAGTGATCGCAAGTTGAGCCCAGCCTAGGCAATTTAGCAACTTGGATGCTCTCTTCAAGTGATTAATAAATAAAACAGTGTAAAAGTCTTAAGTTCAACCCCCCAGTACTGCTCCCCTTGCAAAAAACCCAATACTTGGAATATAGAGTTGGAAGAAGATTTTCCAGATTGCTTTGTCCAGAGCCAAAACAGTTGTCCAGTGTAATTGATGGTAGTTGGAAAGCATTGTGTCCTGGTGCAGATCTGGGTCGGCTCCCCCAGCCCCAGGGCACTGGGGCCCAGGAAACTCTCCTGTCTAAGTAACTTAGGTTTCACAGAGTGCATTCAAGCTCACTTTAAAGTTACTTGAACGTGTTCAAGATTGTCAAGCAGATCTGCCCTACATTCTTCTGCCACCCCACATTTATCTCCATCAGCCAGTGCTTACTGAGCATCTGTGACGACCTGTCCCTGTCATGAGGGGTGATGGGGATTGCATAGCAGTGAGTAATGTGCTGGCCATTGCATGGTGGAGTAAGACCCACAGCCCTGTGTCTGGATCCTGTTTTAAAGGGATACAAACCACATGCATTGTGGGTAGCAGCCAGGGCCAAGTGAAGCCCCTTGGAAAGGAGCTGGGAGAGTTGGGGCCCTTTAGCTTGGGGAGAATATTTCTGAATATTTAAAAATGTAGAGGAGACAAAGGATCAGAAACAAAAGTGGGAGCAATGGGTGTGTTTTGCCCTGACACACTGGCTTCTAACAACATTGATGCTGGGAACTCGTGACATTGGAAGAACTTTGGCACCTTCTTTTGTGAAAAGATCTTTTGTTGTAATTAATTGGTTGAAAAACCCTCCCTGCCAGTTTCCAGGGAACATGGTGAGTGTCAGAATGCTCACTATTTTGGTGGCACTGGATGAAGGAAGTGTTTCTATCACCCTGAAAGTCACTTTCAACTTGTAGGGTCGGAAGCAGCAGGGAGAGCCCCAAGCCTGGCTCCAGAGGGTCAGAGGCAACCCCAGAACATCACAGTGGTAGCAAAAACAATGGGAATTTCCACCCTGCTGTAACCTCCTTTTCCAGGTCATTCCCAGTTGTTATTATGGGGCGGTGGCTAAAATTAGAGTCTGGGTGCCTTTGTGTTCGCAGAATATAAAATGTGCTGTCTTCACCACCCCCATGTCTCTGACTCCTTATTCTGCTTATTTATAAAGCTTTCTGTTTATTGTCCATTAAAACATCATTTGAACAAGGGTGGGAGAAGAGAATCCTACCATGTATGGCTTTTCTGAGAAGCCTTGGCCATGTTTAGGCCTAGCACTTAAAACAGAGCACTGTGCCGAGGACTCTGGGAAACAGGCTCCGCTTAATCTTGCCAGTCCTGGTTTACTTTATAGGAGACCAGACTCTGTGGCCACACAGCAAATAGACCAAATAAAGGCATCTACTGGGGCCAGTGCTCCAGAGCCGTCCTCACAGCTGGTGGTCCAGGGAGGGTGTCTTCTCTACTGAGCTGGTCCAGCCATAGATGGGCACCAGCTGGCACATAGAGAAAGTGATGTTTTGCTGATTCAAATGTAAAGAACAAATAGTTCCACCAACACTCTGCTTCCTCTTGTTAATAACTTAAAGCCAGAGAGATAATCTTTTCTATCACTAATTTGTCATTTTCTGTCCTTTTTTCAGCCAGGTACTTTCAGAAACCTTCATATGCAATTCATTGCTGACTTGAGACCTTTAAAAATAGAGTTAAAGAACCTCAGAAATCATAGACCCTCTGCTTGCTTGTATTAGGAAAGGAGAGTGAGGTTCTGTTTTCACCCTCTCCCAGGGTCCGGGCAGCAGGGTGCGCAATTTTTGGAGGTTTGAAAGTCAGTCTTAAGTGGGCACTCTGAAATTATCTATTAGTGATGGTACTTTAGATTTTAAGTCTAAATTAATACATTAATTTGTATAATACAGTTACTATTTGTAGGGCCTTAAAATAACTTGCTTTTGAGTGTCCTCTGAGGGTGTGTGAATTAGAGGCTTGGTCAAACAGCAGGTGATGAGCAGCCTGACAAGGAGTGGCTGCTGACAGCCACCTGCAAAAGGGACACAGGTGGTTCCCCAGGGGACAGAAGGAGGCCGAGGAGGAGGAGGAGGAAGTGACAGGCACAGCTGCCTCAAGGTGAGTGAGAAGCAACATCTGGTTAACTGACGGGGTTGGTAGAGCTGGGTTTGGGGAGGAGAGGAGGCACATGGAGGGGCAGGGACAAGTAGGACCTTGGAGGTGAGGTGGCACTGGACTGGGGAGGTGTGGCCAGTCCTACTAATACTGGCTTTGTCCCACCCCCTTCCATCTGCTCCAGGCTGACTGTCCTTGTCTAGTTTGTCCTGTAAATGTGATGCTCAAGGACCAGATGTAGCTCTGCCAGGGTGGTGTGACCACAGTCCCTTGACATGGACAGTGGTGACATGATCTCAACTGGTCAGCAGGATGTGCAGACTTGGACTGAATCCTGGCCACGTTGTTGAACTGCTGGGTGACCTTGGGACAGTTTGCTTACTCATCCTTCTGAGCTTCTGCTCCTTCACCTGTCCACCTTCTATGTGGGTCCCTTGAGAGCCTGCCAGGCTCAGCCTAGCCCCAGACAGGTGTGTGCAGTGTTCGTGTTACCACTCCCATAGCCTGCAGGCAGTGAACACCCCAAGTTCAGCCCATGTAACCAGCCCTCCGCAGTGAAGACCCAAAGGGGGGACTTGGTGGTCTTCCTGTGGGCTTGGCTCAGTCTGTCCTGTTGGACTGTTTCAGTGTGACATTGCTGTCTCTCTCAGCGTGTCATCCCTGGACAGCTTTTCTCTGTCTTTCAGTCTTAGCTAAACACAGCACGTGGGTGTGTTGGTCCTTCATTAGCTGTCTCTCTTGGATCAGTAGTTGCATTACTTATCTTCTCACTCAGCTCATGTTCCTCCTTCCCACGGTGCCCATTTTTGCTGAAATCAAACTGTACTATTTTCACAGCATTTTGGTGATTAATTCAGTGATCTTGTCAAAAAATATTAGTACAGCATGAAGCGTTATTTGTGAACTCGTGGCTTCCAACGATCACCGTGTTCTTTCTCACAGGATCTCAAGCCATCTGGCCACTCATCTATTCTAGAATGTTCTTGCGGGCCCAAATCTAACTGGGTTGTCTGCAGTATCTGCAGCCCATCTTGTCAAAACTGCGAGTTTTGACATGTTCAGTTTCCTGACCCCCTCCTTCAGAATATTTTTCAAAGTTCTCCGTGGTAATTCTGTTCTGTGACCACATCATGATGAGGGAACCTTGTAAGTCTTGCCACCTACCTTGGACTTCAAGTCCCCTTCTTTGATGTTTATTTTGCCTATTTTACAGGCGTAGGTGCAGTAAGCAGCTTATTTCAGCATGTGACCATGCCCTAGAGCCGGCCTAAGTCCTTTACATTTGTCAGCTCTTGCAACCAGCTCAACCTTTAGAGATAAGAAGTAACAGGAGTTGTGGAGCCTTGGCTTCTACCCTGATGATCATGGAACCAGTTAGCTGGCTGCAGGTGCTGGCCACTGACAGAAAGCAGGAGACCCTGAGGATGGTACTTGCCACAGCAACTGCAGTGCTGGTGCCAGTGCCATATCCCAAGCCAGGTGACACAGAGGACCAGGGTTGTGGAGTCCTGAGCAGCAGCAGGGTCCTCTCAGCTGACTGCTGCCTCTGCCCCTTGCTCTGCCACCTGTTTTCCTCCTGTGTGATCTGTGTGAATTGCTGCTGCATCCAGTTGTGACCCTCTGTGGACAGGGAGGTCCTCGGAGCTGTTGAGTGTCACAAATCTTGCCAGGAGCTGAGCCATTTTGGACGTAACAGTCCGCTTACCATAGCCTCTACCTAAACACCTGACATCCATAACCGAAAGGAGACAGAGTTATATAGTGGCTCTGGGTCTCAGTTTCAGTCCATGGCTGGCTGAGTCCTTGGGAGAAGCATCATGGTTGAAGGGCGTGGTGGATGATGCTGTTCCCTTCTGGGCAACCAGGAAGTGGAGAAGGAAGCTAAGAGCCAGGCGAAGAGCCAGAGGACAGATACACCTTCGAAGTCTCGCCCATCCACACTCCCAGGAGACCCTTCAGCTGGGAATGAATGAATCCACCAGTCTAGTTAGGCCCTCATGACCCGGTCACTTGCTGGAAGCCCCACCCCTGAACACAGAAGCCTTTTGGGGGACATTTTCTATGGAAACTGTAACACCCAGAGGAAGTGGGCTTTGCTCCAGGTGTCTCCCTCTTCCAAGCCAAGCACAGACTCAGGCTAATTTTTAGGTCTAACATTTGACCCATTCCCCTTTCCTTGTTATCTACGAATACCCTTCTCTGAAGCTCTTGAGGTTGTCACCTTCACGTTCCAAGGCACAAAAGCAGCTCTGTGTCTTTCCTAGAAATCTCCTTGTGCATAACCACTGCATGGTTGTCAGCCTCAGGAACTTTCATGTGCTTTTCTTTGATTTACTATCTGTATTTTAATTTTGTCAGTTAACACAATATGTCTTTTTAAAAGCTTTTTTATTTTTTTGTACTGGGGATCAAACTCAGGACCTTGGGCTTGGGAGGCAGGCGATGGAACCATTGAGCTAAATCCCCAGCCCTTAATAGCATTTTTATCCTTGGGTCCAGGATCCAGTGAAGAATCCAGCTGCCTTGCTGTCTTTGGATCGGCCCGGGAGTAGATTGAGAATAATAGTATTCATACAAAGTCTGTTCTCAGATCACAAAGGAAATTAAACTAGAATTAATAATAGAAGAATATTCAGAAAATTCCTAAATATTTGAAGATTCAAGGACAATCCATGGTCAAAGAGGAGTTCTTGGCAGAAGTTTTTAAGTATTTGGAACTCAATGAAAATGAAAATATAACTTATTAAATTTTGTGGGATGGAGTGAAAGTTGTGCTTAGTGGGAAATGTATAGCAATAAATGAATGGGTTAGAAAGAAGAAAAAAGGCCAGGGATTTGGCTCAGTGGTTCCGCTGCCTGCCTCACAAGCACAAGGGCCCAAGTTTGATCCCCAGTACCCCCCCACCAAAAAAAAGCTAAAATGATTAGTCTGAGTGTCCATTTTAGCAATCTGAAAAAGGAAGAGCAACTTAAACCTAAAGTAGAAGAAAATAACTTAAAAATGTATTCAGTTTCACCCAAAGAAGTGGCTCCCCTGTGATGGTGCGTCACCCATCCAGGTGCTCCCTGTCCTCATGGTCAAGGTTAACAGTGATTCCATGAGCAAAGCCCTGTGAGGGTCCCCACTTCACAGATGAAACACTGAGGGGGCATTGCTCCAGTTAGTACTTTGCCTAAGGCACACAGCTGGGAAGGGAGGAGCCAGGATTAGAATGCAGCAATCTAGCTCCAGAAGGGGCAGCCACAGTCAGAAGGATTTGTGAGGCTGGCAATGCATAGCAAATAGGAAGAGGCTTGATATTTCACCATGGCTGGAGCAAGAAATACGGATACTCTTCTGACCCTGGAGGAGCAGTTGTTAGTCTGAGAAATCAGATAGGGACACTGCTGGGACATCTGTGGCAGATAAATTCTCTGTAGGAGTTCTCAAGGGATGCCAGGCTGTCCTCCTGGTTTATCTGCAGCTGGGACAAAGGCGAGCTCCGGCGAGCTGCAAGGAGAATCTTAAGGACAGCAGCACAGAGCCCATGTCTTTCAGCATGGCGCAGTGAAATAAGGTGATTTGGATTCAACAAAACTGGAAAATCACAGGTTGGGAGGCCTTGGGTGAGGCAGAGGCTCTGACCAGGATTGTAGAAGAGGAAGCCGTCACAACATCTGGTTCTGTTTCCACCACTCTGCAGGGGGTCTGATGGCTGTCAGGGACTCACAGCCCCCAGACCTGTACAGATTTCAGATCCCAAGGATTTGGCTTGCTGGGCTGGGCATGTGTTCTGGGATGGAGAACTACTTGCCTCTCAGGTGGCGGTTGTCACACAATGGTGGTTCCACACATCAGTCTGGAGGACGTGGGGGACCTGGCCCCCACAAGGTCAGCCTGGCTTAAGGCAGAGGCCAGAGGCCACATGTAAGTTAGCCTTCCCTGTCCCAGGATACGTCACAACACTGTCACTCTTATTTGTAGTCTTGGGCTTTTGGAGAGCTCTTAGCTGTCACTTGTGACAATGTGGTACTTCAGTGGCTCGTCCGGCTCCACTTTGCCTGTAGGTGGCTACACCAGCCAGCAGCTGGCCACAGTGCCACAGCCATACACCACAGTTCTTCTTGTTACATGAGGAAAAACAGACCAGGATTGGCAAGCTACCACTCATGGACTGGCTGCTTGTTTTTATAGTTGTATTTATTTATTTATTTTCAGCTTTAATTGAGTTTATTGGTACATTTTAGGGATACAGTACAGTTACATTCATTGTTGGGATCTTGTACCTCCACATGACAAGTCTTGATTCTCATTTTTTCCCCTTGTCCCTGCCCTCCCTTCACCCCCTCCTCCCCTCCTTATCACAAACACTTTATTTCCATCTTTTCATTATCTATTTATTTATTTTTTTGGTTTTTTGAGCCAGGGTCTCACTACATAGTTGAGACTGACCTGGAACACTGATAGGAGGAAAGATGGCTCCATGTTGCATTTGGGAACAACAGCCCTCCCCTGGCCCACAGGGACAGTGTCTGCACCTGCAGTGCCGTAGTCATCCTGGGGACCGACAGAGGGCTTGTCAGTTGGAGGATGCAATCTGAGCCTCCAGCAGTGCGGTTCCACAGCCCTGCCATCTTCATGGTGACTTTCCATTCCTTGAGCCAGGTCCTGTTAACCCTCAGTTCCAGTGCGCTGTTACATTCCAACCGGGAAATGGTACAGATGCTCCAGTGCTGGGGTTGGAGCCAGTTGCTTAATGCAGACGCTGACTTCCTTACCAGTTTCCTCACCTCTCTTCTGGCTGTAGTATTGCTCAGTGGAATCAGTGTTCTATTTCACACTCACTGCGTAAGCCTGAAGATTACCTCACAGGTCTACCCATTCTGGGAGATACCAGCTTCAACTTCACCAATAGCAGAAACAACCAGGAAGGCAGTCACCCAGAGATCTGCCTATCTTCATGGGTTGAGAGTCTCTTGTGTCCTGGAGTGTCAGAGATGGTCACATAATATTTGCTGGCCTCAAATTCCTGCAGGGAGATGTCAATGGCAACACCACCCTCATGGTCAGGTTTCAGGGATCCCAAAATGCAGACCAGCTTGGAGGAGTCCTTTCCCATCTCGCCAGCCTCCTCAGATTTCCTGATGGTTGTTTGGTCCATCTGCTCAAACTCGAGAAGATTCTGTTGTCTGCAACTAAATACCGGCCTGGTACAAACACTCCCTAGTCCCCCAATTGCTGTGCTCTGAGTGTGACAAAAGGTTGTCTGGAGGGAAAGAGCTATACCATCTGACTTTTCCACCAGCAGGGGAGGAGTGTGCAGGCTGCTTTGGATTCTTGCCAGCTTCTATCTAGTTTTCCAGCCCTTATTTTTTTATTTTTTTGGTACCGGGATCAAACTCGGGACCTTGTGCTTGTGAGGCAGGTGGCAGAACCACTGAGCTAAATCCCTGGCCCTTCCAGCCCTTTTTTGATGTATATATAAAATTTAAAATATCATACTGTATCTTTGGATGGGGAACAAATTACACACACACATACACACACACACACACAAATGTTTAGGGACCTTTCACTGTAATAGAAAACATTTTTGTTGATCCACATAGTTGTAGATGAAGAACTTAGGGAAGTCCTTCCATGGAGGTTTTGTGGATCTAAACTAGAAACACCATCCACATCTGTAGCCTTAGCTCCATGAATCATTCCTGTCCTCTCCTCTGGGGCTGAGTGTTGTGT
Source organism: Fukomys damarensis (assembly GCF_012274545.1). Classification (NCBI taxonomy): domain Eukaryota; kingdom Metazoa; phylum Chordata; class Mammalia; order Rodentia; family Bathyergidae; genus Fukomys; species Fukomys damarensis. The sequence goes on along the minus strand of NW_022900919.1, from coordinate 29,050,709 downwards.
GGGTGGAACTGTGTCATCATTGGTCTGGGATAAGTTTCTTCCCATTTCTGAACTGCCATTGGAATGGGGAAAGAGACAAGAAGTAAAGCAGCCTGAGGATAGAAATTCAATCTCAGGACCCATCTGTAATTCAGTCATCATTTTATCTTGAATTAAGAAGCACATCCAAAGACAAGAGGCATATGGTTAGCAGCTAATTAACAGCCTTGATGGAATTCTTATCAGTTCAGGAGATTGTGTTCATTGGAAACCATTGCCAGCTCCCTCTGTGAATAAACCTGTTGTGGAACTAAAAAGAGATTTTAGCTTGTACACCAGTTAAGAGCCAAACCTTGCAGGGCTAGAATCTGAATGAAGGACCCTGACTTTTTCATCTCCTGGGAATGTACTTGTTTTACCTTCCAAGGCACTGTGCTCTCTCCAACATTCAGGGACATCTTTGGTTATCACTATCAGGGTCTTTTAACAAGAAACTGGGCCCAGTGCTGTGTCTGCTGGGGTGTGTGGGAGAGGAAGGCAGAGAGCAAGGAGTGAGAGAGGGCAGGGCATGGTTAGTTATTCCTTGCCGAGAATCCAATATTTCTTCCCCCTTTCCTCAGTGGTAAGTGGGACAGTAATTGGATCAGGTGCCCGGAGCAGGACACATTAGTGCTGAACAGGTTACATAATGAACAGGAGTATGCCAGACAGGTGCATGCTGAACAGGAGCGTGTGCAAGGTGTCGACTGAACAGGTGCAGGCCGCATAGGAGCGTGTGGAACAGGTGCGTACTGAACAGGTGTGTGCTGAAAAGTGTGTGCTGAGCAGATGCCTGCTGAACAGCTCAGCTCGAAACATCTCATACCCTCTGCCTCTTTAAAAGTAAACACAGGAATTTCATCTATCATCTTGTGCTCCACTTTGGAGGATTCAAGAAATAGAAATTATATGTACATATATTATATATCAATGTATTTTCACACATTTAAAACACTCATATAACTATCGCCCAAGAATCAGAATTACCACAGCCTTAGAAGCTAGGTGGGCTTTGTTTTGGTCTGACTTCGTTTGCTCTAAATCTGAAGGACTTAGAACATTCTAATATTTGTCTTTTGTGAGAGTATATGGGTACTTCTCTTGGTTATATTTCTAGAAACATCCTTTACAGCCCAGTGCTGCCACTTCTAGAGATAAACCCAGTAAAAATAGCCAGTGACCATAACTACTGAAGTTGTTTTCTAGAGTGACACCGTTTCCTGCATCTGTACTCACTGGCAGCATTATGAGAACTCCATGTTCCCACCCTCTTTGCCTGCCAGTGTTTTGGAGAGGGTAGAAGTTCCTGCTACATAGATGAGAAGTATTCTCACACGTGTACACAGGATGCACTGGCCAAAATCAGGGTAATCAGCATTTCCATCTCCCTTTCCTTCTTTTATGTTTGGAGCTTTGAGCTCCTCTCCATTAGTTCTTGATAAAATGTATAATAAGTTGTTGCGAACTATTGTTACCGCATGGTGCTGCAGAGCCGCAGAGCTATTCCTGTCATCTTGCTGTGTTTCGGCACCTGTTACCCACAGATTTCCCCTCCTGCCCACCCTCCCAAACTAGTAATCACAACTCTGTGCTCAGATCAACTTTTATTTTTTTAAATTTTTTTCAGCTTTAATTGAGTTTATTGGTACATTTTAGGGATACAGTACAATTACATTTCTTGTTGGGTTCTTGTAGCTCTACATGACAAGTCTTGATTCTCATTTTTTCCCCTTACCCCTATCCTCCCTTCACCCCCTCCTCCCCTCCCCATCTACAAACACTTTATTTCCATTTTTTCATTATCTCACATTTTCAGATCAACTTTTAAATCACATGTTAATACAATGAAAATAAAGATCATTTCTTCCTTCCCTTTTAGAATTCCTAATACAGGGATCCAGCTACTTGACCACCAGCCCCATACCCACTTCTCCTGTCCACTCCCTGAGTGGCTGGTTCAACAAGACTGACAAGAGGTGCTCTGGCAGGAGAAGGAAGCAAGTGTCCCAACAGATCTGCAGGTCAGGACATTCCCATCCTGGAAGAAATAAATTCCTGAGATTCCAAAGGCTAAAACAACTTCCAATCAAGTATCTCAGTTTGGAAAAGAAAGCAAAAGATGTTTGTTTCTGACATACTGGAAGACAGGGTCACAGTCAGGGGATTCAGAAGCTGAACACGTCTGTATCAGAGGGAAAGTCCTTCAGAGCACTACAATGGTGAAAGGCAGATTGAAGCAAAGAATCTGGAAACTTTGCAGAGAATCCTATCAGCAACGGATATCATTCCAATAGGGCTCCTTCTTACTTATAATTTAGGAATGAAAATTGAGCACATCAAAAGTAGCTTCTCTGTGGAAAGAGGATACTAAGAAGTTTTAAATCTTCCTAAGAATTTCTGTTGAAGCAAATTATCTCCTTCCCCTTGGATCTATCTCCCCTTCCTAGCTGGATAGCAATTATTTATCGGGTAAGTATCTAGTTAGCAGGCCTTGCTACAAATATGCAGTCCCATTTTTGTCTTTGGCACCCGAAAGTAGGAAGACTTGTGTCATGGAAAACATGCATGTTTTAGAACACTGTAGTTGATGATGCAACCTGACTCAAAATCAACCTTTTGAAGGAAAAAAAAAGAGAATAATAATAAGAAAAAGAAACACGTAAATACAACTCTTTATTTGGCTAAAGCAATATTGTTAGAGTAAGGTACGTTTCTAGATTTTCTGCTTTCTAAAAGTTGACTTTTATTCTTTTCTGGAAGAGAACGGTGGAAGGAAATTCTGATATTCTCTTCCCATTTTCAGTACCAAACAAATATATACCTAAATAAACCTACCAGAATTTTGGCATGCTTGTCAATAAAAAAGCAAACATTCACATATTTAAAAATGCAAAGTCTTTTTCAGGCTGTTTTCCATGGTGGAAGAGTTATAGACACCGGGGATCAAAGATGCCTTTGTTCTGTCTCAAGGAGAATCTTTTTCCTCCTGAAACAGTAGGAAATGATTAGAAATATTCTGAATCAGACAAAAGACTTCCTCAAGAAACAGTTGACAGCATCTTTCCATTTTCCATCCTGGGACTCCCCTGTGGCCAGATCTCACGACTCAGTCCCTATCCCACACCTGACCACTTTCAAAGTTAAGAGCACAAACATAACTTGGTAGTAAGGGCACAAAGAATGTATTATGCAGTAACCACTTTGGATTATTTCTGCAATAAGTTTGATTGCACTTTTTCTTAAAAAATAGAGGTAGAAGGAGAAATCAAGTCCCCATATAATTGAAAAGGGAAGAATTTTTAAAACATATTAATGTTATCATTTCGTTTTGAAAAAGTTCAAAAGTAGATGAAGTCTTTTTGGGTACACTACCTCCTTCCAAGCAGGAGGATGATTTATGATCTAACTTTAGAAACTTTAGATGTACTCGAAATCTCACCCAGTTCTGTGGGGAAAGAGTCTGCAGACAAGACATTCCCTGCACCGAAATAGTGATAAAGCACCAATTAGTGGCTGGCGGCAAGAAGTGGGAGTGTTTAACCTTTCAGGCATGCCAACAATGTGCTCCTTAATTCGAAAATAGGGTACAAAGTGTTAGTGAGTAGAGAACAGTAATCGTTCATCACTCAACTTGACATATTGCCTTTACAGCAGAGGCAAGAGAAGGGATCCTCTCTGCTCCATTTATTCTGGCTTTCGTCTAACTTCTTTGAAAAAGGACCTGGTGCTCTAATGCGGGGTACCAGACCCTGAAAATACCTGGAGATCAGGAAAAAATATGCTGACAGCTTTCCCCAGGAGAAGCCTACCTTTCTCTGAGCTGCTTGGAGCAATTTAAATGCATTACCCAGCAGCAAGCCTTATTATCCTTCTTTGCAAATGGTAGAAAAGTGTTGCAGTAGGCTCAAAGGGCTCACTTGAGGCTACAAGAGAAGCCAATGCTCTGCTGAAAATAGAAACCGAGAGCTCTGGGAAACTCAGCCAGCCTGAGAGCATCCTTTAATCTCTGGACCTTTTTGTGTGTTTTTAGACAATAAGCCTTTCCCCGAAAGACTTCTTTTCCTAATGACAGGACTGCCGACTCTCCCTCCAGGATGTTGTAAAAAGGTGATATTTAACTGAGGAAATTGAAACTCTAATTGACTTCTCCTAAAGCAGAAAAATAAGTGCCTCGTATTCCTTCTCTTGGCCAGATGTTCGTAACTGTCCCTTTGGGATTTTACCTTGAGGGAAGCTAAAGAGGTGAATAGCCCACTTGAGTTGGTCTGCTTACACTCTCAAGATTTGTTTTTGCTGCACGGTGGAAGCCATGGAGAGCTCACCAAGCAGACAGAGGTTTCAGGAAGGAGATTTGGGCTTATATCACCAAATTGTGGGATGGAAGCTGTCCCTTCATCTCTTGCCTTGATAAATAAGCAGCTTGAGGTGACCCTTCTATTTCTGAATCTGGGCATGCTGGGGGCTGTGGTTAATTTGTGTTAGTTGTGTTATTTGCTTTGGGTAGTGGAATTTTAGCAGAGATGACAGGAGCAAAGTCTTGCAATGAAGTACTTGTGTATGTAGGATGTCTTGTCCTCTTGTGTTATAACCATCACCATAAGAAGACCATGAGCCTACAGGTCAAAGGAGGATGAGAGACAAATGGAGCCTGTAGCATAGACACTCTGAGCCCAGCCTCAGTGGGCCAACAACCAGCATAAGAAGAAATAGCACATTTGCTGTTGTGAGCCACTGAGTTCTTTGGTGGTTTGTTAAGCAGCACACCATGTTATAACTGACTAATACAGTGCCTCTGAAAGTAGAAGAGCATCTATCTTAATGTGTTTGCAGGAGTGTCCAGCTTGGGTTAACACAGGCAAGCAGCCAGCAATGCTGAGAAATTTAACTCAACAAAGTGATTGTATTTCATATCTTAAAGAATAGGGTGAACTACTTTTCCAATGTCTTTCTTGCCATTGTTTCCCCAGTAAATATGTTGGCATCTATCTATGACATTAACCTAACTGAACAGTATACCGCCACCTGGATTCTACAATTAACACTTTGCTTTCTTACATGTCTACTTATCCATCCTTTTATTCATCCATCAATCCATCCTATTTTTTATCCATTTCAAAACAAGCTCCAGATGTTGGTACACTTCACCCTGACAATAAATTTTGAGACATGATGTACTCATCATTGCTGGAAGTTTTCTCAGGCCCTCCTCTCTGTCCAATCTACCTTCATCCCCCAAAGTAAACACTTCTGATATTTTCTACTTCACAGTAGTTTTCCATTTGTGAACTTCATACAAACAGAATTACATGCTATGTAGTCTTTTGTGTTTATCTTCTTCCATTTAGCATAAAATTTTGTGATTCATTTATGATTTTGTGTTAGGGTCCCTATTTTTAAGTGAATAATTTGGACAAGAATTTGCAGACTTTGATGTGCATGTAGATACAGCAATCAGCTTTAAATAATACACCTAAAGTAAAAAGCCTCTGAAACAGGCATCTCTCCCTCATCTGACAGAGACCCTGACCTCTGGTGTTCATGTCTCCACTTCGCCTTGTTTAGGGTTGATGCATCTTTCAAAACCACGGAGGTAACTTACTGATATTTGTCTCATGGGCACAGTTATTTTGATTTACTGAGTTCAGTTAGATGCAGGGGTTGACCAAGCTCTTAGGATTAATTGCATCTGGCTTTTCCCTGATGGGTCGTCAGTAGTGCATCCTTCACAGGCTTCAGACTACTGTGTCCCAGATGAGTGTCCACGGGAGGAACTGTGACTTGGCAAGTTGGCCTCACCTTGTTATGGTTGGTTAATCAGAGTAGCAGTGCATGGGAAAAATTAAAAAGGCAAAGTCACATATCCCTCCAGAAGAGTTAAGTGTCAGAGCTCCACCACTTTATTTCCTAGGTATAGCTTGAGGTTTTAGCCACTGAAAGCAGTACTGTGGCTTTGTACTGGAACCTAGTTGAGCTGGAACTACGTTTCCCAGAAATGCGGGTCCATAGGCGCGGTCCACGTGACCTCGCAAGACTCGGAAAGCGGAAGTGACGCTGTGCTACTTTGTACACTGGAAGGTCTCTGCCGAGACCGGCGAGAGCTATTGCTCTCAGGTTTGTCATTAATCAGTGGCGGTGGCTGGTCTTGTGGCCTTGGGTCTTCTCCTTCAGCTTTCCGGCATTCTGTTCGCCGGTTCCACCGTCATCGCTCCAACCACCGGGCCACGTGCCCTGTAAACCTCCCCTTCGCCCCAATACTCAAGCTGGAGTGGGCCCTGCAGCGCATGTAGAAGCTCAGACCCTAAAATAAACCCTATTCTGTATCATTTGTAATGCTCTGTCTCCCAGTATTCCCCGTGGCTACACCCGGCGAAGCCATGTCCCAGCATAGAGGATATCCAGTGTTCACTGCTGACTCCTCTTTTCCTCCATCCCACTTTGGTCCACATTCGTCCTTTGCAGCAAGGTAAAGGGGAAAATGGAAGCCCAAACTCAAGGTACCCTGAAGAACCTAAGCCAACCCCGACAAGTGGTGTGGGATCCAAGCCAATGAGATGGAGAAAGCATGAAGAAAAATAGGCCATCCCAATAGAGACAAGTGTGGGAGAAAATGATGTTTTCTAATCTGACTGCTGTCTCAAAGAATTGCAGCCATCTTGCAACCCAGGAAGATGCAGTTTGGCCTTAGGGTGACATGCTGCAGGTGGCACCGTGGAAAGATGAAAAAGAGGACCTGAGATCTTTGAAGACTCATTGAGCCACTTGAAGAACCAACCTTCGAGTAGCTCACTGGTCCCTCAGCATAACCCTGGGTGGTCACGCTAGCTCTACCTCAAGAACTCCTGTGTGTGAGATAAAAATTCGCCTTACTGTGTGCCATTTAGGTGTTGGTAGCTGAAGTTATCCTGAAGGTTATGGGGCAATAAAAGTATGTGCCTTTGTTTCTGACAACAGTTAAAAGTATTCTAAAACATGTTTTGATTAATGTCAGTGTCACTAGAAAAGTGTATTGTTTGCATTAGAAAATTTGTGTGTCAATTTTGTTTGTTTAGAATCTATCTCATTAGTTTATGGGTGAGCATAACTTGCACAGTTTACCTAAGAAAAGATTACCACCAGTTGGGCTTGTGTGTATATAAGGTATTCAGCGACAAACATAACTCTATTTTAGGTAGCCTTGTGTTTTTGGGCCTTTCTTTGGTTCTGTCCTAAAATACAAGCCCCTTTGCATGGGCTGGGTCCCCCCCAGTGATACATTTTGGGTGAGGAAGGAGAGGATGATCTGTTTTACATGTTTAAAAGTCTAAGCATGTTACTGGGGCTTTAAGATATTTATATATGAGCCGGTGCAGTTTAATGACTTTTCCATAAATAAATGTTCGGCACTTGGCAGTGTAAGTGTAGTAGATTAATTGCACTGTGGATTCCAACTTTTCACTCCTTCCTATATCTACCCTCTGCTGTATAGCCCAGCAGTGTCCACCCACTGTGACACTTGGATTGTTCTATGATGTTCTTTGGCCAATAGGTGTGAGCAGAGGTAAAAAGCTCTGGATAGTTGTGATTGTTTGCTGGTGCCTGTGGCTTCACTATGCCAGTGTGCTGAGGGTGGCCTGTGGGAGAACAAGTGTCACATGGCCCAGTTGCTCCTGATACCTCAGTTTATATATAATTCACAGTTGTAAATTAGCCTGGGAGGGAAGAGGAGAATCACCTAGCTGAACCCAGCCCAAATCACTGATGCATTCATGCGTGAGCTAAATAAATTCTTATTGTTTTAAGATCTGAGTTTGGGGGGGATTTTTTTTTTTTGTGCAATGTTATTGTGGCAATTGATACCTAAGATATCTTTTACCTACACATCAGGGAAATTTTGAGATAGGCTGTAAGAAGGAATTAAGTGTGTTGGCTCTATGAGCAGTCAGTCACACATTCTAGAATTTAATTCAGAAGTTACCTAGGAGTCATCAACTTGGGTGTGCTGTCCTGCTCAGGGATAAATGCTTAATTGTATATGTCTTTGGGGCCTTTGGCGATGGCCAAAAATGGGAGATCCCACCACGGGAACTCTCACCATGGACGATCTCACCATTGAAGCAGATCTCTGTTCTATGTGTCATAGTCTCAAGTGAATTATTGGGAGTTTTAGGAATGTACTTTTATATGAGTTGTGTATGATTCAGTCAGTCGACTGAGTCGGCAGGCACCAGATGTCTGTGTAAGATTCCTATTGTGGTTGAGACTTTGTTGTTTCCCATGATGCTAATGGAAAATCATATGTGACAAAATTTAAATTGATTGCAGTTGAATAAAACTAAAAATCTAGCTCCTAAGTCATACTATCCATGTAACAAATGCCCGGTGACCCCATGATTCATGGCCACTGCTTTGGAGAACACAGATATAGAATGTTTATATTATCCCAGAAAATCCTTTGGATCGCGTTGTTCTGAGTGTGTTTGTTAAGACTTCTTCACAGATATTTTTTTTTTCTGTCTGAACTTCTAGTTTCCACCGACTGGTTAATTTTGACATCCTCTCACTCTGGGAGAAATAATTTATTGTTTCCTAGGTTATTTTTCAAAACTCAAGCTAGCCTGTTTTGACACCTATCGCATCGAGTGTTCTCTCAGTTTATAGATCATGAAGATGCCATTAAAGTGAAGTTTACTTCTTCAAGTATATCTGCAGAGGAAGTACCCATACTGTCAGAGCAGTGTGAGGCCAGCGCAGGGACTGAGGGAAGTGAGAAAAACCCCCATGTTGAGCTGTAAAACTCCAGCTGAACCTGCAGGGAAATGTGAGAAGAAAAGGAAACACGAAGAGGGAATACTGGGCCAAACCAGGGAATGCCCATGTCCCACTGGGCAAGGTTCCCCTGTGTTTCCCTTCTACCTCAACCCAGCGGGAGCTAGGATTTGTGTGTGTGTGCAGGGGCAGATGCCTGTCTTTACTCTCTGGTTTCCTCAAGGAAGAATTTCCCTCTTGTAAATTTCTTCCTAAATCATCCTGGCCTCTCTTTGCCTCTCCACATTTGGCTGGGTGACTTTTTGGAGAGATGACTCTGGAAGTGTAAACCAAGTTCCTCTGTGTCCCAAGCTTTCTCTTTAAAGGGCTAAGTATTACTGCATTATAGACCACATTTTGTTTATTTGGGTGGCTTCTACCTTTTGGGTATTGTGAATAATGCTGCTATGAGCACGGGTTCATGCAAACCTGTTTGAGACCCACTGTTAACGCTTGGGAGTGTGTGCTGTGTGTTTAGAGGAGCCACTTCTCTCTTTCCACAGTGGACTCACATTTTGCACATCTGCCAGCAATGCAGGGGCTGCAGTTCCTCCTCATCCTCTCCACACTTGCTTCTATACTTGCCTGGTACTTAGCAGATCAACGCGGTGCTCAGCAGTGCCCTGCAAACAGCATTAAAAGAATGGGAAGACGCTTAGCGAATAGCTTTAAAGGAATGGGCAGAAAGGCATTCTTAGGGTTTTTGAAACTCACATTGTCTAGGTTCTCACACAATTCCTAGGGAAATCAGGTGAAGAGAAGATCTCAAGGGTTCTGGAACATTTCCTCAGGAAAGGGGTCCCCAGGGCTCAGGCAGTGGTCACAAGGAGCTATGGGGTTGGGGATGCTGCCCACCTGCAGCAAGCAGCTTCTGTTTTCAGTGCCAGCTAATTGCTGCCAGATGGTGAAGCAGGGCTGAGGTTATGGGCCTTCCCATGGGTTATAAAAGCCAGAAATTTGGATCCTAACAAGTGACGCCTTTCCCTTTGTGGATGTCAGCAGTGGTGGTAGATTGCACGGTGGGATCTGTTTTCCTCTTCTCCCCGCCACTTGCCCGTCATGGCCTCATGCTGGGTGGAGGGTGCTTTCTCAGCCTCTGACTGTGGACTCAGCTTTGACAGTTGCTTTTGCCACTGGTCTAGCAGCAGGAATAGTGGTGAGCCAGTGTGTGCTGCCACCACCAAGGCACAACATGCCCTGCTGGCCCCCTGGCCCCAGAGACACATGTGTGCTGGGAGAGCCACCCAGCCCATCTCAGCTCAGGCCAGCTGATCCTGGCCACTGTGTAGCCCTGTGGGAAACAAAGCACTTTACATTGAAGGAATCCGATTACCACCATGCTATGCTGGCCAGAGACTGCTTTAAATCCCTTCTCCCTGCCATGCTTTTACACCTCCTGCAGATGAATGTTATGGGTTGAGAAGGCCCAGTCAGCACAGCTACACCCTATACTCTTATTAGTCCCTGCTCTTGACAAGCAACCACGACTTCTTATGTGCTGTCAAGTCTTGTCCCTGGCAGCTAGTCACATGTCCTTTTCACTGAGCTCTGCCCCTTGAAAGTTCACCCTGGCCTTTTCCTTTCATAGCCCCCCTTTATGCCAGGACCCTCTAGAAGACCCCATAGCCTATATGCAAGTAATCCAGTCTGGTTTCTACTTCCAGAGCAGTGCTGCTCAGGTTTGTTATGAAATAAACCTGTCCTGTTGAGCGCATGCCTTTGTTTCTTTTCCTTCCCTTTTCCTAACACATGTCACAGGCTGCTGGAATTGTGCAGTCTTTGTTTCATTGCACAGTGTAGCAAGAGTTAACTGATATAAGAAGTCACTAAAAAGTTAAAACTGTGCATGTCGGTGTAATCATGGCCCTTCTGATGACGGTGAACAGGCAGTTCATTGCACAGCTCACCCTCCGGATGTGAGGGTTTTGGATCCTGGATCCCTCGCAGGTACCCAGACCCACAGTGCCCCAGCCCCTTATTGAAAATGGCACAGTGGTCAATAACCCACGCACAGCCTCCTGTACATTTCACATGTTACTTGCAGTACCTACTACAGTAACACTATTTACAGTATGAATAGTGGTTATATTGTTGTGGAAGGAATAAGAAAAATAAAAAAGTCTGTATGTGGTCAGTGTAATCAGAAAATATTTGCAGCATTGGCTGAAGTGTGGGGTGTGGAACCTGCAGATCTGGAGGGCTGACTGTGCTTCTGATTTGCATTTCCCCCAAGGATGTGCAAACAGCTTTCCTTGAGTTTATTGGCCATTCCTATTTGGGATTTCTTTGGAGGTAGAAGCAGCCATCTACTAAAGACAGAAACTCATGAAGGGAACAAGCATCCTGTGGAAGGGTAAATTTGATGTCTTAATACATAATGACAATTCATCAACAAACATTCCAAAAGTACTAGATGAAACAAAATTCACAACTGAGTTGTTCAAACCTGTTAACTCTCAGGTGCAATGTCATTTGCTGTGTGTCACTAGGCTAGTTACCTGGCCTCTCAGTTTCCTCATTTTTCACATGGGAACCTCGTTATTAACTACATCAGAATATCATAAACAATTTACTATAGTGCTTGAAGATTGTTGCTGCTCAGTTAATATTATTCATAATATTATTAGTATTTTTTCTTTTTTTCCCCATTAAGATTATTGGTACATTTAAAGCAAACAATACAATTACATTTATCAGTGGGATCTTGTACCTTTAACTGATTTTTGTTTTTGGTACCAGGGATCAAACTGGACAGCTTGCACTTGCAAGGCAGGTGGTGACACTACTGAGCTAAATCCCTGGCCCCACATTATTAGTATTAATATAAGTTGGTGCAGCTGTTATATCAATATTTAAAAAATCTGCAAAAGAGCATAATCTTATATCCACACAAAATTTCCACAAGAATGCTTATAGCAACTTTAATCATAATTGCTGAAACTTGGAAGCAATTAAAGTGTCCCTCAGGAGGTGAACAAAGTGTTATACATACATATGATGGACTATTATTTAGTAATTAAAAAGAGCCGTCAAGATGTGGAAAGACACGGAGGAAACAGTGCGTCCTGCTAAGTGAAGGAAATCACTCTGCAGAGGCTGCGTACTGCATGATTCCAGTCATATGACATTTTGGAAAGGGCAAAACTGTTGACAGTAAAAAGAGCAGTGGTTGCCAGAGGTTAGGGAGCGAGGGATGAATAATTAGAAAACAGAAGATTTTTAGGGCAATGAAGCTATTCTGTATGACATTGCGTTGGTGGCTACATGACATTCTGCACTGGCAAAGCCTGTGGAGTCAGACACCCGTCATGTGAAGTACAGACAATGATTAATAATGGGTCAACACCGGCACAGCGTGATGAGTGGACTCCATTAATGCAAGCCGTAATAAGAGGAGGGAATTAAGCAGGAAGAAAAGGAGTATTTGAGAGCTTTCTGCTCAATTTTTCTGCAAACCTAAAACTGCTCTAAAGAATAGTCTGTTAATTAAAAAAGTGGAGAAAAAAGCATCGAAGAAAAAATTTGAAAGTATTTTAATTCAATGTCTTCTTAGCTTGTACCGTGTTGTTTCTAAAGTGTGTATGTGTGTGTGTGTATGTGCTTGTGTTTGTAGACATCTTTATAAATTCTAACCTTTAGCCTGAGGACAATCGCACAATCGTTTTTATCTTCCAACTTGTGAGAGCACGCTGGTGTGTGCATGGGCATGTCACTCCTCCTGGGCTGTACCTCATGTCAAGTGTTAATGAGGTGTGGAATCACTGGGCTATTGTTAAGGTGCAGACAGTAGTTTAGCTGGTCCTAGATGGGCGTGAGAGTCGATATTTCTAACCAGGCCCAGGGATGCCACTGTTGCTGGTTCGCAGACTGCATTTTAAGTCGCAAATGTATAAACAGAAGCACCTGAGTGTGCAGGCTGACCCAGTGGGGTCATCTCAGCAACTCCTCCACCGAGATGTTTGTCCATCTCCTGTGTGGAAGATGACACCCGGCTATTTCAGGACAAAAGGTCTTTCCCACCAGGCCTGATGTGCAAGCCCAGTCATTGTGTCTTCAGTACTCCATGTGACTAGCAAGGACCATATGACGCTGAGCACCAAACCATGTTGGTCTGCAGGGCAGGTGCTGCTGGATGGTCCAGGTTGGGTGCGTGGGACTTGCAGCTGCACATGTATTTCCTCCTCTGTGCTCCAGCAGCTGCCCACAGAGCCCAGTGCCGCACCTTCCAAATACTTCAGATGGGACAACTCTGTCCTCAAGGAAAAGCAGGTCAGGTGGGAGGAGGGCTCAGGTTTCTCTGCTGCCTGTTCTTCCCCAACTCCCTGGGGAACTACATGCTGTCTTCATCTTAAATTCTCTGTCTTTTTGTGTCCACACCTGGTGGACTTGAAGCACAAACTTGGTTTTGGATGCCGTTGGCTTTTGTTCTTTGCCAGATGCTAATAATCCCAGCTCATCCTTCACTGTGAATGCACCAAAGCCTTTTTTACTCTGCATTCATCCCACAGACAACAAAGCCAGCAGTAACTCTGCATAGTGCAGCTTCTCTTACAGGCGAGAGCAGTTCTGTGTGGAAAAGGACACAGTGGCTGACCCAACTGAGTGCCCAGTGGTCAAGTCTGCAACAATTTGAGCAAGAAAATAGACAATGGTAATAACAGGCTACAGCCAATGGAATAAAATAAATATCTAGAAGTCATACTGAGATAAGTAGTTGAACAAATAAAGAGATGAGAGAGAAAAGGAGCAGCTCTTTCTTTTTTTTAAATTAATTTATTAATTATTTTTGGTACCAGGGATCAAACAGGCGGCAGAACCACTGAGCTAAATCCCTGGCCTGAACAGCTCTTTCTTACAGCAGAATTCCAATTATTAAATTTCCAGGGAGTGATGGGAATGTAAAAACGTATCACGTGACCCCTTGACACACATTACAGCTTGCAGGTGTGGTTTGTGGATGGAAGCAAAAATGACCAGGCCAAAGACGATGCAAAACAGATGTTTGTATGGGTCTCAGGGAACATCCTCTCCTATTTGCAGAGGCAGTTGCAGTGACTGCATTGGAGAAATCTGGTGGACACCTGTGTGATATTCCTACCTCCAACGCATAACCTCAGCTAACCATGAGAAAATGACAGACAGGCCCCAAACAAAACTAGTTTACGAATAACTAGCTGGTAATTCTCCCAGTGGGCAGAGATCAGAATGCACACACTGAAGAGCACTCCCAGGCTGCAGGGCACCGAAAGACACACTGCTAAAAGCAATGTGGAATCTGGATTGTGGACGAGAAAACAGACACTGGAGGGGCCACTGACAAATCTGCACACTGCCTCTAGATCAATTAATAGCACTGAGCTGGTGTTAATTTCTCAGACAAGATCACCATCCTGTGGTTGCTACAGTATTTGAATTTGGGGAGCTAGGTGCAAGTTATACATACAGGTATTAGTTGTAAAACCTTTTTGCAGGTCTGGGGACTTAGCTCAGTGGTGCCACCGCCTGCCTCAAAAGCACAAGGTCTCTGGTACCAAAACAGAAAACAAAAAAGAAACAACAAACTTTTTGCAAAGCTTAAAGTATTTCAAAGTAAGAAGTAAAAAGTAATGATGTGTTCTGGAGTCATCTGCTTCTGTTCGGATCTGGTGTTTGGACCCACTAGCTGTGTGAGGGGGGAGTTACCCCATTTCTTCTTCCCTCAGTTTCCTCATCTGTAAAATGGGAATAAAACCTCAAAGGGTTGTAAGGAGAATTATATGTGCCGATCAATGTACTTGGTACCTGGGCTCAGAGCAAGGGCTATACTGTTACATGCAATTATCATAATTATAAAATTATTATCTTCTGCTGAGCCTAGTGTTATTTCTCCCTCTCCCTCTTTCCCCCCTCATTCTCTCCCTCTTTTGTCTTCCCCTGCCTTCCTCTCTCTCTCTCTCTCACTCTGGGAGGTTTCTAATATAGGCCCTGGTGTTGATTTTGCCTCCCTTTGCCAGCATTCTGATAAGACCAAATCAAGCCTCAGATTTGTGCCTCAAGGATTATCTACTTTTAAAGCAACTGAAATAAGTTTTCCTTATTAGAGTTGCAGCCTGGGAGATGCCTGCCTTGCAAAGACAACATTCAGGTCACCAAAACAACCTCTGGAGCCTGCTTCCCTCCTTCCTATCAGAGGCTGCAGACCTTTTGGGCCTGTTGGGTCAACAGCCCTGGTTGGCTGCGGGTGTGTGTGTGTGTGTGTGTGTGTGTGTGTGAGCACGAGCATGTATGTGTCTGTCTCACAATGAACTGGCCCAGCCCTCACCTTGTGTCATAGTTTAGGATTTGCTGGCCAATAAGATTGCAGCATACATACCAGCTTCAGTCTCTACTTGAACCTTGCCTTCGATGTCACAATCTAACTGTATCTGTTAACCTGGCCATGGCTGCTCACAGACCAGAGCAGCAAGGTCAAGAGGACCAGTGCAGCACAATGTGGAAGAGGACAGACCATCCTTCCAAAAGTAAACCCGGGGATGGACTCAAGGCGGACCAGTTCAAAGCTCCAGGTTCAGCTCGGGAAGCAGCCATAACACCCGCTGTGGACCTGTCAGGACTGCAGAGCTTCCCTGTGCTAGAGGGCATCAGCCATTACATCAAGGACATGGGTGCCCAGCTGGTGAAGAAAGTCAATGCCATCTTTCAGCTGGACGTCACCAAAGATGGGAAGACCATTCTGCAGTGGACCATTGACCTGAAGAACAGAGCTGGGGACATGTATCCAGGACCCGCAGGGCTCCCGGCAGACACTGTCTTCACAATCCCAGAGTCTGTCTTTATGGAGTTAGTTTTGGGGAAAATGAACCCGCAGAAAGCTTTCTGGGCGGCAAATTCAAAGTGAGCGGCAAAGTTCTCCTCAGCCAGAAGCTGGAGAAGGTTTTCAAAGATTGGGCTAAATTTTAAGCATGCGAAAATACCCAGGAAAAGAGCAAAACTTCTCTCTACTGATAATGTCAAATGGAAATCATGCTTAAAATGAAGGATAAAGTAAAAAGAACCTGATTTTTTTACTCAATTCTTCCTACTCAAATGTGATTGATTTTCCTGCTGCTGTATACATTTGTGGTGAGAGCTGTGGAGCAGTAAAGAGCATTGGAGAACATCACCTCAAATCTTGGTCTTTTTATTTTCCTAGCTCCATTTATTTTTTTCATATAACAATGAAGCCACACTTAGTGGAATGGGTAATTCTGATAGTTGCATTTAAATGCTCTAGTGATTAAGTTCCTAAGAATTTTCTATTTTCAAAGTTTGATACTTTGGGGAAAGAGCGACTCACTGTGCAAGTCTACCCACCACCTGGTAAATTGGGGGGCGGCACTGCAGGGCCTTCCGAGGGTGGGATCCAGGCAATAGAGGATAGCGTCCCCAGTGCATTCTAACTTCTGATGAAGTCAACTCTAGGAAAGTTCACAGGTGATCTAGGCCAGTGGTTCTTAGACTGGGGCATGGGCCAGAGTCACCTGGAAGGTTGGTTCAGGTTCAGACTGACTGGGGCCATCTCACAGTCTCCACTCATTAGAATGGGTGTTGCTGCCGTGTTCCTTGGAGATGTTGATGGGACCAGCTTGCTGTTTGACTTCATGGAAAGCCTCCAGTGTGGGCCACAGCTATTCTCCTTGAGACCAGTGAGATGCTGCTACTATTTGCAGGATCTCCTGGAGATAGATTACAAAGCCTTCTGTGAGTCATTTCTAAAATGTTGATGCTACCGGGAGCTTGTGTATGGAGCATTTTATAAAAACTGGAAGGATTTTCCCTCCTGGGGGGGGTCTCTCTCTACCCATTGTGTGGGAGGCAACTCTCCTAATGGGTGAGTGTGTGTGTGTGTCGCTGGTTTCTATGTGGTCTGAGGATATATATATTTTTTTTTTTTTGTACTGGGGATTGAACTTGGGTCCTTGTGCTTGCAAGGCAGGCCACCGAACCGCTGAGCTAAATCCCTGGCATGAGGGTAATTCTTTTTTTAATCTTTTAAGTTAAATATGACAGCATGGACACTCTGAAACCCACAGGAAAGTTGTATCCAAACTGCTGTGCTCAGATATCTGCCTACCTGTCTTAGTCAATTTTCAGTTGCTATAACAAAATACCCAAGATGGAATAATTTACAAGGAATTTATTTGGCTCATGGTTTTGGAGGCTGGGAAGGCCAGGATTCTGGGGCTCTGACAAGGCCTTCTTGATAACATGGCAGAAAGCATCACGCAGCGAGACTCAGGCATGTCTTCTTCTCTTTTTCTTTTCTTTTTTCTTTTTGGTACCAGGGATTGAACTCAAGACCTTGTCAGGCAGTGGAACCACTGAGCTAAAGCCCCAGCCCTCTTTTTTTCTTTATTGGTACATTTTAGGTATACATACAGTTACATTCATCATTGGGATCTTGTACCTTTACATGATGTATCTTGGTTCTTATTTTTCCCCATTCCCCTGCCCTCCCTTCATCCCTTCCACCCTTCCCTATTTACAAAGACTCCCCCCCCATATTTTTCTTTTCTCTTATTTTTTCTTTTCCCTTCTTACCTTTATCCTAAGGTCTCTCTTCTTCTAAAGCTGCTAAAGCTCTGGTGGGGGCCACAGCCTTGTGACCTCACCGAATCCTGATTATTTCCTGAAGGCTCCACCTCTACATACTGATAACATGTTGTGGGGATTAAGTTTCTAACACATGAACTTCTGGGGAGACACGTTCAAACCAGCACCTACCAAATAATCCAGCTAGTCTACTCATAGATATTTTCACAAGGCAGACGAGAGCTATATACATAAACAAAACCTGGTATGATGTCCATCTTTAGAGGAATGGGTGAACGCCTGTGATGCATCAACCATGGGATACTTCTTAGCAATAAAAAAATAAAGCATTAGTATACATGCAACGAAATGGGTTAAATTCAAAATAATTATGCCAAGTGAAAGGAGACAGAAAACCAAACAGAGACTATATGATCCTATTTATAAATACTAGAAAATGCAAACAACAGTGATGGAGAAAAGATCAGTGGTTGCCAGGAGATGTGAAAGGAAGTGAAAAAGATGGGGGGATGTTATTATGAATGGCAGTGAAGAAACTTGGGGTGATATATAGGTTCATTATCCCAATAGTGTTGAAGTTTACAAGTATATGTATAGGTCAGAACATCAAACTGGACTTATTTTTTTTCTTTTCTATTTTTTGGTACTGGGGATTGAATTCAGGACCTTGCGCTTGCAAGGCAGGCAGTGGCACCACTGAGATAAATCCTCAGCCCAGACTGGCCACATGCTCTTCATTTTGTGTCAGTGTGGGAGAGTGAAACTGTCTTGGTGTGATTGTGTTCCAGGGAGGGCCTGAGCTTGAGGGTCCTTAGCTGCATTGTGGGTTGGTTTCCCACAACTGATTTGTGTGGCCCTTATAGGGCTTTCCTGGGGTTTCCATATTAGAAACAGGCAGGGTGACAGCTTGTCATTCATACAATAGCAACTTCTCCTGTGGTCACTCTACTCCATGGTGAGACATCACCAAGGCTGGTAGTGGAGGCTGATGTGCTTCCTGTGTCTTTCCTCATGGGGGTCTTGAATTTGATGACCTGTGGGGTGTGGCTGCCATGCCCCTCACCTGGCAGCTGTGGCAATCCCATGCCTCCCCCTCCCGCTGTGAGTATTGTTTGGGTGTTTATCTCCTCAGGCCCTGGCTGCTCTGTTCAAGGTGCATTTATGAGCATCCAGCAGGGGGCAGGGTAGGTGTTTGGAGCATTGTGCTCTCATCTCTTTAGGGGCAATCGCTCACCCAAGCCCCTGCTCCCAAGCACACTGCTCAGACCTTGAGTCACTACAGCCTCTGTTGATTGGCCCTGAGACAGCGTTGCTTGGAGACAGAGTGCAGACTGAGCAAAAGGCGTTACCTAGGGTTATGCCTGAGCTAGCATCTGACCCATTCTGACTTGGGACAAAATAGTGGTCTCCATCAATCAGATTCCTTTCTTAGGAAGTTAGAATTGGGAAAAAGAGAAACTGAGGTGCAAGCAAGCCAAGGGGTGAAGGGAATTGCTTTTCCTCCTTTTGGCTAAGATCAGGTGAAGCAAGTGGGGGGATGGAACCTAAGGCTGTGAGGGACCTCAGGCTGCAGGGAGGGGGTCCCATGGCAGAGCTGGTGTGTGTAGAGGGAAGAGACTTGAGCAGGCAGAGCAAGCTGGTCAACCTAGGCAAATGGGACAGACAGCAAGCCCTGCTCAATGAAAGGAAGCAAAGCCCGCAGGCTGGGGTGCCATAGGCAAGGAACACTGAGAGGGCTCACATTTTGCTGTGGTTTGGAGCCCAGGGTCACCACCCATATCTGCATTATCACAGCAGTTACTAAGCTGCTTCCTTCCTGGCTTCCTCTTCTGGAAGTGGCTAAAGAAGCCTAGCAGTGACCAAGGCCTTGCTGGGAGGAGCTGTCCTAGGAGAGTTCCATAAATGGGAGCTCCTCGGTGGGGGGACTTTCTCTGGCTCCTCATTGCCTCCTGGCAAGTCCACACCAGGGATTTTCACACCTCATTCCAGGGAGCCCTCTGCCCACTGTTGTCTTCTACTTGGTTGGTACCCTTGGAGGCCACATCTGGCTTACAGCACACATCAGCCTAGCGTTGGGTCTGCCCGAGACTGGGCAGCACAGTGATTGTGTGGTTTGAATGAGCCCATAAAACTGGTATTTCTAGATTCTCTTGGAAAACGGGAGTATGGGCCATGCTCCGCCACATTCTTGCAAGGAACCAGACTGACTGGGGGTGAGGTAGACTCTCTGGAAAGATTTGGATCATGCTTGGCATCCTGGATGCTGAGGTTGTATTTTGGGGGCCACCTATTATGGGGTCACACTGCTGCTTTCTCAGTTGGCCTGACTTGAGGGACCCTGTGGGGATTTGTGTCCATGACTGCTGCTCTCCATGGTTAGGTGGTCTTTCTCTCCTCACTGGGAAGCCCTGTATTGATTTTCTCTAGTTGTACAAGTTACTACCAACTTTATCTCTTAAAACAATCCCCATGCACCCATTATCTCTGGGTGTCTGTGGGGCAGGAGCTCAGTGGGCTTAGCTGGAATCCCATCTCTAATGCTGCAGACCTTAGGCACTTGACTGGGCTTAGCCTTTTCCTGGGACTTGAGGAAGAATCAACCCCAAGCTTACTTGGGTTTTGGCTTTGTGTGGGCATGGGGCTAGGATCCCTGCTTCCCTGCTGGGTGTCAGCCGAGGATGCGCCCTCAGCCCCTCATGGCTCCCACATTCTTAATCAGGTGGCTTCTCCAGCTATGAAGCCAGCAGAGGCGTATCAGGCCCCCCTCTGGCACTGAATCTCTCCCAATTCTTCTGTTTCCATCTTCCACCTCTAAGGGTAATCCAGGATTGTCCACTCTCCCTGTGGCATAAGATTAGAAACCTTACTTATGTCTTCAAAGTCTTTGGGATCGTTAGAGGAGGTCCTAGCATTACAGGGCGAGCCCTGTCTGTGTGATAAGTTCTTAGAAGAGGAGGAAGAGACTCAGCTGCTGGAGTTCAGCCTTGCCCCACCACTGTGAGGCCACAGGAGGAAGGCACCATCTGTAAACTAGGAAGGGAGCCTCCCCAGACCTGAGCATGAAGACACCCCTACCCCAAACTTCTCAATTTCCAGGGCAGTGAAGGAAAAATATCTGTTGCTTAAGCTGCCAAATCCAGGCCATTTTGCTATAGCAGCCTGGACTAAGGCAAGTGAAGTATTCATGGTTAAAACCCTGCAGCAGAGCCCGGGCCTGGGTTTTGGGATGTAGACTCCTGGAGGCCATTCTTCTACTTGCTTCCAGACTCTGCTTCCTAAATCTCCCCACACCTTCATGAAGCTGCCTGTGGTTCTGTGGTCATCTTCTTCTCCCACAATGTGTGTGCCTTTCTCTTTCCAGCCCTGGGTTCTGACTGTGTGGGGTCACCCCATCTGGGCTGAACAAACATCTGGTTTGCCGAGGACTGTCCTTGGTGACGCCACCATCAGTATGGACTGAAGAGTCCCAGTGTGCATGGCAGGCTGGCCGGCTCCCTCTGCACCTCCTAGGGCTGGTAGGTCCTGAGAGCAACAGGCAGTTGGGGCTCTTCCTGGTGCACCTTAGCTCATTCTCTCCACGTCTGAGAGCCACTGTAGATACCACAGATGTTTGTGGAATGAATGAACAAACTTTTTAACGTTAAAAAAGTACACGAGAAAAAATTCAAACTTTAAAAAAGCATTGGAGAAAATCCAGATCTTCATTCTTCCTCCCCTTCTCCCCAGTTTTCTCCCCAAAGCTCGTGCCGCTGCCAGCTTCTCGGGTTCCTTGCAGACCAGCACACAGCACATTGTCTCTGTGGGCATGGCCAGGCTCCCTTTTGTGCTGCTCACTTTTGCACAGGGATGGAAGCTGACCACTTTGCATGAGTCCCTCCGGAAAGTGGCACATGGGTCTACTCTTCAAAGGGTGCCCCTGAAGGTCAAGGGGCCTGAGTTGCCCAGTGGAGACTGCCTGTGCCCTTTAGGAGAGATCTGTTTAATGAGTGAAGGCGCAGAATGAACCCCTCTTTCTCGGTGCTGGGATCTTCTTCCTTCCCTGTGTCCTCTGGTCCTCAGTGTTGCAGAAACCAAGGGCTGGGCTGGGGGATGGTGGGAGTCAGAGTGCTTGGACCCAAGCTTATGTGACCCCCTCCTGATGGACTGTCATCTGCCGGGGGCCTGTCAGAGTGCTGTGAGGTAGTGGTTGCGTGGGGCACCGGGCCCTTCCTCTGTGGGGCCGTGAGGCAACCCTCACCTCTCCCCTGGCTCAGAAGCCTCAGACAGTAGCACGGGGTCTGCAGTGGGCTGGCGCTGGGCAGGAGGGTGTGTCGGACAGTGGGTCCCGGACAGTGTGTCCCGCAGCGGATGCCAAGTCCACTAACGAGAATGTCCAATTTCCTGTAGGCAGGAAGATTTCATTTATTTGCAAGAAGCAGGGAAGGATAGGACATTTATTTTGATAAAGGAGTTGATCACTTTTCTATTAGAGTTAGGGGAGGCTCCGGGGAAGCTGTCTCCTTCCCCTGATCCTTGGTTTTATGTGTATGTTAATGAGACTCATGATTACTTCTGTTCTCTTTCCAAGGGAAGAGAGGGGAAATCAAGCCCAAGTGGAGGCTGCGGGCAGGAAGTGTGTGGCCAGCTCATCTGTCAGCATCCTTGGAGGAGAACTCCTCCTGGCCTGTTTGCAGCCGGCTCTGTACCTCCAGAGGGCCTGGCACCACATCGCTGTGGAGAGGACCTAGGAAGCAGCAAGGGCCAGGCCCAGGTGCTGTGGGAGCCCAGTGCAGACTGGAACCCAAGTGGTGTCACTGTGTCAGTTGAGCAGATGACTCACCTGGCACCATCTTTCATGTGCCAGGGCCTGAGCTCTCGAGGATGCCATGGAGAAGGGACTGTGCCCTTCATTCGTCCCTGACCCAGCTCAGCACTGGAAGGTGAGCCCTGCAATGGGGACCTGATTGGGGCAAGGAGTTGGGGAAGAGCTGGGCAAGCTGCCCAGGATGCCGTGCCATTCCCCTCTGATCAGGCTTCGATGTGCTTCATGCCCCCAGAGGATGGAGCAAGCTGCTCATAGGGATCTCCTTGGGGTGTCCCGGCCTGCCGCGGTTACCCCAAGATTCTGAGCTGAGGCCACTATTCCTAACAGCAATGGGAACAGCACTGTGTCTGTTCCCACGGGAACCCACTCATACCTGCTTAGGCTTGAGACACAGAGGAGCGCCAGTCCTGGGCACCAGCCCCGAGCACAAGGTTCTCTCTCTGTAGCTTCTGCATTAGGGCGGAGTTTGGGTTCTTCCTTCTGAGCGGCTCAAAGTCACCTGCTCATTGGCTGCCTGACCAATGCCTCTATTCATGTAATAGATATTTATCAAGCAAACTTGGCAGGGCTGGTGTGACACTGGGGCTCACCTGTTAGCTGTGAGGCTGAGATTGGTCCTGAGTGGCCTAGCCTGGCCCTGACTTCTCATCGTCCTGCCGTCTCCCTTACCATCCTCGTTATTAACCCTCTGGAAGCCACTCCTACTTCCGCTGGCTGGTGGCAAGCTGAGGTTCCTCCACTCCTGGGTGACACATTTCCAGGTGGGGGCTGAGTGCTGTTCTCTTGTATTTTGGGTTGTCCCCAGCTTAGGGCAGTTTGAAGCACTATTGCTGTGAACCTTCTTACATATCTTGGTGGCCAGAGGGCTCATTAGATCACTTATATTTGTGAGTGTCTTCTGCGTGTTTGTAGGGACAGCAGTGGTATGGCGAGGTGTACACAGCCAGTGCTCCATAAGCCAGTGGTGGGAACCAGGATCAAGGCTAGGGCAGAGGCAGACACAGCCATGCCAGGCTTTGGTGTCTGAACTGCTCAGGGATCTGGGACCTCGGACCCCACTTTCTGGATGTCAGAAGGAAGCTGTATTAGGGCCAAGAAGCCGAGAAGAAAAGTCTGAGGGGAATTTCTGCAGCAGGCTGTGAACACAAAGGGACAAATGCCCGAGCTTGACTTCATCAGGAGATCGCTCAAGTGACTGCTGAGGGTCCTCATTTACTTTTCTTTAGGAGAAAAACAAATTCTTTCAGACCTGTGACTTGGCTAATCACAAGGAACATCTGTGGCCTCCTAAAAATATCTGCTTTGTGCCATTTTGTGGAGCACAATATTTAGATAGCCGGTGGTGTAATTAAATCGATGTTTAGCTAACTCCTGGAAACAGCTGGAGGCTCCCAGAGCCCAGGATGAGATTTATGGGCAGCCTGAGCAGTGGGCTGGGAGCTGTTTTGTAGGCTCTGGGTCGGGGTGGTAGGGCTGGAGGGGCCAGAGAGGGGGACGTGAGGGACTGAGGAAACAGTGGCAGAGAGCTGCAGGGCACACTCAGGGCAGATGGCTGAGGATTATTCCCATGCTTGCCTGGCAGCCCTGGAGTGTTAGTGCCTACTGAGGAAAGGTTTCCCATAACCAGTCTGAAAGAGTTGTGTCTCAAAGGATTTGTTTTGTTGTGCTATAGCCCAGGAGGTGACATGGGGTGAGGGGATAGTTTCCTAAGGATGCTCACTCGGTTTCTGGAGCACTCTGGATGCTGGTGGGGATTTTAGCCGGTGCTGGGGTTCCTCTTGCTCCTCACCAACAAAGAGAATAGAATGGAAGCAATGTTCAGGCACAGGGTCTCAGGCCTTTTCAGTTGAGTGGATTCTTATCTGAGCCCCCAGATGTCTAGGAAGCTGGACATAGCCCATGTGGCAGGGCCAAGGGTGGGGGATTCTCTGGAGCCTGTGACACCACTGAGACCCTGGGCCCTCTGTGGGGATGCAGGTGCCAGCTTGGTGGAGTGGCACACAGAGAGGATCCAAGGAGTCTGGGGTCAGGGAGGAAGACCAGGGGTAGCAGCTTCCCCTGCCCTCTCTCCTTTGGAATCTTGATGTTTGTGTGAAGAAAAAGGACAGCCTGTTGGTGTTGCCAGCCCCTAAACATTCATTCATTCATTTGTGATCATTACCCACCACCTGCTATCCAAGGCATCTACTTGGCCCTATGCTATGTCTAAGGGAGGAAATGGTGAGCCCCTCGCCTGGCCACACAGTGATAAGGCTCGGAAGAGATAACCCAGAGGGTGTGGACTGAATTATGATTGGCACAGACTTCTCAAAAAATGAGGTCAGAGCAATGAGCAGGAGGTGGCCTGAGATGGTGCTGACATGAGACCATTCCAGGCAGGGGGAAACAGCACACGCAAATGCCCTGTGGCTGGCAGAGCAGGATGTATTCCAGGGCTGAAGATGAGGCTGGGATGCTGGGGAGCAGGGATCCTATACAGGACAATGGCAGAAGGGTGAAGAGTGCACGAGGAACCAGGCATAGCCTTTTAGATTGGGGCAAGTCTTCATTGTCATCTTCATGCCAGGAAATACGTGTGAAGGTCTGAACCCCATGTTACCTCTGTCTTATTCTGGAAAAGAAGGTTGGGTGGGCAATGATACTTTCTGGCTGGGGTCCAGAGATCCTTAAAGCTGGAACTGCCAAAATGTTTAGGGTGTTTTCCCTATTTGAAATCTGTGACCCC
This sequence comes from Fukomys damarensis, assembly GCF_012274545.1. Classification (NCBI taxonomy): domain Eukaryota; kingdom Metazoa; phylum Chordata; class Mammalia; order Rodentia; family Bathyergidae; genus Fukomys; species Fukomys damarensis. Next base: position 29,025,807 of record NW_022900919.1, on the reverse strand, counting down.
AGTCTCCTTTAAGCCCTGATGGTGACCATGATGGAGGTGGCTTTGTGACATCACTGAAGGGACAGCGATGAAAGACCTAAACCCACGACCTTGGTCCAGAAAACCAAAGGCATCACATCAGCATCTTCCCAGGCCTCAGCCAAATGGTCTGTAAGGAGACACAAGGGGAGAAAGGGCCAAAGGAAGAAGGAAGGCTGCCTCTTATGTCTCTTGGGGGAACCATCTTGCTCTGTGACTGAAGGCCCCAATTCTGTACTTACGTGGCCTGGCAGTGATGTCATGGGCAGGGTGGGGACATGAAGTTGTAAGAAATGTGCTGGTGGAGATCAAAGGGTGTGGTGGCACCCCCGTTCTGTGGCTAATTCATCTGTGACACTGTCTTTGGCTCTTGAATGGGCTCTTCTCCTCCACAATGGTGAGCACCATTTCCTTTGGCTATTTATGTTCTAAACATTGGTTGGTGTCTGGGAGTTGATGGGGAAAGGGGAGGTCAGAGTAAGTAGTGGCAACGGGGGCAATTCCAAGAAATTAAAGGTTGTTCAGAATTGTGAGGCTTAAAGTTATTAAGATCGACTGAGTTCTGAGCTGTGTAGAAGCTCCTATTCAGGGGCTGGGAAAAGGAGAAAAAACCCACCTCCATTTGTGTGAACGCTGTGTCGAATTTGATCCTGACTTCTGTGAGCTGGGATTTACACAAGGTCTTTAGCACAGCATCTGTCCAATAAATACAACTGCCAGGGCGCACATTATGTTGGAAACCCCCTGGGCGCCTTTGATTTATGTGTATCCATGGTAGGTATTTGCTTTGCCTCCTGAGTCATTTAGGAGGAGAAAGAGAAGTTTCTTACTCCAGGGCGCAAGGTCAAGGTGGGTCAGGATTTGAAAATGGATCTATTGGACTCCAAACCTCTTGCAGCAAGAAATATTGGCCCTGATCTCCTGTCACAAATAGTTTTTTTTTCATAAAAAGTTAAAGAACCAGATAGGGGTTTGAAACTTAGAATTGAATAAACTGAAAACCAGAAAAGAAAGACCTGAAGTAGATCTGAGCCCTGTTTCAAGCTGGCTACTAGGAGATGATGACTTCCTACATTGGTCCATATTTTGTTGCTAATAACAAAGTGCTACAGACTGGGCAAGTTATAAAGAAAACAGGTTTATTTTGGATCACAATTCCAGTCCAGTGGGAGGCATTACATCTGCTGATGGCTCCTTGCTGCCTGAGTTCTAAATCACGCCGGGCAAATCTGTCTGATTGTCCTTCTTATAAAGCCACCAGGCTTTCTTCACAGGGTTCACTCTGCTGTCCCTGTCCTAACTTCTGAATACTCAAGTCAGATGAAGTTTCCTTCTGTTGGGGTATCATAGACATAAGAAGTCCTGCCACCATCAGCTGCGTGTGGATAGACAGTTCAGGAACACCAGACAGATGCTTGGGGATGTCTGGATTCTCAGTGAGGAGACACACTCCACAGACACTGCACCCCTCTGCAAATCTGGGGAGATCCCAAGCGAGGAGCACCTAGTGAGTCCCAGTTATCCTGCAGATCTATGAGCAAAACCATGACTGTTCCTGTTTTAAGCCACTGTTGCGGGTCACTCCTTGTGCCCTAATTATTACCTAGAGGATCTAGGCTGCTGTTTCTATCAAGGGAGAAAATGCACCACAGGGACGAGTTGCAGCCCTGCCAACTTGCCACCCATGGTGACCTTGGGTCAGTCCTATGACCCTCAGAGCATCAGTTTCTCCACCTGAAGAATGGGGTTGTGTTTCCTGCCTCAGGTGGTCACTGCCAAAGTTAGCACCTAGCACCAGGCCTTCATGGTAACAGATGAGCAGTCAGTGTTGTTGGAATAAGTAACCATTACCAAGAATCAGGCTCACAGAATGTGAAAGGAATGAGGGTGAAGACGGGCTGGCGAGACAATGGGGGCCCCCAAATGGGCAGATAGAATAGCACACAGTACTATCGTCCAGCCCAGCATACAGGTGGTTGCTAAGTGTGCATGTGTGTGTACAAGTGTGTGTGTATGTGTGTGCAGGTGTGTATGTGTGTGCAGGTGTGTATATGTGTGTGTATTCAAATGTTCCTTTAACAAGGAAGCAGACAACGTCTCAAAGTTTGGCTGCTCTGAGTGGAATCCATCTACCTGGGTGCTCGGGGGAAGTCTTGTCTGCAGATCTTTGTTGTGTGACGTTGTAGAGACATGTGACACAGAGCTTGTCTGGGGTGTTTTTTAGGCAGGCTGAACGAGTGGAGGTCACCGAATCAGTGTAGTCTGCTTCTGGATCCTGTAGCCAGCTACTTGGGCTTCTACATGGTCTTAGCAACTTGAAGGGGCCTTCTTTCCAGTGAGCTTTTTATTAATAAGCGATATTCACAGTGCAGAGGCTGCACACAGCCAAGTGCATGGCTTGATGAATTCCCCTAAATGGAACACAACACAAATGTATCTTCACATACTAACTCTTGGGCAAGAAAGGATGTTCTCAGTGTCCCAGACACTGTCTATAGGCTCCCTTCCTGTCCCCACCACATCCCCCACCAAGGGCAGCCACAATCTCAAAATAACATTGTTCATTTTCCCCAGTTTTGCTTGTTATATATTAGAATCTTGCACTCTGTATGCCTCTCTGTCTGGATTTTTCTGCCTGCTATTGTATCTGTGAATTTATGTATTCTTTTCTTTTGAGGCAGGGTCTTGAATTCCTGTGTTCTTGCATGCTGTATTCTGACTTGTGCATTCTCTAGGCTGCACCATATTTTGTTTTATGAATATACCACTCTGTCGGAAAAGTGAACTGCCTCATTTTCCCTCTGTTCTCACACACAATCAACACAAGACTCCTGTGACCTCAAAATGTGTGGGGATTTCTTCTCACCAGCAAGTAGTCAGCAATCAGCAAGCAATTCTGCACCACACACACCAGCTGAGAGTTCTCTGGTTCAATTCAGAAACCACCTTCCTGGATCTAGCACCAGTCCCACAGGCCGGGAGTGCCATTCCCCAAGACTGCCCCACCCCTCATCAATCCCAGTGTCTTGGTGTCTTTCCTCATTGCTAAGACACAATACTCAACTCCCCACAACTTAAAGCAGGAGAGGCTTATTTTGGCTTATGTTTCACTTCATGGTAGGCCAGCTCCAAAGAAGAAACAGCATGCTTGAGGGACCTGGTGGGGGAAAAGCTGCTTATATCATGGCAGCCAAGAGGCAGAGAGCAAAGAGAGGAGGCAGGAAGGGAGGTCACCCTCCTAGGACACCCTCAGTGACCAGTCTCTTCCAAACAGATTCTACCTTCTAACAGCAAGCCAGCTATAGCATCTCATAATCCGATCACCTTCAAGAGCTCTACCTTTGAGTGTATGAGGCTCTTGGGAGATATCTAAATATAAACCATGACACCCAGGTAGTTTTTCCTATGATTCTGATGGACCAACTATGAATGAGAAGTTCTACAACACTCTCTTCAGATGCTACTGATTTGCTGGAGTGACCCACAGAATCAGGGATACTGCAAAGGGAATCACAAGGGAATCAGATGAAGAGGCAGGTAGGGCAAGCTAGTCCCTGTCCTCTAGGTGTGGCTGTTCTTTTCTCATAGATGGCTTTTACCAGACTGAGATAAAGACCATCTATTCTGATCTTCTGTAGTTTTTTTAAAAATCATGAGTGGAAGTTGGACTTTGTCAAATGCTTTTTCAGGGTCTATTGAGTTGATTTTGTGATTTTTGTCTTTGTCTCTGTTGATATGGTGTATTACATTTATTGATTTTCATATGTTGAACCATCCCTGCATACCTGGGATGAGACCTACTTCATCATTGTGTATAATTTTCTTGATGATTTGCTGCATTGTTTGCCAGTATCATATTGAGGATTTTTGCAACTATATTCATTAGGGAGATTGGCCTGTAGTTCTCTTTTTTGGTTGGATCCCTCTCTGGTTTTGACATCAGGATAATGCTTGTTTCCAGGAATGAATTTGGGAGTATTGCTTCCCTTTCAATTTCATTAAAGAGTTTGAGAAGCATTGGCATTAGGTCTTCCCTAAATTTCTTGTAGAATTCAGCAGTGAATCTACCAGGACCTAGGATTTTCTTTTTAGTAGGCTTTTAATTAAACCTTCAATTTCATTACTGATACTGGTTTATTTAGAATTTTTACATCTTCATGAGTCAGCTTTGGTAGTTTGTTCATATGTATCTAGGATTCTGTCCATTTCTTCTGTGTTTTCCATCCTATTAGAATATAGGTTCTTAAGGTAGGTTTTGATTATCTGTATTTCTGTGGGATTTGTTGTTATTTCTCCCTTTTCATTCCTAATTGCATAGATTTAAGTCTTCCCTTTCCTTTTTTTCCCTGGTACTAGGGATCAAATTCAGAACCTTGTGGTTGCCAGGCAGATGCTGTGCTGCTGAGGTACATCCCCAGCACTTCCTTTTTTTTTTTAAAAAAAATAAAGTTAGATAAGGGTTTGTCAACTTTATTTAATCTTTCAAAGAACCAACACTTCAATTCATCAATTCTTTGTATTATTTTTAAAAAATTTCCATTGCATTAATTTCTGCTCTGATCCTTATATTTTCCTTTCTTGTTTGAGCTTTGGGCTTGACTGGCTCTTCTTTTTTTAGAATCTTGAGGTTCAACATTACGTTGTTTAAGCTCACTCTCTTTTTTTGAGATGGGAATTCACCACTATAAATTTCCCTTGTAGGACTGCTTTCATTATGTCCCATAAATTCCATTATATCTTATTGGCATTATTGTTTATAGAAACTGTCTAATTTTGTCTCTAATTTCATGTGTGATCCGTTGGTTTTTTTTCAGCAGGATATTACTTAATTTCCAAGTGTTTATGAAGTTTTTGTGGTTTCTTTTGCCATTGATTTCCAATTTCACTGCCCTATAGTTTGATAATATGCATGGGATAATTTCAGTTTCTTTGCATTTACTGAAGCATGTTCCATGGGTTAGCATATGGTCTGTTTTGGAGAACATCCAACATGCAGCTGAGAAGAATGTATTCTGATGCAGGGTGGGACACTCTTGGACACCTACTAAGTTGATTTGTTCAAAAGTTTGGTTTAGTTCTGGTATTTCTTTGTGGAAATTTTGTCTAACTGATCTCTCTATTTGTGATGTGATGTATTAAAGTTCCCCATTACAACTATATTAGTGCTTATTTGATATTTCATATCTGTTAACATTTGTTTTATATAGTTGGGCGCACTGATATATATATAATATGTAATATATATATATAATATAACCTTCTTTGTCTCTCTTAATTAGTCTTGGCTTGAAATCCATTTGAATTCTACAAATAGAATAGCTACGTTTGCTTTTTTATGGGTTCCTGTTACATGGAGTATTGTTTTCCATCCTTTGACTTTCAGTCTTTGAATTTCTTTTTTGAATTGTGTGTTTCTTGTATGTATCATATTGTTGGATCTTGCTTCTTGATCTCTTTTGCCAATCTGTTTCTTTTGATTGGTAAATTGAGACCATTTACATTGATGGTTATAAATGATATATATTGACATCCTTTTCATGTTATTTTCCTGTAATTGGTCCCCTTCCTCACTTTTTCCCCTGCTGTTTAATTGCTTGCTTTGCCTGATGGATTCGCTCTGCTGGGGTTTGTAGAGTTGTAGCCTTCATTATCTCTTTCTAGAATGTCCTTCAGAACATTTTGGAGTGCTAGTTTGGTGGTCATGGATTTATTTAGCTGTTCTTTGACATGGAAGTATCTTATTTCTTCATCAATTTTGAGATAGTTTTGTGGGGTACATCCATCTAGGCTGGAGGTTTAGGCTTGAAATACTTCACTCCTAGCTTTTCTTGACCTGAGGATTTGTGTTAAGTCTGCTATAATTAAGATGGACTTTCTTTTATAGGTGATTTGTTTGTTTTCTCTAACAACTTTTAATGTTTTGTTCTTGTGTTGAATTTCTGGAATTTGACTGTTATATGCCTTAGTGTAGATTTTTGATTATGGCTAATTAGAGTTTTCCATGCCTCACTTATCTGTATGTCACATTCTTTTTCCATGCTTGGAAAGTTTTTGCCATTACTTCTGTGAAAAGGTTTTTAAAAAAATGTAATTTGCTCTATGTCCTGCTTTTTCTTTTTATTTATATATGAAAAATTTTTTTTATTTAAAAAATTTTAATCCTGTCTTTTCATTGACTCTGATCAATGTTATGTTCTTCTTTACATCATCTAGAATATGTTGGGTTGATTTTTCCTGGTTCTTTGTTACTTTTAAGAATCATGAGAAAATGAAAAAATGGAAATAAAGTGTTTGTAAATGGGGAGGGGAGGAGGGGGGTGAAGGGAGGGCAGGGACAAGGGGGAAAAAGGAGAACCAAGACCTGTCATGTAAAAGTACAAGATCCCAATAATGAATGTAACTGTACTGTATACCTAAAATGTACCAATAAACTCAATAAAAAAGAATCTTTCTTTTCATGATTATTAACCAAAGTTCTATCTTCTATATCTGATATTCTGTCCTCACATTGGCTCATTCTGCTGCATATACCTTCATATGGAATTTTTACTCTTCTGGATATCTGATTGAATCTTTTTCATGGATCCATTTCTTTCCTTTGTTGGGCATTCATGCTTTCCATCATTTTCCTAAGCTCCTCTTTTTATAAATCTGTATCTTCTCTAGAGTCACTAACCAGGTCCTTTATTATGGTCACCATCTCTGGAGTTATCTGAGAAATTCTTTTTAATTTGATTTTTTTCTAGAGCCTCATTCTATTACTTCCAGTTTTATCACTTTGGAAAGTCAAGGTGGGTGACTTTTGAATTGTTCCATCTCATTGGTTTTGGTGAGCCTTGGTGAGCTGGAAGTCTAGGGTTGCATCTTGTTTACATGTCTTCTCATTTTCTTTTTTCTTTTTTTTTAGTTTAATGCTTGGGTTGATGCTTGTAAATTACATAAGACAGGTAGCTTTAATGCTAGTATTGAGAACTTTTAGGAAATGACTACTTTTCAGAGATGTCTTCCAGGTGTAGTTGGCTTTTGGATTTTGAGTCTATTGCAAGATCCTACCTCTTCAATTTATTGAAGATGAAAAGATGCTGCCTATTTGGCCTAGACCCTGGTTCTTTAGCACTGGCCTACAGTATTGTTTATGACCTTCAGGCAGTCTCAGTCTTGGCACACCAGAAAGAACAACTGATTGGAACAATCATCTTGGCTACAGTAGTACAATAAGCAATAACAATAGCATAAAACAAAGGATAGAAAATGAAAAACTGTGGTGACTATTAATTTGTCATGTTTAACCATATGAGCTATATTTGTGGTTATATAATAAAATCTAAAACAAGGCAGAAAATTGTACATAGTAAATATGACCTCAATATGTCAATTTTACCCTCAGGGGAGAAAATCAAAAGGGATTGGGGGAAATAGAGAAAGAGAAGAAGAGGAAGAGATTAGAAGCAAGGTTGGAGGATGAATCTCACATGAACTTTGGGAACTGGTAAAGAAGACAGGAGGGAAAGAGAGAAGAAAGAAATAAAAACAACAGAACAAGATCTGTACCAGGAATCCAGCAGTGCTTCGTATCTGAAGGTGGAAGTTTTTATTCAAGAGGGCAGAGACAGAAAAGTGCCCCAAAGCAAGAGAGGGAAACTTACATGAACTTAATGGGCTTAGGACTCTGCCTGTCACTGGCCACTGTGATTAGAATAAGAACTGAGATCTGGGAGCTTATTGCCACCTGATTCTACAGTGCACTACAATTTCATATCTCACAAGGAAGTAATCACATTACAATTAAAACTATGGCATTCTGATTTCTGTAGTATTTTATTAACTCATTTGAAAAGGCATTTTCAGGTTTAATTAGGTGAAGATTTTTTATCAGAGAGTCCTCTTTGGTGAACATGGAAAGAAAAAGTAGGGAGGAAAAAAATGCCTTAGTATATTCTGAATGTCTCACTGACGTCCTGATGTTTTTTATTTGTCTTTAACTTCAAGTTATTGATGTCTGAGGTTCTTCCACTCTCCAGACAATGTTATTTTGGTGTCATCAAGAGCAGTGATGGGGCCAGGGATTTAGCTCAGCGGTTCAGTGGCCTGCCTTGCAAGAGCAAGGACCCGAGTTCAATCCCTGGTACCGCCCCCCGAAAAAAGAGTAGTGATCATGCTTTTTTTTCTTTAAATTTATTTTAACTGACAAACTCTAACTGTGTATTCATGGGGCACAGTGTGATGTTATGACCCATGTGTACATTATGGAATAACTAAGGTTAATTAACATATTAATTACCACACATAATTATCAGTTTTTCTAGTGACAACATTTAAAATCTAATCTTGGAGTGATTTTGAAACAAACGATGCATTGTTGTTAATTATGGACACCATTCTGTGGAATAGGTCAACAGAGCTTATTCCTGCTGTCTAATTGAAAGCTTGTACCTTTGATAAGCATTTTGCCTTTTCCTACCCAACTGCTGCCCTCCACCTCTTCAGAACCACCATTCCACTCTCCATTGTGTCTGTTTGATTTTTGAAATCCTTGCAAGAACTGGAACCACTATGTTCCACAAACACATCCCTTATGTTTTTATTTATTTTTTTTTGAGACAGGGTCTTGCTATATAACCCAGGGTAGCCTTGAACTCACTGTGCAGCAAGGCTGGCCTCAAACTCATGGCAATTCTCCTGCCCCAGCCTGTGCTGGGATTACAGGTGTGAGCCACCACCCGTGGCACCCCTTACTTTTTCTACTGTAAATTTTTACTTTAGCATAATAGTAGCCAGCTGTGTGTCTCAGTACCTTTGCCTGAGAGATACAGTACCTTTGCCAGAGGTTTACACACTTGGTACAACAGACAACAAAGTGTATGTATATGTGCAAATTGTCAGACTGGAATTTTCACCCACATGTTGCTCTAACAGGTTTTGCATATGTTTACCTGAGCACCACAGAGGGCATAATACACTCATATTACTCTAGGATTTGGTTTTTAAAAAAAAGGTTTCTTTTGGGCTGGGGATTTAGTTCACTGGTTCTGGTGCCTGCCTCACAAGCACAAGGACCAGAGTTCAATCCCTGGTGCAAAAAAAAAAAAAAAAAAAAAAAAAAAATTTTTTTTTACTTTCAATTTTTCTGGTAGAAGTAGGCCAATTCAGTACAATTACACATGAAAACCAGATTGGAGGAGGTCAAAAGTGAATCGTCAAATTACTCATGCATGGATAAATAATGAAGATGATCCATTATGGTAAAATGCATGCTTTCATAACAAAAGAGTAGTGTGGATGTATGATGATGATGATGATGATTATGACTTTGGTGTTGGCCATGTGACAGTGAAATGGAATAAGAATTAACTAATACTGACACAGAGAATGCAGACCTTCTTGATTCAGACGATGAAGAAAACAGCAATGTGAGTGCATATTTGACTAGTTGAAATGTTGCAAAATGGTCATGCAACTAAACGGAATGATTCAATGTTAGAACTAGGTCCAAAAATATAGTGAGGGTCTTGGCAGGAGTGAAACCTATTGGACGGAATGTCAGCACTGCCATTCATTGTTGGAAATTATAACAGATGATACAAGATGTTGTGAAATATACAAAAGCTGAAATACAAGTAAAACACTCTGTATGCACCAATAGCCATATTAAGATGCTTTTATTATGATACCTCACTATCTGAACTGAAAGCATTCATTAGTCTGCTGTACTTAGCAGGGATTTCTCATGGTAATTGCAGGAGTATAAAAGACTTAAGGATAAGCAAGAGTTCAAAATATGGCATAAAAATTTATGCCCTTATAGATGTGAAGACTTATTATGCTTTCAATTTAAAAATTTACCCTGGAACACAGCCACTAGGTTCTTATTCATAGAGTAATAAACCAAATGATGCTGTGAACAAACTTGTTGCTCCCATCTTCCAAAGTAATTGGAATGTTTGTGCCATTCAATAATTAGTTTATGTTTCCAATTGATGTTACATTTGCTAACAGAGCACAAGTTGGCTAGTGTAGAAACTATATGCAGGAATGAAATTCAACATTCCAAATGAAATGTTGCAATTTCAAAACAGAATTGTATAGTACAATCTTTGGATTTCAGAAGGATTTACATTGGCTTTGTATATGGCAAAGAAAAACAAACTGGTATGGCTGATATCAACATTACACCACAGTGGAAATATTGATAGGGAAACTTCAACAAAACAGAAACCTGGGATGGAAACTTTCAACAAAACCAAAGGCAGAGCAGATGTTCTTGATGAGTTATACAGCAACTATCATATCACTTGAACTATAAAACATTGGTCAATGTTTGTTTGTGTTTTACTCAATCCTGAACATGTGTGGCATAAATAGTTTGATAGTTTACAAAGAAAATAACAACTGCAAAATAGCTCAGAGAAATTTTCTTAGAGGATTGGGACTGGAACTCATAAGAGAACATTTACAGTGGAAGAAAAGCAGAATGTTTCTGCCCAGGGAACTACATGCAAAAAAAAAAAAAATTGTAGAGCACACTGGGGAGTCAACAGGTGAACAGACAAGCACAGCATCCCAAAGACCTAATATGGCAACAGGAAAACAACAACAAAGAAAGTCAACTGTACTGTATAAGAAAGAACAGGAAAACAAAACATATGTGCTATCAGTGCAATACTTGTGAATGGAACATGTAATTTGCATGTGTGAAGGTGGCTTTGGGTGTGAAAATTGAGGCAAATTATTTTTGCTGTAGAGTTATTTTGGTATTTTCATTGTAGTTCAATGGGTTTTTATTTCTGATGTTAGCTCAAATTTTCTAAGTAAGTATACAACTGATGTAAAAATGTTGATGTCTAGTCTGAGGACTCATTATACATTTTATATTTTATTTTATTGATATTGTATTTTCCTGTGAGGTGTACACTGTAGAACATAATAGGAAGGTCCTGACAAAACAGGAAGAGAAGAGAGGTGACAAGAATGGCCCGCTACATAGGAAAGGAAAGCTAAGCATGTGTGCTGTTGTTGTAAGTGAGACGTGTGCATGGAACATGGAGGTGTCATTTGTGAAGACTGGCTTGGGTGTGACAAATGAATCAAATATATTTTTGCTATAGAGTTCTATGGTATTTTCATTATACATATATTTTTAATTTCTGATTTTATCTTTTAGGTTTATTTATTTATTTTTTGTACCAGGGATTGAACTCGGAACCTTGCACTTGCAAGGCAGGTGCAGTACCAGTGAACGAAATCCCCAGCCCTATCTTCTAGGTTTTGTAAGCAAGTACACATCTGTGAAAATGTTGATGTTTATTCTAAACATGCCATACATATTAATAATGCATTATTTTATTGATATTTCATGTTCCTATTAGCTACACATTGTATAATATAATAAGAACATTCTGACAAAATAGTAAGACCAGTGAGATGTCAGGTATGTCCTACAAAATGGTAGGAAAGCAAAACACATGTGCTATCAGTAAAAGCAATAAATGTGTATGGAACATGCTGTTATCATGTGTGAGGACTGCCTTAGGTGTGATAATTGAAATAAGGATTTTTTTCATAGAGTGCTATTGATATTTTCATTGTAGCTCATATAGGAATTTATTTCTGTTGTCCTTTTTTAAACTTTATATACCAAAAAAAAGTTGAGTTGAAAAATTTGATTTTTCTTATAAACATTTAATAAATATTAAAAATTCAATGCTTTATTTTTATGATTTTTTTCTAAGTACCCATTGTTTAATATGGTAAAGCTCATAAAATTAAAATTAGTAATTCACCAGATAGACATTCTAAAGAATAAACATGGGTGTGAGTGCCTTTATGACAAAATTAATGTTATGCTTTGCATTAATAGCAGTGTGTAATAATTTTTTTTAGTATATATGCTGCCAAAGTGAGCACATGTGTGATACATTTTTAATTTGAACATTTACTGTATTTTTGATCACCCCATTGAGTAACCACTTATAGCAGTTTCTGTCAAAAAGAAGTATGATGCTGTTCTTATTTCTCAGATCTGGCACCATGCCACTCCCGCCTCTTCCCTAAAGTGAAAATGACCATGGAAGGTAAATGTTTGGAATGCATTCAAGACATCGAGGCAGCCACAACAGAGCAACCAGAGGCACTCAGAGTACTTCTGGAACTGTTTCAGAAAGTGGCAAGAATGATGGGGTAGGTGTGACCGAAGTGAGAGGGAGAATTCTGAGTGGGATTGACGGGAATATATCTTTTATATAAAAATTAAACGTCCATCTCATTTTCGGATCACGCCATGTACTCGTTGGGGCTTGATGCTGGCGCTTTGATATTTGAGCTTGTCCAGGTAACAGCAGCCATGTCGTGTTCACTTCCCGGAGGAAGTGGTTCTAGGGAACCCCAGATAAGGAGCTACATCCCATCTTAAAAGGTGCTAAGGTTGGAATCTGTGTGAGCTCGCGACCTTACAGCTGCAGCGGTTCAGCTCTGCCATTTCCTGACCATGACCTTGCAGAAGCCTACCGCCTCCTCTCACATTATAGTTTGTGTCTAAATGCTTGTTTTTTTTTCAGTTTTCTGAAAATATTGCCTAAAGGCTGATTAAATCACTTTACTCCCCACTCCTCTCCAACAGAACTCAGCGGTTTTTCTGGGGCAAAAGGAAATTGTAGCATCAGCGTTCAGATGAGAAGAAGCTGTGGATACATTCACAACTGTCGGGAAGCCAGTCTGCATTGAAGTGATTCTGGGAGGGCCAAGCCAGGCTGCCTCTGTCTCCACAATTTGCCCTCATCACACTTATCTCTTGGTTGGCTGTGCCATGGATCTGGACTGATGGAAGCTGAGCCTGGGGAGATGAGCAAAGGCTGGATTTCCTGCTGAATTTTCCCCATTTGCTCAGGGCTGAGCTCCAGCAATGGCAGGCAGAAGGCTTGTTCTTCATGGCCCCTCCTTGAAGGGCCGCCCCAAAGACCCCATTAAAAGATTTGGTTCTACAGAGGTTTTTCAGAAAAAAGATTCAGGTAGCTCTCCAGAAGAACTTCATTTTTTACTGTTAATGGCTTGGGTTAATGGAGACTCAATGTTCATTTTTCCAGCTTCAGCATTTGTATGAGAAAACTGCAGGAATAGCCACATTTGTTCACTCTCTGCCGTGTCCATCCCTCTTGCAGCGTAACTTTGTCACTTTTCCAGTCAAGGCCAGTCTGTATCTATCCCTTTTATCATGACCTTTGATTTGCTTTAGCCAGTAGCTGTAGAGGATAGTGAGCCATCATGGGCTTGGGCCTGCCTCCAGCATGTAGGTGTGCCAAGATTTTCTTGCTGGACAAACACGCTGGAGCTGAGCTACCCCTATTGAGGCCCATATGTATGATGTTTTCCAGACAAGATCAGCAAGGCTCACTTGCCCTGATGGAGGGCAGAATGGGGTATCCACCTGAGGCCAGAAAATCACCCTGCTGAGCCCACCTCAAATTTCTGACTCAGTATTGTGAGCTAGATAAGTTGTTTTGAGAAATTTGTTACAGAGTATGTCAGCTTTGTGTTACTGGCACAAAATACCTGAGTGATTAACTTAGAGGGCAGAAAGTTTTGCTTTGTCTCAACGTTTCAGAGATTTCATCCCAGTCATTGGCCCATGGCTTTTTGACCTGGGGCAAAGCTGAACACCATGGTGGGGATCAGGGAGCAAACTGCTTTCCTCATGGTGGACAGAAGCAAAGAGAGAGGCGAAAAAGGATCAGAGTCCCTTCCTTGTCCCTTCCAAGGGCATCCCCCCATGACCTAAATTTCTTCTGCTAACATCCAGGTCCTAAAAATTCTACCCCTTTCTAGTCATGCCCAATATTAGCAACCATTTATAGCTCATTTATTGTTGGTTATGGCAACCAACCCTTTAACATAGGACATTTGGGGGATACTTAGCCAACCACAGCACAGAGAGATAGATGATCATGTCCTTTGAGTGATCCAACAATTTATTCCAGGCATAGTGGATGGGTGGCACCTGTGGTCACACCAAACAGCTCACAATTCTGCCTCACTAACCTTAATTCTCATAGGTAGCAGCTGTTACAGATGAGTGAGTTGGAACAATACAGATGTGCCGCTCTTCTTGCCAAATTCAAGCCCTTTTATTACATAGCCGGTGAACAAGGTAGCTAGTGCTCAGAAATTCCCTCGGCAATGAGAAGCAGTTTAATTTCTCCTTTTAAATCATTCTTTCAGTTGGGGAGGGATCTGGGGAGAGCAAGCAGAGTCTTACAGAAGCAGTTTAGTGGGAGCACAAGGAAGTTTCACATGCAGTAGGTGGCAAGTTTACTTTAGCAAATTTACTGCCAAGCAGGATGTGGGGGTTTTGAGTGCTTTGTTCAAGTGCAAGCACTTTGTTCTAATGCAGGTACAAACTGGCACTGATGCACAAGATAGAGTCGGGCCGGCTATTTGTCAATGAATTTAGGAACAGAGGAAAACTAAAAGTCACTTCTGCCTCCAGAGTCTATATTTGAACTAAAGACCAAAATTAGTGGCTTGTCTGATCACTCCTTTCTCAATTCTCCTTTCTCTATTCCAACTCCCCTGTTTTTCCAAGGAAGCTGCCAGTGCCAGCCTCAGGTTTATCTGTATTTAAAATCCAGTGTTCCTTCATCAAAGGCAGATTCCAGAAGCAAAAATTCCTGTGTCCTGACTGCAGCTGGATTCTAAACCAGTCAGGAAGCAGTGGAATCTTGCCTCTGTGTTTCTGTAAATGGGAAATTAGAAAACACAATGTAGCAAAATTGACCCAAATTGGAAAAATTAATATGAGGATGTGAGATGGACAGGAACAAAAATGGTAACCAGGAGCAATGGCAGGCAATGAATAGAGAGAAATGAGAACTCCCTTGGTGACACCCATGGTCGTGTTTCTTGCTGTTCCCTCCTCACTGTGTTCCCTCCCGGGCTGATTTTGTTTACCAAATATATGCCGTAGGCTGTCTGGCACCATGGTCCTAGCCATGGGTTGAATGAACTCATTCTGGGGTGTACAGGCCCGCAGTTCTCAGTATGAAGGTGGCAAGAGCCCAGGCTGACTCTGACTGGCCTGTACCTTCTCTGTCAGGGACTTGATGCTCTTGGAAGCCACATCCGGTGTCCACAGGGTGTTTTTAGCATGCATGTGGGGGCAGAGGATGACTTAGGCTGCTGTTTCCCAGCCTGCAATTGATTAGATTGATGACCATGACCATTCAAAGTTTTTTTCTAGCCTAAATCCAGAGAGAGAGAGAGAGAGAGAGAGAGAGAGAGAGGAGGGAAGAGGAGGGAATTAGGAAGCAGGCAGAGAGTTCTGTTTGTGGGAAGTTCTGAACTCAATGACTTTTAAAAGTCAGCATTAGACTCCTCAGGATATAACTATTCACAAGCTAATAGTAATTTTGAGGTGAGGTCTGGCATTGGGGAGAGCTGTCTGACTTGCACTGGGGTGGGGTGAGGAATCAAGGAGTATGCAGGACAAGGGTTTTGAGGCCATTCCCACTGCTCTTTGGAGGAGCTGGCTGGCCCTCGTCCCCTGGGAGGGCACAAGTAAGTATGCCAGGACTTTCCATGGACGAGGTAGTTGAGAAGTGGCAAGTCATACCCATATACACTCCTTGCTTAACAGGGAGGATGCATGTGCTAAATTTGATATTTGTATTTCTTATCTTTTTTTCCCTTTTAGTGTAGTAAAAGTTGATTTTTAAAAGCTCATTATACGTTAGCTGTTATTTTTATGTGTAGGCTACATCTAATTGGTAGTGCCAATTAATAGGAAACAGGTTAGTTGAATTACCTATAAATATTATTGCTACCAACCAATGGTCTTTCCTATATGTTGAATATTTTTTTCCTTGATTGAATTTGACTTATAACTTCGAATCTTAGAGTTTATTTTTGCCACTTGGAAAACTTCAATTTTATGTAATGAATATTTTCTCTCATGATTTCCTCTTTGAATGTAAAAAAAAAAAAAAAACCAAAAAAAAAAAAAAAAAAAAAAAAAAACTTCCATGCAAAATTCTGTGGAGCTCACTAATTCTATTTTAGTTTTATATTTTATATCTAGCTCTTTAATGCAGCTGGAATTTATTTTGTGGTCTACTGTAAGGTAGTCCCTAACTTTTTTTTTTTCAGGAGATGGCATTTAGATGCTCGGATAGGGCCGCAGTTTCAACTCTGTAGGCACCAGGAAGTCAGGCTCAAACATAGTTGGGATCTCAAGTCAAATTAAACTCCGTGCTGCAGTGAGCCAGAGCACACTCTGGGGTGGATGTTGGGGCATCCAGCTGTTAACTGACAATATGCTGCCTCTCCAGACCATTCCACTAGACCAAATCCTCAGAGGAAAGTTCTAGGCAGGGTGACCATAAGTTTCCCACCATCTAGGACAAATTTAAGGGTAAAAGTGAGTGCCATTAATCATTGCACAGAACTGCTGGCATAAAATGGAAGTTTCCCAGGCAAAGCAGAATGATTTCTGTCTGCCTACAGAGGACAGATTCTCCCTCCTCTAAGGACTGAGGATTGACATCTTTACCTTTCAGGGAGAGTTTTGCATCTTGGCTGCTCGAGTTCCTGGAGCTTGTTTCTGGGTGAGCAAAAGACGACTGTCCAGGCCAGAGCCTTTGACAAGGAATATGTTCTTTTCTAGAGTGGAAATAGGAATAGGAGGAAATTGAAGAAGAATCAACTTGTAGCCATTAGGATCTATCTATCTATCTATCTATCTATCTATCTATCATCTATCTATCTATCTATCTATCTATATATATATATATATATAATATTTTGTGCAGAACAGAGTCTTGAAAGGGGTTGGAGTTATTTTCAGAGGAGTTGATGGCATTTCAAAGAGTCAGTTTGCACATTTGTGAATCTCTGCTAGTTATGAATGTGGTAACTAATTTCCCAGGACCAAAATGGCCTCATTTTTCAGAGAAAGCATGGTCTGATAGGTTTTTTAAGGACAAGTGATAACTGTGAAGATTTCCTTGCTTGTCTCTCCCTGTTTCAGTGCCAGAGCATGGCAGTGACAAGTGCAGTCACTTATGGGAAATTCAAACACTATTGTAGCCAGTTGTCGGCTCTCAGGGCTGGAGCAGTACGTGTGCTTTAGTTTTTCTGCAGGAGGTCGCTGCCAGTCACTCTGCGTGTGTGTCACTGTCCCTGTAGCTTCACTTTATAAGGAGAAGATGGGGGTAGGTGATGACTTGGGACCTTGATTGGTATGTAAATGGAAACAAATTCATGTTCTGGGAGCAGGTTCCCGCTTTTAAAGACAATCCTGCGTCAGACTGTTTGCAACACCTTTTTGAGTGAATCAGGATAGGCAGGGCAAAGGTTTTCATTGCAGTTGGGTGCAAAAGTGGATGTAGAGGTTCACTTCTATCTCATGATATACTGGTCAGGGTGTACTTTTTACTCCAAAGGGTACAACTGGAAAGTGAATACCACATAAAGAGGTAAGTGCTCTAATAAGGGTCAAGAACAAAGGTTCCTAATGGTTTTCTATGGTTGGTATGACAAATCGTCACAACCTTAGGGGCTTTAAATGACATACATGTATTCTCTTATCCATGATGTCAAGGATGACCTCCCCCGAGAATGGGTCCCTTAGACTGAGAAGGAGGGTGAAGGAAGCTCTGTTGCAGCCAGAGCACAGGATGCCCTCATGTCTCTCTGCAGTGGGTGTGTTCACTCGCATCTCTATAAACTGGAGAGGACTTGCCTGTTTTGTGAGTGACATCATCTTCCCTCTCCAGATATGTTCAGCCAGATGCACCAACTCTTGAGCTAGTCTTGAGCCAGGGCATGCGTGTGCATTGGGTTTCTCCGCAAGTGGAGCCAGAGTCAGGGCCCCTCTTCTTGGGGAGTCTGCTTGAGTCTCTGGGGGAATCACTGCAGTTCTGCCCTCCCCACCCCCTCCTGCTCCCTCCCTTCTCTTCCAAGAGCATGGACTCCAAGAGCACCCTCAAAATGTCTCCTGCAAGCCCATCCAACCTACTGTGCTTTGCAGGGACTCCGACCTGTACTGTGACATCGCTCATGACATCAAATGCTAAAAACAGCCCTCAGCAGGGTGAGACTAGATTGGGTTTGTGGGAGGCTCAGAGTTTTCTGCTCGACAGCCTTTTTTAGTGACAGTTCCAAGAAGCATCTGATGTCCTTAAGTGTTCAGGGAGAGTGGCAGCTCACATTTTCCAGTGACATCTCTGTTCAGTAGGTGAGAGTTTCTTTTTAAATTAAGGTATAATTTATATAGCAAAATGTACAGATTTTAAATGCACAGTTCTATGAGTTTTGACAAATGTATATGCCTGTGTAATCAACACCCTCATCATGATAGAAAACATCTCCCTCACTCCAGGGAATGTTCTTCTGCCTTTTCCCAGCCAATCCCTTTACACTCTCCCTGGGACAAACCTATTCTGATTTCTTTCTGTCCCACAGCCTTGTGTGGCCACTTCTAGAATTACACACACACATGGAATCATATGGCATAGGCTCTGTGTATCTGGCTTGTGTCACTTTGCAGAGTGACTTTGGGAGTCATCTATGTGACTGTATGTCATTTAGCTTTGTCTTTGTGTTGTTCTAGGTACCACTGTTTATCCATTTTCCTATTGATGAATATTTGGCCTCTAATAAACACCCAGATACAAGTATTTGTGAGAGCTCAGGAAGAGATATGCTGGTGTGGCCATACACAATGCCATTTCTTCTATATAACAAAGACTGGAATTGGCAGGCTATAGGTAATTGTGTATTTAACTCTAGAAGACACCACCAGTTGTTCAAAGAAGCTTTATTTATTTATCTTTCCTGGAGTAAGAGTTTGACTGCCTCATAGTTCCAGAATGGGGAGTGTAGCTCAAGGCAGCCAACCAAGCACCCATCAGGGTCATGCTTTCTCTTAAAGTTCATAGACACCTTCATTCTCTAGGGTGTATCTGAACTATTTAAAAAAAGTTTGAAGGAATGAACCATGGAGTTCAATGGGCAGACCACTGACTTGCTACAGCATTCCCTGTGGTGGTTTGAGGTCCTTTCCTCTTGCTGCTCTGAGCTGTGTTGTGGGAGATTTAAGGATGTTCTAGAGAAGCCAAGAGCTAACCACTCCCTGTGCTTTGCAGACTGCAATTTAGGCGCGAAGCAGTGAAGTGGTTTCTCTGAGACAGCACAGCTATGTAACAAAACAATTACCAGGACCCATTTTCTTAGCCAGCCTCCAAGGAAAACGAAGTCACACAGGGCAAGAACCCGTGACTGAGCTGGGGATATAGCTTAGTGATTCGCCGCCTGCCTTGCAAGTGCAAGGTCCCGAGTTCAATCCCTGGTACCAAAACAAAACAAAACAAAACACCCCCCCCCAAAACAACAACAACAAAAAATGCCACAATCACTCCTCTTTGTCCCTTGAGTGGGAGCAAGGGGAGATTGGCTGAATGCCCCAGCCTCTGTCAAGGGGAATTTATGATGCTTTAGGCCCCCACCTTGTCCCTGGTGATTGCTATCAGGTCTTCAAAGGAAAGGGGCCTTTATTTTCCAGAAGAAATTTCCACCTTTCACTTTAGCAGCTGCAGGGTGCAGGCAGACATACAGAAAATCCACATGGACAGAGCTATTAGTGTACCAAAGGGGACGCCAGCAAGTGGCAACAGTGATTAGAAACACAAGCATCAGACTGTAGGAGGCTGCCCAGAAATAGAAGCTTCCTTCAACCCCCTGACAGGGAGATGAGTGCCGAAGGGGAGAGGATGACAATGATGCTGGGAGAGGTTTGGCTCCTTGGCCTGCCTGTTGGCAGAGTGAGCATCTCTTCTTTCTGTTTGATGTGGGAGGTTAGTGAGGGGCCAGTTAGACCCACATTGTGAACTTGCTGTGCATGGGCTGCCAGCTCACCTGGAGGTGTTGGCTCCAGACACCGACGCTTGACAGACCAAGACCCAGGGTACAGAGGTTGGTGCCATGGTGGGATGACTTCCCGCCGAGCATCTCAGCATGGTGGGAGGAGTCATAGATCCGTTATGAATCAGCTGTGGGCAAGTGTCTGCCTCACTGGAGGCGTGAGGCATGAGGTCTTCCCTCATCTGTAGAAGGTTGTTCGCTCTCTCTCTCTCTCTCTCTCCCTCCCCCCTTTCTCCTCCTCCCTCCCCCTTCTTACTTGTTTTCTTTCTTTATTCCTTCTTTCCTCCTTTCTTCTCCTTCCTTCCTTCCTTCTCATTTTGAGACAGGTTCTCGCTATGCAGTCCAGGCTGGCTTTAAACTCACTATCTAGCCTAGCTGAGCTACAAGTTGCAGTGATCCTCCTGCCTCAACTTCCTGAATGCTTGGATTGTAGGCATGTGCCACCACACCTGGCTATTGTTTCTTTCTCTCTTGATCCTCAAAGCAACTATTAAGTACTTATTCTGTGCTCAGTTTGAGGAGAAGCTCCTAGGATACAAAATGAGAAAGGTAGGATATTTATTCATAGGACATGGGAAAGGTTGCTTTTGGTGCTATTCTCTGTCTCGACTGCATCTCATCTGTTCTCCTTGCATTTGATTTCACAATAAAGTGGGAGAGTCTGATTCTCCAACTCTTGACTCTGGGTTAGAGCACGTGACTTGCTGGAAACGGTGAAGTGAGTTGGAAGTAACAGTGTGCCAATTCTCAGCCTAGGTCTTAGGAGGCCTTGACATGTTTCCCCCTCATATCTCTGATACTACCATGGAAAGACATGCCCAGGCCAGCCCTCTGGATCCAGGTAGAGGACCAGGGACATGTGACTGGGGCCATGCAGTGGAGGCTTTCTTGCATCAGCCGAACTTGGACCAGAGACACAAGCCAAGCCCAGATTAGCAAAACTCATTCTTGGCCGAGGTGTTTGTTACCCAGCATGGTAGTGACCATGGCTGCTGGAAAGAGTTCAGGCGATCAGACAGTTTGGTTTAGAGGGATGAATACTCTGATAGACATGAGCAGGAAAGGAAGGAGGAGGAGGGCAGCTATGCAAGCACAGACTGGCTGAATCCTGGATCACGAGAAACCAAGTCATGGGGCAGAGGGAAGGGTAGTGGATTAGACTGAAGATCAAACACTGGAAGCTTGAGTTTTTCTCATATGACTCATAGCTGTACAGCCAGCCTTTCATATCAGCAGGTTCCAACTCAGGCTTAAACTTTAATGACTGCAGATTGAAAATATTAACTCAAAATGTTAAGATCACGACAATAAAACACAATAGAAATAAACAACAACATATGGTGTAACCATTATTTACCCAGCATTCCCGTGGCCTTAGGTATTACAGGTAATCTAGACATGCTGCAAAGACTGTGCTAGGATGCATGCTGGTTTTGTGTAAATACTGCTCCATTCCATGTCAAGGGCTTCAGCCTCCTTGGCTTTTGATATCCACAGGGGTCCTGGAACAATGCTGTGTGGAGACAGAGAGATGGCTATGCTTTTCAGCTTGCACAGTGGATTTAGAAATTTTAAATTAGTTGCCAACATTTTTAAATGGGAAGATTTCTAAGTAGAATCCATTTCCTTGACTAGAAAGATTAGACAGTATGGTGATACCAGTCTAAGGCTGGGCACAGACTCACTTTAGAGGGACGTGTCCTCTTTGCTATGTCTCCTGGTCCCTCCACTTCTCTCATTCATGAGGTGTCTTTCTTCTGCAGACATCTGAGCCTTCAGGTTCTGGAGTGGAGGACCCTCTGCAGCTCCTGCTGCTTCCAAGTCAATTATCCCTTTCTCGCCATCCAGCTGAGGCCGCCTCAGCAACAGTGTGTCTCTGGATGGCTGTATTTTTTAACTTTCAAGATTTTGAATCAGTCATTCATTAGGCATCTGTGCTTTTTTTTTCATATTTTTAAATGAAAGTTTTAATTCCGAGGTAACTAGATTCAAATACAACGGTAAGAAACAATGCAGAGAGATCTCATGTATCCTTTGTCAATGATGAGAAATCCTTAATGATGACATTCTGCAAAACTACAGTACAACAATACAAGAAGAATATGGACACTGGTACAACCCACCTGCCCATCTTGTTTAGATTGTTCTACTTCAATGATATTCACTCCTTTAATGTTGACTGTGTTTATATGTACAGGGCTGGGGCCTGTTTCTGTTGGCAGCACCAAGCTGCGGTGCACTCTGCTCAGTAGAGCGGCCTCCATCTTAAGTCAAGGGGACAGAAGGTAATGTTCTCTCTCTATATTTATATATTACATATGTCCCATATAATTGCCTGTGTGGACTGATGACAATGGGCCACTCCATTAACTATTGTTCTAAATATAAAGACCATAGCAACAAACACAGACATTTGGTCCTGAACAAGGCCTTTACTTTGTCAATCAAATGTTTGATACATGAAATAGAAAAGGAGAGAGAGGGAGAGAGAAAGAGAACAAGAGAATGAGATTCAGCCACCCCAGGGGCCCTGTTCCCAGCACATCTTACATTGAGTGTAATAAACACACACACACACACACACACACACACACAAAACTGCAGGCAAGGGCTCCTCCTCTGACCACACCTTGGGTCCAGCCCTCAGGCTGGGGGTGGTGAAGTTTGGCAGGTTGTGCTCTAAGACTCGGAGGGGCACGTGAGCAGACAATGCAGACTCGATGTGTCCAAGTGAGAAGTGGGCTGACATGTGCTGTTTCATCCACAAATGAGAAAGAGATCAGAGGGAGAGGCTGCTCCAGAGCCCCGGAGGTCCCTCAAAGCCCAGGCCACTTGGGGGACTGCCACACACAACTGCCATCTGAGCCACAGCCAATCCTCTGATCTGAATCCTGAGTCTCAAGTAATCTCAAAGGCTCTGATGAAAATTGTGATTTCCTTGAAGGACAGGAGCAAACGATGTGTGTATTTAATTCTATGTCATCTGACCACACATGTTGGTTTGTGTATTCAGAAATGATACAGGACATTTCCATCTCTACAAAGACCCCTGTTGCAGTCACAGCCATTTCCCTGGTGTTCTACCTCTCCTCACAGACTCACATGTACAACCATGTATATTATAGATCATATTGATTTTTAAAGCCTCTCCTGACAAATGCTGTCTTTTTACAGTAGAGTTTAATCCATTTGTACTTAAAGTATTACTGACGAGAAAGAATTTATTTTTGTCAGTATATTATGCATTTTCTATATGCTTTGTAGTTTTTTGTCTCTCAAATTGCTATCTTTGCATTGCCTTTTTTTTTTTAAAGTTTTTGAGAGAGGGTCTTGCCATGTAGCATAGGTTGGCCTTGAACTCACTATGTAGCCCAGCCTGGCCTCCTACCTCAGCATCCTGAATGCTGGGATTATAGGCATGTGCCACCACATTTAGTTGTTTTTATGGTGATAAGTTTTGATTTTTTTCTGATTCCCCTAGGTGCACATTTCTTGTGGGAATCTAATCCTGAGAAGAGGAGGTGGAGCTGAGGTGGTGTTGCCAGCCCTGGGGAGTGGCTGCAAATCTGGATGAACATTAGTAGGGAGGTCTGACTGCACAGAAACCATAGCACATCATCGCTTGCACTCTCAGATCAAAGCCCCATTAATGAGCAGCAAGTGACAATTAAGCTGCATCTTGTGGCAGCTTTAAGTCAGAATTCAACACTTACTTTAGTCTGCCTTTAGCCACTCATTACTTTATTTACCACTGCTGCCCATGCTTTTTTCCCACACTGCACACTTTTCTCAGTTATAGTCTCAGTAAATCCACAGCTAATCCTCACCAAAATGAGTAAAAATAAAATGTTACTGGAGAGCTTTTTGAAGAGGGGGGAAGGCCCAGTGATGAGACAGCAGAAGACTATAAGACACTAACAAAAACAAAGCTATATTTAAGAGAAAATATAAAGAGTCCTACTTAAATCACAGGTTCATTTTAACAGGTGATTCACATTTTCCAATCCCACTTTGTATAATATGTGGTGACTGGCTCTCCAACCAAGCCATGAAACCTTCAACTGCTTCACCACATGGAGACCAAGCACCCTGTCTTGAAAGACAAGTCTTTGAGGTTAAAGAAAAAAGAGCTGCAGAAAAAAAGTGAACATAAAGAAACAGAAGCAATTATTAAAGGCCATCGCTTCCTCGAATGTGTCTGCATCGAGAGCATCATTCTCAGTAGCCAAGTGCATTGCTAAAGCTAAGAAGCCCTTTATGACTGGTGAAGAGCTGATCTTGCCTGTGGCTAAAGAAATCTGTTCTGAACTTTAGAAGAAGTTGTACTTCAAAAGGTGGTGTGTGATCCTCTTTCACCTGGGGCCATAACTGGACACGCTGATGAAACACCAGAGAGCACAACTGTTAGAGAGGATTAATTACTCACTGTGGTATACAATCTAGGTTGATGAGTCTACCCATGTGGATGATGAATCTGCCCATGTGGATACCAAGGCAACAGTGCTTGTTTTTGTGTGACATATTTTTTCAGGAGGATGCCTGGGGATGTATTATGTGCACTTTTGTTGCCAACCAGAAGTACAGTTTCTGAACTATCCAAGTCTTTGAATGACTGCATATCAGGAAAACTGAATTGGTCATTCTATGTCAGTATAGCTATAGGCAGGGTAGCTGCCATGACTGGATGTCTTTATGGTTTCACTACTTGAGTCACAGCAATTGCTTCTGAATGTGAATTTATCCACTGTGTTGTACATAGAGAAATTCTGGCTAGGCAGTTGCGTCACCTGATCTTAACAATGCTTTGCAGGGTGTTAATAAAATTATCAACTACATAAATGTGCCTGCCCTTATCTCATGTCTGTTCATGCAGCTCTCTGAAGAGGTGGAGGTGGTGCACACATGTCTTTTCTTTATTTTTATTTTTTCCTCATTGAGTTTATCAGTACAATTTAGGTATGCAGTACAGTTACATTCATTATTGGGATCTTGTACCTTTACATGACAGGTCTCGGTTCTCATTTTTTCCCCTTGTCCCTGCCCTCTCTTCACCCCCTCCTCTCCTCCTCCTTTACAAACACTTTATTTCCATTCTCTCATTTTCTCATATTTTTTCTTTTCCCTTATTAGTTTTCCCCCACCCTTCCCATTTGCCCTACACCTTTAGCCCCTTTCTTCCTATTTCACATTGTCAATTATATCATTAGGATCTTATGCACTATTAAAGTTTATTCACACCAGAGAAACACATGTCTTTTCTTATACACAGAAGTGAGATGGCTTTCTAAAGGTAGATCACTGGCCAGAGGTTTTGAATTACAAGAGCCGTTCCTGAGATTTCTTTTAGAGAAACAGACACCATTGGCAGTACATTTTAGTGACACAGAATAGGTCATAAAACTTATGTGACATGTTTAAACTGCTCAATGAACTCAATCTGTCACTTCAGGGGAGGATGAAAACTGTGTTAAAGTTAGCAGATAAAGTGGCTGCCTTCACAGCAAACTGAAATTATGGGGGTAATGAGTGAACACTGGTATTTTTTGACATGTTTCAAACATTAGTGGAAATTGTGAAACAGACTGAGCTAGGGACTTATTTTTTCCAGTTGGTGCGTGATCACCTATCGCAGCTTTCAAGAGGGTTTGAGCATTACTTCTCAATCATGAAAGACCCCTAATCTGGGAGGGGATGGATCTATGACCTATTTGTGAATAAAGCAGATGAATCAACTTTGTTTATTCTAGAAGGTGATCAACTGCTTGAGATTGCAAATAATGGTGGCCTTAAAAGTATGTCTGAGACAACTTCAAGCCTCCATATGTTTTGGATTAAAGCCAAGGTGGAATATCTTGATGTTGCCACAAAAGTACTTAAAATCCTGCATCCACTCCAATATCCTGTCTTTGTAAAGCAGGGTTTCCTACAGTGACAGCCACCACAGTGACAGATTATGGAGTAGACTGGATGTAAGCAACACATTTTGGGTGTCACTGTCTTACACTGCCCCCAGATGGGACCATATAGTTATAGGAAAAGAAGCTTAAGGGTCCCACTGACTGTAAATTCTGATGAATTGTATAGTTATTTCATTATATATTATAATGTGATAGTAGAAATAAAGTGCTCCAATCTGTGGGAAAATTGTCTTCCACAAAACTGGTCCCTCCTGCCAAAAAGGTTGTGGACTGCTGATTCAGCTTGTGGTAATAGATCCTCATAGTTTCCTCACAAGCTGGGTATTTTTTCATGTTTAGTTATACAAACCTATTGTCTTTAAATAAGTTATTTTAATTTTGAAATAGTTTCAGACTTAGATAAAAGTCTCAGAAGTAGTACAAAAGAATTTTTTTACTCTTCATCAAGATATTCTAGACATTAAGATTTTTTGTTTGTTTAATCATTCATCATTCTCTCTGTCTTTGACTTCCTCTCTCTCTGTTTTCCCTGGGACCTAAATGCACATTTTCTAAAAAGAAAAATGCATATCCCCGCACACTCTTAAAAATCAGTAAATTAACATTGATACAATACTGTTGGCTAATCTGTAAATTAGCTAATTTTGTCAGCTGTAATACATTTTTTACAGCAACTTAAAAAATTTCATGGGTCAGAATTCCATCCAGAGACATACATTGCATTGACTTTTCATGTCTTTCCTCTCCTTTGACCTGGAACTTGTCTTCAGTCTCTTTGGGTTTCAGATGTTGATACCTTAGAAGAGGATAGCCCAGTTATTTTGGAGAATATGTTTCAATACATTTTTTGCTTGATGTTCCACATGACTAGATTTAGTTGTTGAACCTCTGGCAATAATACCTGGAAATGGTGAGCTTCCTTCTTGGCACATCATACTGGGAGCAAGGTGACCATTTGTTCCAAAATCGGTGAAGTTAAGACTGATCATTTTTTTGAACTAAGGAATTTAAGAGGGAATCAACAAGTAGGATCTCTGTGTTTTTCCATGTGAGGGTTCATGTGCTATTCTTGGTGTAATCAATTTCCCTCCAACAACCTTTATGCGCATCAGCCATATTCTTGTGTCTAGGTTATTTGTACATTCAGGGCAGAATTATGCAGGTGGGTATGCTCCCACATACGGTAATACCTCAGTTCCTGAACACTTCTGTTCATGAATAATTCAGTTTGTAAACAGAAGCAATCTTCAAAATTTTGCTTCTGTTCATGAACTCTGAATTGGATAACAAACATGACTGGTCATCTTTCCCACACAAGCATAAACATGGCCATCTGCCCCAGAATTGTGGAATAGATTAATGAATTAACGGAGGCACCACTGAAATTGTATTAGATGAGAATTCTGTTCTTTTGACAAGCTCCTTGGAGTCACAGAAAGCTGGAAAATGAGGATATGATATAGAGACAGGAATATCTCTTAGAAATGGTTTGTTCCACCAAGCTGTTGTCTTGACCTATGCTTATAAATCTAGTGGGATCTATGCCTTTTTATGGAGGTTTTAGCTTTTTTGATCACAGGTGAGGTGCTCTGCTTGCTGTGTCACTGTGTGAATTGTGTTCTAATAAGGTGTTGCCCACAATTGCACTTAGAAGACTATTGTTATATTCATCTGGACAAGTTATTTAAACCCTTTAATCTTAGTTTCTTCATCTGTGATCCTAGTATACACCTTTTAGCGTAATTACGAGGCTTATACAGGGTGATTGCTATAAAATGCACCAAGTGCCTGAAACACATGAATACTTGAGAAATATAAACTATTATTATTGTCATTTTTTGCACTGCTGGGAATAGAACCTATGGCCTTGCACGTGCTAAGTGAATGCTCTACCATCGAGCCACATTCCCAGCCCTACAGCACAGTACTAATAGTAATAACTAAAAAGAAGTCTGTACTGGATTATCAGAAGAATGAAGTGAGCTAAGGTATTTGACAGCCATTGTTCTAGTGGAAGGATTCTGAAAACACAAGAGGCCTCAGGCAATCTGTCTTCTTTACTAGACTGGCCGTGCTTCCAGGAATTTGGGCTGTGACTAAGCCACGGAAGCAGGGCTGGAAATGTACATTGTTTGTGAGACCCACCATAAAAATTACTGGAAATCTTTCCCTACCCCCCTCTTGAGCCCTGAATATTCCTGTTTGGTTCCCCAAATGACTCTTGGAAAGCTTTTGGTGGTCTTTGTTGACCTAGTTGGTGGGAGAGCTTCCTGCTGTGCTCTTGTTCATCTCCAGGCATATATTTTATGTGGGTTAAATCCAGGACCCTGAAGATCTCCACCTCTTGGACCATTCTGGCCATTCCTCTGACCCTGGAGAAGAGCCCTCTCTCCATCTGTGTAACTGATACTGTTAGGTATCCTAATAGTTCCTTGAAGATTTATCATGGCAGGTATCAGTCTTGGCTACATATTGACTACTAAGTGGAGGGAGGGAGAGGGAGGGAGGGAGGGAGAGAGAGAGAGAGAGAGGGAGGGAGAGAGAGGGGAAAAAGGGGTAAAGGAGGAAGGAGGAGGAGGAGGAAAGTAGAAGAGAGGAGAGATTTTCAGGAAGGGGATCATTCAACCATGCAAAGTTCAGATTCTATAGGGCACACACCAATAAACTAGAAATTCAGGTAAGAGTTGATGTTGCACTCTTGAATCCAAAATATACTCAGGAAGCCACCAGGAGTTATTTCTTTGTTGTAATTTGTGTGTGTGTGTGTGTGTGTGTGCATGCGCATGTGTGTGTGTTACTACAGATTGAACCCAAGGCCTTCTACATGCTATATGACTATTCTATTACTGAGCTACAACCTAGCCCTTTAAAAATTTTTATTTTGGGACAGGGTCTTGCTAAGTTGACCAAGGTGGCTTCAAACTTGTGATCCTCCTGCCTCAGCCTCCTGAATAGCTAGGCTTACAAGTGAGGGCCACCACATCTGGCTGTGTTACAACCTTGACGCCAAATTCCTTCTTCTTTGGGAAGGCTCAGTCTATATTCCTAGGCCTTCAACTAATTGAAAGACTCACTCAAACGATGGAGGGCAATTCCTTTTACTCAGAGTCTACTGACCCAAAAATTAACTATATCTAAAAAAAATACTTTTTTTTTAGTACTTGGGATTTAACTTGGGACCTTGTGCTTGTGAGGCAGATGGCAGCTCTACTGAGCTAAATCCCCAGTCCTAAAAAATATACTTTCATAGCAAGATACAACTGGACATGTGTTTGACCAAACATATGGGCAATACAGCATTGCCAAAGTGATACCTAAAGTCTAATGTTATACACACTTGGGGATCTTTAAAAATATTCTTAGTTGGTACCCAGATATGAGTCATTTTGGAATTTCCTCACTATCTTTCTGTTATTGATTTTTAGTTTAGTGGAGGTCTGAGTTTAGACATTGCATGATTTATATTCTCTTCAATTTGTCAAGGGATATTTTATGGTTCAGAATGTGGTCTATATTGGTGAATGTCCCATGTGAGCTTCAGAAGAATATGTATTCTGTGCTTGTTGGATGAGGCAGTCTATAGATGTCGATTCTATCCATTTGATTGATGGTATTGTGAGTCCACTTATGTCCTCACTGATTTCTTGCCTGTTGGATCTGACTGCTTCTGACAGGGGAGTGTTGAAATCTCCTACAACAGTAGTTAATCTTTTCCTTTTTTTTAGTTCTATCAGCTTTTGTCTTGCATATTTTGACATTCGTTAGGCACACACACATTAAGAATTATATCTTCTTGGAGAATTGCCCTCTTTATCATTATGTAGTGTCCTGTTGGATCCCTGATAATTTTCCTTTCCCTGAAGTCTGCTAAATCTGAAGTTAATACAGCTGCTCTGGCTTTCTTTTTGTTAATGTTAGCATGATATTTCTTTTTCATCCTTTTACTTTTAACATACAGAATTTGGCAAACAATGAATACACACTTTAGAATAAAAAAACCTAACAAAACAGTATGATGTTTTTAACAGATGGTGTTACCCTCACGTGAAGGACATGCTTTTTATATTTCTCTCTGTTGTCATGTGAAAGTTCTGTAGTTCTTTTTGCTGCACATTAGTATTCTGTTGTATGGATGTACCACGTTTTATGCCCGTACTGATAGACGTTGGAGTTATTTCCAGGTTTGGGCTATCAGAAGTAAAGCTGCTCTGAAGATGCCTGTACTTACTCTTTGGGGTATCCACACACTCATTCCCCTAGGAGTGGAAATGTGGGCTCTGATGGATCATCAGTCCTCACAATTCATGAATTCTGTATTTGTGAAGCTAAAATGGATTTGTAGCCACTAAAATCAGTGCTTTGTGGCATGTTTGCTGTCATTTATGGATGTCTGGAGAATGGTGGAAAATTGAACTGCTGATGTGATGTGAACTTTCCTAACTGAGGTCCAACGAGGCAGCACTGGGCCTTCTCCTTTCAAACTGTGAACAAACATCCTTCTACGGTGCATTTCATGCCATTCTTTTGCATTGTTTGATGACTTTAGTGCATAAAAGGTGCCCCCAGTGGAGTCCTCAAGTACTGTGTGGTGTCCTTGACTGCAAGATGTTTGAATGCACCTTTTGGGGAAAATGTATTAGGGGAGCTTCATCCAGTCATGAATTCTAGTGCTTTTGGCTGTGGTTTAGTGTTAATGGAACAACAATATGTATTAAAAAAAAAAAGTCTTTAGCACAAACACACAAAACAAGGTTATATGTGATTGGTGACCAAAATCTTGTGCCTAAAGCTGGCAGGAGCCCAGCCCTATATTTCCCCTAGGAGAAATGGTTCACTATTCCCTAGGTCATTGTTTACAGTGACTTGATAAACGTAGCTACTGTGAGCCATGGGAGCCACCATAAGTGCAAATCTAATAAACACTGCCTAACAGTTTGTTAAAGTGGTTGTGCCACCTGGGGAACTCCTAAACCTGCCTTTGTCCAGGTCCCACTCAGAACAATTAAATTAACATTTCTGGTGGGGAAACCCAGGGGCAGGGGCCTTAGGGTTTTTCAGGTGGTTCTACCCTGCACTGATCAGAATACAGGCAGAGGACAGAGCCACTGTCACATAGAGCCTGTATGTAGGAGCCACCATTTGATTTATCTTAAAGACACAGTTTTTGGTTTCTTTTTATTCTGTGTTACTCTCTTTATGTATAGTTCATCCTTCTAACAGCACAAATAATGGGAAAAACAACCACTAGTCCAGAGGACAAATGACGAGAACTACCTCCACCCTGGCTGGAACTCACTCCTGGCCCTGGGTTTGATTACACAGAGAAAACATTGACAAAGAGAGGGATGGGATTGCCTGGCAGGTGCTCATACATTTCTTGTGCCCTATGATCTTGAGCAAAGGAGGGAGAAGAAGCCTTGTAACAATCAGAAAGTCACTGCAAGAAGGAGACCAAGGTGAGGATTGATTGCCAAGTACAAAAGAACAGCTTTGTGTTATAAGGAAATCAGTATCTCTACTCACAGCTCAGCAGGGTGAATTTCCATGGTTGTCTGTACAAACTTGGCCAAGAAAATAAAATTTCAACTCTCTCAAGAAGATTTGTTCTGTTGAAATTATAATTCTTAAGGTTTTGTGATGGGTTTCTAAAACCCACCTCTTCCTGGTCCTCTGTATCAAGACAAGCAAGAGCTGCTGATAGTATTCATCTTACCTGGGCTCTGGGCATCAGGAGAAGATTCCTACTGCAGTATTTTCCCTGGGTTGGGAAACTATAAGCTTTAGTACTTAGGATTTATTACTCAGGAAGCTTTAGTACTCAGGATTGACTAGAAAATTTTTAATGGGTACCAGAACTTTCCTTTGTTTCTCAAAGTGGTTCCAGCCTCCCTGCCATCAGAAGACCAGCCAGGACCAGAGCCATGGGGCCACTTCCAGCAACCTAAACACCACACCCCCTGGCTTTCTGGCCCTTAAGTCCCCACCCAAGGGGTAAAGTTACTATATTGATCAGTTTATTCATTATAAACATATTTTGGTCCATTCTTCAATTTCATTCTATTTCACATGGTTAAAGGTGATAGATTAATAACTACCACAAATTGTCATTTTCTAAGCTGTGTTTGATTCTATTGTTGTTGCTGATTGTATCACTTGGGCTACTGTTGTGATTGATCTAATCAGTTATCTTTCCTGGTATAATGAAAATAAGATTGCCCCAGAGTCATTAGAGACTCAAATCCTAAAGACCAAGTATATCTGGATGACACCTCTGAATGCAATCATTCCTTAAGGTTTCTAAACACAAGCACCAAAGATACTTGCAATAAGTAATATCTAAATATCAACCCAGGAATCAAACCAAGGACTCTACCAACAACAGTAATAGAAATGAAAAGACATTTAAATAAGACACAGTCTTCCAGCTTACCAAAGGTAAATTTTGGTGAAAACAAGATGGAAAAGTCTGATAATCAACCACCTGGACAATCTGAACTGACAGCACAGAAAGTTAAAATAAAATAAAACAAAACAAAACAAAAACACAGGTGAATGAGATTCTTGAATATTCAAAACAGAAATACTTTCCCAGATAAAAGACATGATTAGTGATTCTAAAAGAGAAACATAAAAATATAGATGAGGGCTGGGGATTCAGCTCATTGGCTCTGCCGGCTGCCTTGCAAGCACAAGGTCCTGAGTTCGATCGCTGGTATGAGGAAAAAAAAAAAAGATGAATTCAGGACCATGATGGAAGCCATGAATTCTCAGCATAGGAAATAAATGGAAACCATGAAAACCCAACATAAGGAAGAAATGGAATCCATGAAACAGATTCAAACTGATATCCAGGAGATTGAAAACCTTATTAAAAATATACATAGTAGACTAACCTAGTCTGAAGACAGAATATCTGATATAGAAGACAGGAGGGTGGTCAGTGACCATGAAAAGAGAGATCTCTTAAAAATAGTAAGGGACCATGAAAAATCAACCCAACAGATCCTAGATAACACAAAGAAGAATACTATAAGCTGAGCGTGGTGGCACAAGCCTGTAATCCCAGCACTTGGGAGTCTGAGGCAGGAGGATAGCTGTGAGTTTGAGATCAACCCGGGCTACCCAGTGAGTTCCAGGTCAGTCTCAACTACATAATGAGACCCTGTCTCAAAAAAAAAGAAGAATACTATAAGATTAATAGGAGTCCACACACACACACACACACACACACACACACATACACACACACACACACACCAGGAGAAAGCATAAATGACAAAAAAAAAACACTTTCACAGAATTAACTATATGAAACTTCCCAAACAGAGCAAAAGAACTTGACATACAGATAAGTGAGGCATATAGGACTCCAACTAGTTATAATAAAATAACCTCTATACCTAGATATACAATAATCAAGATTCCAGAAACTCAACAGAAGTACAAAATAGTATAAGCAGTTAGAGAAAAGAAACAAATTACATGCAAAGGAAAGCCCATCAGAATCACAACAGACTTTTCAATATAAACCTTCAAGTCAGGGAGAGCCTGGAATTAGTTATTTCAAGCTTTAAAAGAAAACAACCTCCAACCTAGGCTGATGTATCCTGAAAAACTGTCTTTCAAAATTAATGGAGAGGGGCTGGGGATTTAGCTCAGTGATTCGGTGGCCTGCCTTGCAAGCGCAAGGACCTGAGTTCAATCCCTGGTACCAGAAAAACAAAACAAAACAAAACAAAAAAACAAAATTGATGGAGAAATAAGACATTTTATGATGAATAACAACTGAGAAACTTCATGAATAGCACACCAGCACTCCAAACAATTTTAAAAAATATCCTAGAAAAAGACAATGAAGGTCACAACTCCACAAGGTCCAACAGAACAAATCCAATAGGAAAGAATTTAAAGGGAGAGGGAGAAAAATAAAAAGGAACCAACAACAGGAAAATAACATGACAATGATAAGTCAATACATATCAGTTATAACCATCAAGGTCAATGGCCTAAATTCACCAATCAAAATAAATAGACTGGCAGAATGTATTAAGAAGCACAATTGAACAATATGTTATATACAAGAAACACACCTATTTGGAAAATAAACTCATAGGCTAAAAGTAAAAGGATGGAAAACAGTTCTTCATGTGACAGGAACCTGGAAAAAAGCAGGGGTAGCTATCTTATCTGCTGAAAAAGTGAATTCCAAGCCAAAACTAATTAAGAGAGGCAAAGAAGGTCACTACATCCTTGTAAAGGGAACAATCCAACAGGAAGAGACAACAGTAATAAATATATATGCACCAAACACTAATACCCCCAATTATACAAAACAAATATTAAGGGACATGAAACACCAAATAAGCACTAATGCAATTGTAGTAGCGGACCTCAATACCCCATTGTCACAAATAGATCATCTAGACTAAAATTCAACAAGGAAATACTAGAACTGAACCAAGCTTTTGAACAGATGGACTTAATAGATGTCTACAGAGTGTTCCACCCCACAAAATCAGAATATACATTCTTTTTAGTTGCACCTGGGTCATCTTACAAAATAGATTGCATGCTAGCTCATAGCACATGTTTAAGTAAATGCAAATGAATTGTAGTTATCCCAAGTATATTATCAGATCACAGTGCAATTAAACTGGAGATCAATAGCATAAGAAACTGTAAAAACTTCACAAACACATGGACATTGAATAATGCTGCCCCGAACAACCAATGGGTCACAGCAGAAATTAAAGAAAAAATTAGACTATTTTTACAATTTAATGACAATGGCAGTACAACATACAGGAATCTATGGCATACAATTAAAGCAGTTTTATGTGGGAAATTGATAGCAGTGAATGCCCACACTAGGAAAACAGAGTGAGCTCAAGTTAACAACCTAATGGTGAATCTTAAACTCCTAGAAAAAGAAGAACAAGAAAAACCTCAAAGCTTATACAAGGGAGGAAATTATAAAGATCAGAGCAGAAATCAATGCAATGGAAACTAAGAATGATACAAAAAATAAATGAATTGAAGAGTTGGTTTTTTGAAAGAATGAATAAAGTTGATAAACTCTTAGCCAACCTTAGGAAAAAAAGGAAAGAAAAGGCTCAAATCCATGTAATTAGTAATGAAAAAGGTGAAGTCACAACAGATCCAGCAGAAATTCAGAGGATCATCAATACTTAATTTGATAATCTGTACTCTAATGAAATGGAAAACAGAAGAAATGGACAGATTTCTTGATATTTATGAATTATCAAAGTTTCTTGAAGAAGATATAAAAATTCTAAACACCCCAATTACAATCAGTGAAATCAAAAATGTAATTAAAAATTTACTAACAAAGAAAAGCCCAGGCTCTGATGGCTTCACTGCTGAATTCTACAAGACATTTAGAGAAGAACTATTGCCACTGCTCTTTAAACTTTTCAATGACATTGAAAGAGAAGCAATAGTTCCAAATTCATTCCTGGAAGCAATTGTTACTTTGATTCTAAAACCAGGGAAAGACCCAACCAAAAAAGGAAACTACAGGCCAATCTCCGTAATAAACATAGATGCAAAAATCCTCAATAAGGTAATGACAAACAGAATACAGAGGGTCATCAAGAAGATTATACACCCTGACCAAGTCAGATTTATCCCAGGGATGCAAGGATGGTTCAACATATGTAAATCAATAAATGTAATACACTATTATTAACAGAGTCAAGGACAAAAATCATATGATCATCTCAATAGATGCAGAAAAAGCATTTGACAAAATTCAACATCCATTCATGATAAAAACCCTGCAGAAATTTGGAATAGATGGTCTTTATCTCAATTTGATAAAGGCTATCTACAAAAAACCAACAGCCAACATCATACTCAATGGTCAAAAAATGATAATCTTCATGCTAAAATTAGGAACAAGCCAAGGATGTCCACCATCACCACTCCTGTTCAATATAGTTCTAGAAACATTAGCCACAGCAATTAGACAAGAGAAAGAAATAAAAGCAATAAAGATAGGAAAGGAAGAAGTGAAACTGTCATTATTTGCTGATGATATGATACTCTATATAGAAGACTCCTAAAACTCCACCAAAAGACTGCTAGACTTAATTGACAGATTCAGTAAAGTAGCTGGATGCAAGGTAAATACTCAAAAGACAATAAACTTCTTGTACACAAATAACAGACTCACTGAGAGTGAAATTAGGGAAACAATCCCTTTAACAATAGCATCTAAAAAAGTGAAATATCTAGGAATCAATCTAACAAAGGAAACAAAAGACCTCTACACTGAGAACTAAAACACTCTGAAAGAAGAGTTTGAAGAGGATATAAGAAAATGGAAATGCATCCCTTGCTCCTAGGTAGGAAGAATCAATATAGTGAAAATAGCCATACTTCCAAAACTGCTATACAGATTCAACATAACCCCTATTGAAATCCCAACAGCATATGTCACAGAACTATACAAAATAATCCAAAAATTATCTTGGAATCAGAAGAGACCTAGAATAGCAAAGCTATTCTAGGCAACAAAGACATGGCAGAGGTATCGCAATCCCCAACTTGAAAAGATACTACAAAGTCACTATGATAAAAACAGCATAGTACTGGCAAAGAAACAGAACAGAGGATCAGTGGAACAGATTAGAAGATTCTGAAACAACTCATGACACACTCAGCTACCTCATCTTTGACAAAGGAGCCAAACGCCCTCACTAGAGGATATATAAATGCAGTCGGAAAACTGGATTTCAACTTGTCAAAGATTAAAACTAGACCAGTACCTTTCAGCATGCACTAAACTAAAATCCAAGTTGATTAAATGTATAAACATTAAAACAGAAACACTAAACTTGCTGGAAGGTGAGTTAGGTAGAACTCTTGAAGATAGCAGCATAGGAAAAGACTTTATGAACAAATCCTCAGTAACACAGGAACTAGCACAAAGAATCAACAATTGGGAATCTCACCTTTTAAAAAAATTTCTTCACTGCCAGAGAAACCACAAATAGAGCTAAGAGGCAATCCACAATATGGGAAAATATTTTTTTACCAGCTGTTCATCAGTCAAAAGTCTACTATCTACAATATATAAAGAACTAAAAAAAAAATCAGACACCCAAATATAAAGACCTGATTCAAAAACGGGCATCTGAAATGAACAGACACTTTTCAGAAAAAGAAGTAAAAGCAATAAATAAACATATGAAAAAATGTTCAACATCACTGGTCATTTGAGAGATGCAGATGAAAACATCACTGAGATTCTATCTTACCCCTCTAAGAATGGCTGTGGTCAAGAAAACAACAAATAACAAATGCTGGCAGGGTTGTGGGGAGATAGGAACCTTTCTTTATTGCTGGTGAGAGTGCAGACTGGTGCAACCATGGAGGAAATCAATATGGAGATACCTCAAACAACCAGGAGTAGAAGTCCCATTTGACCCAGCTATTCCTCTGCTGGGTTTCTTCCCAAAAGAATTAAAAGAATCATACCACAGAGATATATGCTCACCCATGTTTATAGCAACAAAGTTTATAATAGCTAAAAGTTGGAAACAGCCTAATTGCCCATCAACTGGAGAATGGATAAAGATGCATTTTTTAAGAATAAAATGGGGTACCACTCAGCCATAAAGAACAAAAAACTAGAGATATTTATAGTTAAGTGGATGCACATTGAGGCCATACTCAAGTGAAATTAATAAATCACAAATGTGTAAATACTGAACAGTTTCTCTGGTGTGAAAAACTAAAAGTATAAAGAAGGATCAAATTGTGTAATTGATATTGTGTAATAGGAAGAAAAGGTCTAAAAGAGTAGAGGGAGTGGGATGGGTAAGGGAAAGGTAAAAAGGGAAAAAAAAATATGTGAAAAGAAAAACATGGAAACAAATTCTTTGTAAATTGGGAAGGGTGGAGGGGCTGAAGGCAGAGCTGGGAAATGGAGAACAATAAGAACCAAGATAAGTCATGTAAAGGTACAAGATATCAGTGATGAATGTAACTGTATTGTATACCTAAATGTACCAATAAACTTAACAAAGATTAAAAAAAGTGGCTCCTGGATGAGCAGCATCAGCACTATGTGGGAACTTCTTTGCCCCCTCTGCCAAAATGGTGTGAGGTAAATCACAACAAACTTCAGATAAACAATGAAGATTATTTTTAAAGTGTACATATGTCCCACACAGTATTTGGGACTAAATACAAAATACTTAAGGAAAAAGTTTTATTGTTCACCTGCAATTATACTGAACTGGGAATGCTATGCTTTTATTTATAAATCTGGTAACTGCTGCTCACTTCTGGGCCACCCTCCTGGATGCCTCTGAGAAATATCTTCATCCGACTGCTGGTTCTTACTCTCCTGGGAGAAGCAACTTATGTGATGAGCAGCAAGCTCAGCTTGGCTGTGGCATGTGGAGTGGGGAGGGAGCCATGCAGCCAGCAGGGTCATCTTTCCCCTCCCTCTACCTGCCCACAGCCATGATCTCAGGGATCCTTAGGCCAGCAACAGACTCTACGTGCGTGCCCCTGGGACTTCCTTGGTTTTAAAAAAGAAACCCATGCATCCTGGAAGCACCTCAGCTCTGATTGGTCATTCATGTTTAGGACAAGAAGAGAAAACTCTTTCGTGGGAACCAGGGCCCATTACACCTCTAGTGGCCTCTTTTTATGGCAAACAATTAATTGACAACTAATAACTGTAGGTATTTGTGGGGTACAATGTAATATTTTGATACATGTATACATTGTGGAGGGATTGAGTCAAGATAACTAATACATCAATTACCCAACTGACTTATCATTTGTGTGTGTGTGGTGAGAACATTTCAAATGGATCCTTTTAGGAATTTTGAAACAGAGAAAACATCATTGTTAACCATTGCTGCCTCTAGTTTACAATTCAGTGGGAAGCCAAGGCTTTTCAGCTGTGGCCATTTCTACCTCTCTATGGCTGCATCCTTCTTTAGATTCCCTGCACCCTCCACCCCTCAGCCCTCACATCCCATGTCCTGTCTGTGTTTCACAGTGACACCATGGATGACAGAGGTGATGGATGGAACGGGCGGGAGGCGGGGGAGTGTATGAATCACCTTCTCGACACTGGGACACAACATCCCAACTGCAATTTAAGGAGGAGAAGTTTCTTTGGCTCACAGTTTCAGAGGGCTCAGTCCATGGTGGAAGGGCCTGGCCAAGGAAAGCTGATCAACCTTGGCAGCCAGGAAGCAGAGGAAAGATGAGCCAGGGACCAGAATGTACCCTTGCAGGTCGCACCTTCAATTACCCATTTCCAACAAGAGCCACACATCTGGCTGTGAATTCATCAGTGGATTAGTATAGCACCTCCAGCCACCGGCTGAAAGCCCCATCTCTGAACACATGGGACCTTTGGGGGATGCTTATGGAATCTAAGCCATAATAAGAACTTTGTCTCCTTTTAGGCTAAGAGAAGGCTGAGCTCCACAAGGGGACCTGAGGCCTCATTTCTGTGTCCCTGGGACCTAGCCCAGGGCCATGACCTACAGACCAGTCAATCCCAGACCCATAGATTCCCTTCCTTCCAGCAAAAACAGCACATAGAATAAATATCTAATGAATAGCAATAGGAAAGAGCATTGAATGACACGCCAGGCCCTAGGTCTGTTTTCCTATCTGGCTCATAGTAAGCACTTGTCAAACATTCATAGAGTGGGGGTTCTGCCTGTCTAATTATCTGGCCAGCAGCAACACCAGCTCTTAAATATTACTGTGGCAAAGAGTGGCCTGAGGCTGTTCAGAAATCCAACCCCCTGCCCTTGAATCAGATAGCAAGTGGTGATGGTGGGGAGGAAGATGATGAAGATGATGACCAACATTACTATGCACTCACTGTGAAGCTTCCCTGATTGAGCCGCCAAATATAGGACTATTGGGAAGAGAGTTGGTGAGACTTCCTTGTGCATTCTGGCTGTTTTCTTGCTTTTGTTGTTTTTGTTTTGGTGCAAGATCTTCTTGTGTCGCCCAGACTGGCCTGGAATGCTTGAACGCAAGAGAACTTCCTGTTTCAGCCACCCGAGGAGCTGGGCCTTCTGTGCCGATCTAGGTCTGGTTTTTAGATGATTGTTGCAGTGACTTTTACTGTGTAATAAGCTACCCCAAAGCATAGAGGCTTAAAACAGTTGTCTTGTCTATGATTTTGTGAATCAAAAGTTCAGAAAGGGCCTGGCAGAGCTGTTCAGGTCTGATAGACAAATGACAGCTGGGGTTGCAGATATGTGCAGGTTCCCAACCCATCAAGCCGATGAAGCCTAACCATCCCATTTACTCACTCATGCGTCGTGCAGAAACTTTCTAGGCCCTTAAACTTTGCCTTTTGACCTCTCCGCCTAGGTCCTGCCTTCCTCAGCCCTCACTAGGGGTGTCCCCCCTTCCCAGGGACTGGGCTTGGGCTGAGCACAGCGGTGAGAAGAGCACCATCTGACCTTGAGGAGCCGTGTCTGGGACACAAAGCCAGCTTCTGCCCTGACAACAAGAATTTCCTACATGGAGCTGTAAAACAAGAGCCCTAATACTGATGTTTCTCCCACCGAGAAGCAGTTCTGTTTCTTCAGCTCGAACCTGGGTGCTGTGACTGCTGGACCAAAAGGACACAGTGAAGGGGGCATGGTGCCCATTTCTCCCCGTCTTTTGGGACATCCCCTCTGACTCCAGCTGCGACAACGTGAGGAAGCCCAGTGGAGTGGGACAGGCCTGGAGGAGAGGGAGCAAGGTCATGGGCACAGCCGCCTGTGCTGCCAGCTGGGAACGGAGGCAGTGAGTAGTGAGCTGGCCACACAGACCAATGGGGATTGAGCTGAGCTGTATTCCCATATGCTGCCCAGCCTACAGATGTGTGAGCATCGATAAGGATGAAAGACCAATCCTGTCTTTCTCTGCTGGGGTTCACATGCCCAAGGCTGTCCTCTGCTGTCCTAGGCCTGGGACATGCCAGGAACCAGGAAACTTCAGTGACAGAGAGAAAGCACAAGTTGTCTCCTAATAGCTGGATGGGAGGACACTTTGAAACTACCGATGCACACTTTGTAATTTCCCACCAGATTTTGGCTGCCTTACACCATAGGCAGAGCACTCAAAGGTAGGTGGAAAATATGCTTGCCACAAAATAAGACAAAATAATCAGCAGCAACCTGTGACTCTAAAGAGAAATCCCAAGGAGAGTCATTTGTGGTGCTCTTTGAGCCCAGCAGCAAAAAATTTAGCATGGATTCATAAAGGCATGTGTGCAAAGGGTTTTTCTTCTAGCATGCAGGGATTTGGGATTTGCTTTCTCATATCCTTGCATTCTTTGCCCTAAATTTGCCTGGTAGGTATTCCTTAGCAAGACATGTGTTGTAGATACCTTTTGGGGATGTGCTTACAGCTCATGGCGAGGTCCTTAAACTGTCCTGCCTCAGACGCAGGGGTCAGCTATAAAACCATATTTGCCTCCCATGATCCCACCTCTCAGGGTGCAGTTGAATGGCTTGGGGGCTGTGTGCATGCAGGGTGAGTGAAGTTGAGTCCAAACTGCAGTCTGTGTCTCTGGGGTGGAGGGGAGTAGGGAAGGAGGCTCGAGGAGAAGGCGCAGAGAGAAACAGAGGCTGAGGGTGACAAGGGCCCTGTGGCTGCAGGGCTCCCCAGGGCTCTGCCTCAGTCCTCCGTGCCACTCTTGCTCAGGGATCCCTGGATCCTAGTAATAAGCCTCTTATGTTACATAGCCTGAGTCCATCTTTGCTATTTTCTACCACATTGTAATGTACAGAACTGCTGTCCTGGGGATAGAACCCAGGGCCTTTGCACTGAGCTACATCTTCAGCCCCCCCACCTTTTTTTTTTTTTGAGATAGGATCTCACTAAGTTGCCTTGGCTGGACTTGAACTTGCAATCCTCCTGCCTCAGCCTCCAAGAGCACTGGGATTTCAGGCATACAGTACCATACCTGGCTGCATTTCTTGATTTATTATTGTAAATGGACCATGAGATGTGATCTGAGCCCACTGTTGCCCATCTTTGTTGAGCCCTCTGTGGGGCACTAGGGAGACAAAGATTGGAAGAAGAAATTGCTATGAATGTGCCTCCATCCCCCCGGGCTCTGGATGTCTGCAGAGAACTGCACCATGGGAAAATCTCCAGTCCCTCACAGGACAAGGTGCCATGGCAACAATGGATGCTTGGTCCCTGGAGGATTGAACTTCAGTGCTTTTAGTTTCAAACAAGAGAGAAAATAAGAGTCATCCCCATCCACATTTGTTTTCCACCTTCAAAGGTCATTTTCTTATTGATGGAAAAATAACAACAGAGTCACAGAATTCTTCTTTTATAAAACAGATCTGGGGGCATAGAGTGACATTTTAAGAAGGTGAAGAGGCCCAAAGGGAAACAAAGATGTGAGTAAACTTTGAGGTGATCAAGCTGGAACCTACTAATGCATTCACTTAAGGTGCCATCAATGCCAAGGGCAGAGGTTGAATGATAACTGAATTAATTTCCCAAGCACACAATTATCCTGTCCCAACTACAGGCCCCATTGCTAAAAGGTCACAGGGGCAGTGTGTGTGACAGATGAGTCTCTGCACATGGAGAGTCCTTTTCCACCAGCTGTTTAGTACAGGTGTGTGCACCTGCCCTTCTCCTGCAAGGAGCTGGAGAGGGAGAGATGTGAGGCACTGCTTGTGCCTTTGATGGGCTAAAAGTGCATATATATTGATGGTGGCCATTCATTCTGGGGTAAGATGGAATCTCAGTGTTGGCTTAATTTACATTTCTCTAATGGCCAGGAATGATGAACATTTCTTTATGTATTTATTGGCCATTTGTATTGGTGAGTTTGTGGGGAAAAAGGAACCCATTTGTACTGTTGGTGGAAATGTAAACTAGTACAACCACTGTGGAAGTCAGTATGAAGATTCTTCAAAAAACTGAGAATAGAAATTCTATTTGACCTAGTTATTAGCCTTCTAGGTATCTTTCTGCCACACATACCTATGTTTATAGCAGTACAACTCCCAGTAGCTAAATCTTGGAAGTAGCCTATATGCCTATCAACAGATAAATGGATAAAGAAAAGGTGATATTTACACATAATGGAATACTCTGCCACAAAGAAGGATAAACTTGAATAATTTGTAGGAAAATGATTACATTTGAGACCATAATGTTAAGTGAAGTCAATCAGACACAGAAAGTTAAATATTGAATGGCTACTGTTATAGAGAAACACAAAATATACATAAAGAGCAAAATAAAAGATAGGTAATAGGAGGTAGGGAGCTAGATCTTTCTTAAATGGGACAGTGATCAAGAGACAGAGAGGGGGAGAGAAGGGAAGGAAAGGGGATG
Source organism: Fukomys damarensis (assembly GCF_012274545.1). NCBI lineage: Eukaryota > Metazoa > Chordata > Mammalia > Rodentia > Bathyergidae > Fukomys > Fukomys damarensis. The sequence goes on along the minus strand of NW_022900919.1, from coordinate 28,982,590 downwards.
AAAAAGGAATTAAGATGTGTTATGCACATGTACGAATTCCACACAAGAAATAAAAACATTATGCATGGCAAACATGTACCAAGAAAAATCTAGATAAAATGACTACAAAAAGTGCATATATGGAACAACTAGGTCTGGCACAAAGTACTCAGTCCTTAGATAAAGGCTATCTCTGTGACCCAAGGGAGTGAGGCCAACGGGTGGGGTGATGAGGAGGGTTCCACAGAGGAAGCAAGGTTTGGCTGGTGCCCTAATGAGAAGGGAGAGATCCAGGGAGGGAGCAAAGCAGCTAAAGGAGTCAGTGACAGACACAGTTATTGCTGCTCAGTGGCTGGCCTGGCTGGGTCCCTGGGTGGGGAGCAGGGCTGGACTGTGTTCCCCAGAAGGAAGAATAACAGATACACAGTGTTGTTTTGTAGAGTTACTTCCTCCAGGAGCTGGCAGAGTGAGTGGAGGGCTGGAGACTGGAGTTTATGGAAATCCCAGGGCTAGAGTGCCGTGTGTGTGTGTGTGTGTGTGTGTGTGTGTGTGTGTGTATGTGTGTGTGTGTTTATTGCAGAATACTGGGAAAATACAGCTGAAGCAAATCATTACTTTGACACCAGCATGCAAGAAATGGTATTGAGCTGTGGGCACCTACAGGAAGAGACAAGGGCATATGTATCTCAAGAGGGCTCAGAAGAGCTGTCAAGTCTTATGAGGGAGCAAGAGCAGCACTGAGGTGTGGTGCATGGTCTCTTTCTTTGCTCTAGTTGCTCAGAGCAGACATTTCCTGCTGCAATACTGCCGTTCTCCACCTGAGGGTGCTCTCCCACACGCTGATCAAAGCTGGGCAAGCTAAAAGTGAATGCCTCCAAGATGACAGCGGGTGCGTAAATACCCCCAGTCCTTCATGCCTGGACCAAGGGGACAACTGTGAACTATGCTGTACACTATGTCCCAAAGTTCCACAGGGGTAACCATGTTGATCCCACATCCCTCCTTGGTTGCCTTCCCTTCCCTGCCTGGATTCCCCACTGCTCCTGTGAGGAGTCCAAATAAGCTACTTACCTCAAAGTCGCATTTCAAGGTCTGTTTCTGGATGATTCCACCCTAAGATGAATGATGAAGACCCTTTATTAGTCTACGTCAAGACAATCTCCATTAGTACCAGACAAACCTGAATCACCACTCTTTGGACCAGGAGCTTCAATTCCTTGCTCCCTGGAGGAGCGGGGCTCCAGATGTTGACCAATTCCATCTGGCTTGCTGTGTGATGTTGCACAGTTCCACGCTGGTTTGGGGTCACCACCCTCCTTTGAGAGTTGTGGTGTCTTAGGGTTTCTATCAATCAGGAGATGCAGGAGGGTACTGTAGGAATCAGCTCTGTCCTGTCGGTAGCTCTGTGGGTAGAAGAGGGTGCATGGTGGCTGTGCGGCACTTAGAGGCAAGGCCAGATCCAGGGATGGGGGATAGGTGGCAGCAAAGTCCTGGTCATATCAGTTGGAGTGGTCTCCTTTCCTCAATGTTGGAGATGAATTTCAGGCTCTCCACTACAGGAATTTGAAAGTTTTTTCCAATCATGACTCTGTTTTTGAGCTAGCTGACATCCACACCCCTGAGCCCAGTGCCATACCCTGCCATATTGAAACTGTTTACATAGCCAGGTCTGATCATTTAAACCAGTAAAGGGATGCTTCCAATAAAAGGAAACCAGAGAGGATGTCTAGTTCTTAGAAATCCACTTGTCTGCACCCGAGACCAATAACTTTTAGTGTATGTAGTAAAAGTAATTCATTAACTCTATTTGTCTTTTTGATTCTTGTATCCTATCCTGACCCAAGTAGGGATCCTTTTAGGAGAAGTCAATGGTGCTGAGGTAGTTTCAAATAGCTGGTCCAAATGAAGGCAGTTTAGTCCACGCCAGAGGAACAGTCAAACACCAAATGGCATCAAAAATGTCAAGTAAATTGGAATTATGGATTTTGAGGATCAAAAAGTAATTCTAAATAACCAGAAGTACTGTTATTACCATCCTTTGGGTAACACAGCTGACTGCTGCAAGGCTTATGGGAGCATTTTTCTTGGGCAGTTTTAGTTCCAGTAATGTTCTGAAGCTTCTTTGTAAGGTCATTGTCAAGCTAAAATCTCAACTCATTGGAGGATCTAAAATAGACCTTTGTGGCTACAGCCCTCAGTGTGAAATCATCTCTATTTCTTTTCATGATCTCTCTGGACTAGTGCTTACTGAGAAGGTGACTTTGAGGACCAAGTTACAGCAGCAACATAAAAAAGGCCCATCTGTAATTAGCTCTCATGATGGGTTAACAGGGTCTTGACAGCCTTTTCCTTCCCAAAGACCCCAGAGGGGTCAGAAGTGTCCAGCACCAGCAGTTCCCGTTAACAGACTGAGAAGAGTTGGGGTCTCTCCATGGTGTGGTGGGAGCCTTTGATGGTGGATGAAAGCAGTTATGTGGGAGAGGAAGGGGGTTAGATAAAGGTACCAAGCCCAGCAGCAAATCACACCCCTTCTGTATTACATCTCTAAAATTTATGGGCAATTCATAAAGCACATTCATTACAGCTCTGGAAAATTGGATCTGTTGACTTCCTTGGATCTAAAATTATGAGTAAGTCATGGAAACCAGAAGAAAGACAGACTCGGGTTGAAAGTGTAATTCAGCCAAAACACATGCCAGTGAATTCTTGACAAGGTGGGAGCAGGGCACTGGTGCTGGCAGAGCTGTGGGAGGCTTCAGGATTAAGGTCATGGGTGCAGACAGCGAGAGGGGCACCCTGGGGTGGCCTGTGCAGGTGATCAATGAGCCCCTGATGCAGTAGCTATGTGGGTCGTTGCTTATCTGTGCCAGGCAGAAACATTTGGCCCCAGGTGGGAGCAGTAAGTGTGGGTACTTAGAAAACAGGAAGGGCAGTGTCATAGGTAGCTGCTGACATTAGGGACTGATGAGTGCCTGACACTTGCAGGACAACATCTCAACATCACGTATTGAGCAAACACTAAGCATTTTCATCAGATTTGGGGGACAAGAGAAAGTACACTTGCCACTTCTACTCGACATTATACTTGTGCTCAGAGCAACGAGAAGTAGAGATGAGGTGTTAGGAGATGATATGATTACCTAGAAAGATCTAAGAAAATCAAATGACAAGTTATTGAAACTTAAGATTTCTATTAAGGGGTCAAATAGAAGATAGAGATGAGGCATTTGGAGATGGTATGATTACCTGGACAGATTTACGAAAATCATGTGACGAGTTATTAAAAGCTACATTTCTGTAAAGGGGTCTGATAGGAGATCAATATTAAAAAGTTAAAAGATTTCTTAAACACCAGCAACAATAAATTAGAAAATGTAATACATAATAGGATTTCTTAGTCATAAGGCTATAAAATACCTAATAATAAGTGTAATGATCAATGTGTAAAATCTGTATGAAAAGAATTATGAATCCTTATATTTTTCTATGTGTATCTTTCAATTCTCACTAAATTAATCCAAAAATGACAATAGGATTAAAAAACCCCCTAAAATGAGGAGAATGAGTTGGTCAGCTTTTTCTTTGAAAAAGAGCACTTCAAGGTTTTTGCCTTATCAGATATAAAGGTCTATCAAAAAGCTACAGCAAATTAACAGCCAAATTACAAGTTGTAAGTATAAAAGTTTTAGAAGAAGATGCAGCAATATGTGTTAATAATATTGGGGTAGGAAAACTTTCTGAAGCATGACAAAATGCAAAAGGGATAGATAGATTTTGACCAACTACACCAAAATTAAAACTTCTATGTACCAGCCAGGCATGGTGGTGCACACCTGTAATCCTAGCACTCAGGAGGCTGAGGCAGGAGGATTGCTGTGAGTTCAAGACCAGCCTGGGCTACATAATGAGTTTTAGGTCAGTCTCAACTACATAGTGAGACCCTGTCTCAAAAAACAAAACAAAACAAAACAAAACAAAAAAACCCTCCTCCCCCCAAACAAAAAAACAAACAAACAAAAAACTTCTATATACCAAGTGGGAGTATTAAACCAAACATTGCAGCATAAGTATCCAGAAAATATTTACAATATATGAGAGTTAAATAATTATAGGAATGAATGTGGCTAAATCATAAAATTATCATACACTCCAAAGTCCAGGTAAAGTGTCTTGTATTTTGTTTTTCTATGCTGATCTCATCTCTCCCAGGTTTCCATAGTTTTGTCTAGTCCACTGAACTATGAACCACTACATCAAGGGCTTTTTTTAGATTGGTGCCCGTTCATTTGGATAAAATGTCTAGACTTTCTGAGCTCTTCTTCCCTAAGACAGAGTTGGATATGGGGATAGGAGGTGGCACACGGAGCCTTGTGACAGTAAGGATGAGCACAGGATCCACTTGTCTTCTGGATCTTCCATCAGGTCACGGGCTGGTGGCCACCCAGGTACAGCTTGTCCTATGCCTCTGATCCACTTTGGTTAGAACCTGTGGTGGAGGCCACATTGATGTCATGGGGTCTGGTCTCTCTCCCACCTTGTCAGTGCTGGTGACCTTTTCTGCTGACCCTGTCCCACTGCAGCACTCCCTGTGGTCCACCTGAATCTACATGGGTCTCTCAAACCCTGAGATCACCCTGCATCCCTAGTGTCACTGGCTCTTTGATTCATATACTTAGATTTGTTTGCTTCCCACTGACCAAATCAAAGGAGGCATTTATTTTGGTGGAAAGGAAAAAGGTTTTATTCAAACATAGCTAAAGGAGTTGGAGGGACCCATGTGCCTCAAATCACCACCTCAATATGTACAGGTCATGTACAAAGGTCTTGCATAGCAAGGAACAGAAGGGAGAGGGAATAAAATACAACAACACACATCTTGGGATAGTTTTATTACTCCCAGCCATCCTTCACCCTTCCCTTCCCCATGGAAAAGAAATTGGACCTCAACCTCCAGATGTCAGCATCTGCATATTTCTGTGTTAGTTACTTTTCTCTCGTTGCTGAGACAAAATACCAGACAGCAAAAGTAAAAGAGGAAAGGGTTTATTTCACTCGCATTCATAGCGGTTTCAGTCCATAATCGGCTGGCTCCAAGGCAGGCTGGCAGGGCAGCAACAGTTCATGGTGGACAGACAGTAGCAAAGCAGGAGGGCTTAATGGTGTGTTTCTTCTCCTTTTATCTTATTCAGGCTACTTAGGGTGTGTAGCACTCACGCCCTTAATCCTAGTGCTCTTGGGCCTAGCCCCACCATGACTCAGTCACACACTGTAGATTCAGCCACCTCTGAAAAAGCATGAGGCTTTGAGTGGACATCTAAATGCAAGCCATTACAGGCATAATATGTGCATTCATGGGTCTAAGGAGAGGAGGGGGTGCTGGCTATGTGCTCAGCAGAACAAGTTTGGAGAAGCTACTTATCTCTAGAAGATAAAAATAGCCTAACTTCTAAAGTTCCATCTTGCTGTGTGGTTATCCTATCACAGTGACCCTTCAGTGAGCTCCTCATCTGTCCCCTTAGGGGCTCCATCCATGCTACATGGTGAGGGGAGAGTGTCAGACAACACACATGAGGTTCAGTTAAATTACCATCTCAGATAAAGAACAAATAACTTTTTAGTCTATGTTCATGGCTCAAATCATTAGCCATATCTTGATCAAAGGATTGAACAAGATGTGTGAAAAAGACAATGAGCTTTTACATTTATTATTATTTTTTTCAGCTTTAATTGAGTTTATTGGTACATTTTAGGGATACAGTACAGTTACATTTATTGTTGGGATCTTGTACCTCTACATGACAAGTCTTGATTCTCATTTTTTCCCCTTACCTCTGTCCTCCCTTCACCCCCTCCTCCCCTCCCCATCTACAAACACTTTATTTTCATCTTTTCATTCTCTCACAATTTTTTCTTTTCCCTTTTTACTCTTCCCCTACCCATCCCACCTTCCCTACACCTTTAGCTCCTTTCTTCCCATTTCTAAATGTCAGTAATCTTATTAGAATCTTATGCATTGTTGCAGATTATTCACACCAGGGAAACTATTTGGTATTTACATATGTGTGACTTATTTATTTAACTTAGGAGTATATCTTCAATATGTATCCATTTTTCTATGAATGAATCTATTTTCTCGTTCTTTATGGCTGAATAATATTCCATTTTATAGAAAAACCACATCTTCTTTAACCAGTTTCCAATGGATGGACAAATGGGCTGTTTCCAAGATTTAGCTATTACAAACTGTGCCGCTATAAACATGGGTGCACATACTTCTCTATGATATGATTCTTTTAGTTCTCTTGGAAAGATACCCAGCAGAGGGATGGCTGGGTCAAATGGAACCTCCAGTCCAAGCTCTTTGAGGTATCTCCATATTGATTTCCATAGTGGTTGCACCAGTCTGCACTCCCACCAACAATGGAGAAGGGTTCCTTTCTCCCCACAACCCCACCAACATTTGTTACTGTGTGATTTCTTGATAGCAGCCATTCATTGTGGGGTGAGGTGGAATCTCAGTGTTGTTTTCATTTGCATTTCTCGAATGACCAGTGATGTGGAACATTTTTTCAAATATTTTCTTGCTGCTTTTACTTCTTTGTCTGAGAAATGTCTGTTCATTTCGGATGCCCACTTTTACATTTATTAAAGGTAGGAAAAAAAAGTACACTCTGAAGAATGAGAGTGGGCCATTGAAAGAAATCTCACAGTGGCCTCAGGGTTAATGGTGGAGTCTTTTGTACCTCTCATTCTTCAGCCTGACATCAAATCTAGGCTGTCCTATTGAATACCTGCTTAATTTTGTATCAGAAGAATTGAAGATAGCACTTTCTCATTGGCCCCAGGTGCAGGGCTTTTGCATATGTGTCCCGAATCTTTGTGATCGACAAGTCATACTCACTTTTCCAGCCAGTTTTCCCTGCTCTAATCTTCCACCTCAGTTACACTAGAAAAGTCATCCATTGTTTTCTTAATTGGATATCCTGTATTTTAATTTTCTAATTCTGTCAACACCAGCTACATGGGAGCCAAAAAACTGCTGGGGGGCATTCACCTCAGGGGCCCTCTTCTGCTAGGGCGTCTTCTCAGACATTGGGTTAACTTGGCTGTGTCAGCCTGGGCAGGCTGGGGCTGAGCAGGGGGCATGTTCATGCGTAGTCAGGAGAGGGAAGAGGCTGAGGCCTCGCAGCTTTTCCTTTCCCCTCCATTTATCTCAGCTCGTTCAGTCTGGTGCAATGAAACTAAGACCTACTCCTCTCTACCCAGAAAAGAGAGACCCAGTACTCTCTGTCTGTCTAGACTAAGGGAGTAAGATGAAGGAACTTCGAAAACCCCTCTCTCTCTCCGCAAAGGCTGGATCTAGAGCCCATTATCTTGTTATGAGTTCAAGTCCTACTTTGAATGTTGGAAGCAGAACATTAATTCTTGGTTTCTTGCTGTGGATAATTCTTAAGTTTTTCACTGTTCTCCAACTCCTAAGGCAGCCAAATTCCTCAGTCTGAATAGAGGAAAGGCTGGTAGGGATTCATTTTCAAGATGTTAAAGACATGATTTTTATACAAAAATAAAGAGAACAGGTGTCAAAGATTTTATTTAGCTCATTAATTATTCAAGTAGCCAGTCCATTGTTAAAAGGGACTCAAATCAGAATTTGAGTTACAGAGAGTTATATTCTCTTTGAGACAAAATTCATTTGCATTGCTAAGGACAAGGAACCATTTACATCCCTACCAGTTGTCTTCAATTTAAGTGCTACCCCTATGGGCATGTAAAATAGCCTAATCAAGGGAAAGTCATTCAAAGGCACACATCCCGGTAGAATCAGATAATTCCTGGAAGGTCCTCTAGGCAATGTGATGCTCAACACCATACTGCAACCATACCCAGAGATCTCTTTTGTCAATGGTCTAAATTTTGCATATTTTTTTCCTGATAAAGCACAGCCTCAAATTTTTAAAAATCTTGTTACAATACTAAAAGATAATTCAAAGACAAGGAAATATAAATGGCCGTAAGTATAAGACTAAATGCTCAATGTCACAAACATATGCATGGAACACATATTAAAATATTAGAATTTTTACTAGTTAATATCCATGGTGGGAGAAAAAGTTCTGTTTGAACTATAAATTAGTTATATTGATTTGGAGTATGATTTAGTGGTGTCCATGGAAAATTTAAACGTGTACATCTTTGACCTAGATGATTCTTTTATAGATATATCCTTTACAGAAATATGCACAAGGTCCTCTCTCACTGGGAGCCACCATCACTCCAGGGCCAGGAAGGTAGCCGCATGAGCACCCCTGAACGCCCCCCCATTCTCAGACCTTCTGATTGTGCCAGTCTTTGCACCTGCTCTACAGAGGCAGAGGTGGTCATAAAGGGTATTTTTCTGAGTTCCCAACTTTGGACATCTTTAAAGAAAGGGCATGGGAAAACTATAGTAGAATGGTGTGGAGTTCAACAGTTCAGGAGGTTGGGGAAATCAATCTGGCCTTGCAGCCTGAGGTCAGTCTGCGACGTGGGGTTCTGCCATCAGCTAGCTGAGATCAGGGGTCTTGGTTCTGCACATGGCTGTGCATGTTGTATATTATGACAGCAGAGATATAGTTTGAAAGAGGCCCTTCAAATCCTTTCTTCTTCTTCTTTCTTTTCCTCATTCCACTCTGCAAATTCTTTCTTTTTTCTGTCCTCTTTCCCCAACTCAGTCTCTTGCTCCACAATATTATCCCTCATCACCCTTTCTGTTACTGCTCCTACCCTAACTCAGATTTCTTCTTTTATCATTTTTTCACTTTTCTTTATGTTATTTTCTTCTGCTATTCTACCTCACACAGGGGTCAGTGGATTCAAGAGAAAGTGAGCCCCTATTGCTGTTAAGGGGATATATTCTTGTCCTTGTACTTCTACTCTGTCTATCCCTTTCAAATTCAACAGTTTCCTGAATATTGTGTGGTCATTCTATGTCCTCTGGCTTCACTTGAAATCTTCTCCAATTCTTTTACTTATCTACTCCTCTCATCCTAGCTCTTTCTGAGCCCCATCATAAATGGTAAATATACTATGTTGAAAAGTTTGTTCACTGCAGACATGTTTTGGACTGCTTCTTGATTTCAATTTAATTTGCATGGTTTAAGGGTGACAGACTAGTGACTACCACAAGTGGTCAGTTTCCAAGTTGTGCTTGATCATATTGTGTTGCTGATTGTATCAGTTGGGATAAAGGATTGTGGTTGATTTGATGACCCATGTTCTCTAATGTTATGAAGATGAGAATGTCTGTAGGTAGTTAGAAACCCAGAAGCTAGGGCGCAATTATATTAGGAAGATTTGGATGATAACCCAGAGATTAAACCAAGAACAACCCATCAACAAAAATAAAAATGAAAAAACACTTAAGCAAGACACAAAGACAGACTTCCAGTTCACCAATGGCAAACAGTAGGGCAAATGAGGATAAAAAGGCTGATAGTGAATCATCAGGACACCCTGAACTCAGAGCACAGGAAGTAACAAAACAGATCAATCCGGCTCTAGAAAAATTCAAAACAGAAACAATTTCCCAAATAGCCATAGAGATGGTGAGCAAAATGAAAGTCATGATTAGAGACTCTAGAACAGAAACTGACAAAAAAAAAAAAAAAAAAAGATGAGCTTGGAGAGCTCAGGACCACAACAGAAGCCATGAAGGCCCAGCATAAGAAAGAAATGGAAACAATAAACGCACAATATAGGAAAGAAATGGAATCCATAAAACAGATACAAACAGATATCCAGGAGATTAAACACTCCATTGAAAGTGTACACAACAGAGTAAAAGAATGAGAACATAGATCCTCAGATATAGAAGGTAAGATTGCAGTCAGTGACTGTGAAAAGAGAGGTCTCTTAAAAACAGTAGGGGATCATGAGAAAATGATCCAACAACTCCTAGATGATGCAAAGAAGAATAACATAAGACCAATAGAAATCCATGAAGTAGCAGGAGAAAATACAAATGACTTTAAAAAGCTGTTCACAGAATTAATGACAGAAAATTTCCCAAAAAGAGGGGAAGAATTTGACATTCAGATAACTGAGGCATATAGGACCCCAGCTAGCCACAATTAAAAAAATCTACACCTAGAATATAATAATCAAGATCCCAGAAACCCAACAGAAGAACAAAATACTGCAAGCAATAAGAGAAAAGAAACAAATCACATGCAAAGGAAAGCCCATCAGAATCACAGCAGACTTTTTAACACAAACCCTTAGGGCAAGGAGAGCCTGGAGTGATATATTTCAAGTACTGAAAAAGAACAACCTCCAACCTAGACTGATGTATCCTGCAAAACTCTCTTTCAAAATGGATGGGGAAATAAGATACTTCCACGACAAAGAACACCTGAGAAACTGCATGAATACCAAACCAGCACTACAAGCAATTCTAAACAAGATCCTAGAAAAAGACAATGAAGGCAACAACACCATGAGGCCCAACAGAGCAAATCAAATAGGCAAGGCAAGAAACTAAAAGGAGAAGGAGAAAAAGTAAAAAGAGTCAACAAAAGGCCAATAACATGACAATAACAAGTCAGTACATATCAGTTATAACCATCAATGTCAGTGGCCTCAACTCACCAATCAAGAGAAACAGGCTGGCAGAATAGATTAAGAAGCAAAATCCAAAAGTATGTTGTACACAAGAAACACACCTAGTGCAAAAAGAAGCCCATAGACTGAAAGTGAAAGGATGGAAAACAATTCTCCATGTGACAGGAGCCCAGAAAAAAGCAGGGGTAGCAATCTTATTTTCAGACAAAGTAAATCTCAAACCAAAACTGATTCTAGTACTGTATCATACCTCTGTGAATGTAAAATATCTTATACCCACTTTATGATACATAGTAGTGACCGTGATTTATCAGAGCTGTTTTTATCGATGTTACTCTAGAATGTTCTTTTTCCAGATGATGATGAAGATGCTAATAAAAAAAATGGTGCCAGGTACACAACAGTAACAGAACTTTGTTGTTTTCTGAGTATTGTTCTTTTCTGTGTTTTTTTAATGGAGTGTGTTGAATGTCTATAATTTTGTTCATATGATTGCAGAACCTGGAAAAGCTGTTGCTGCTATTGATGCATAACATACTGCTATTACTGGTCTTTTTATGTAAATATAAATATAAATTTATATATTCATATATATATATAATTTGAATTTTTGGAAACTTTAACTGTGCTGTCAACTTTGGAATAAGTTATCCCAGTTTACTGTATTGAGTTGGCTTTGTACAGAAATTAACAGCCCTATTGGTCTAGAAATGTTAATTATTTTTCCATTTGTACAGGGGTAATGCACTGTATTAAATATGTAAGGTCTTATTTACATGGGTTTGATTACAGAAACTAAAAAAGTATTCTCTAAATAATGAAAAAAAGAATAATACAAGACTACAAGAGCAAGAAGCAATTTAAATATGTTCAGGGACCATTTTCATGTTCAGAATTAAGGATTATTTT
>NW_022900919.1:28935240-28966951 GCF_012274545.1 Fukomys damarensis | reverse complement strand
GATTGTCTAATGACTTATAGACATTCTTATTTTCATAATTGAGAAAACAACTCATCAAATCAATCCTTATCCTTTATCCCTATCGATACAATCAGGAACATAATAGGATCAATCACCATCCTTTATAGCCCCCCATGCCTCTGCAGATTGCATCCAAGGACTGGCTCAATCAGGGGATCTAATCTGGTAGGGTAGGGGAGCCGTGCTCAGCGACTCCAGAGGAGGCCTCCTGGCACTGTGTCAGAGCCAATCAGTGGCGCCTGATGGAAATGGCACTGCTCCAGAGGAGGCCCGTAGTTCAGGTCAGGCCGCACAGCAGAGGTGGCTCTGAGTCCAAGCCAGGGCGATCATGCAAAACTCACCTGCCTGGAGCTGTCTCCTTTTAGTTTTATCATTTTAGGATTTCCTATTTTTAATTTTCATACAGAGATTTCTTTGACTGGTCATTGTAATGAAGCATAAAGTCACAAATTACAAAGTCACATTTTGCTGAATACTAGAGATCTAAATTATTCATTCTACTTACTGTTCTTAGATTAGTTTATCTGAAAATTTGCAGTTCATTGTTGTTATTTTCTATTTTGTACAAATAAGGCAGACTTAGAAAAGAAAGGACATATGGAGATACCTCAAAGGGCTGGGACTAGAGGTTCCATTTGACCCAGCCATCCCTCTGCTGGATATCTTTCCAAAAGAATTAAAAGAATCACACCACAGTGATATATGCACACCCATATTTATAGCGGCACAGTTTGTAATAGCTAAAACTTGGAAACAGCCCATTTGCCCATCTGTTGGAAACTGGATAAAGAAGATGTAGTTTTTCTATAAAATGTAATACTACTCAGCCCAAGAGTGAGAAATTAGAGTCATTCATAGGAAAATGGATACATATTGAGGATATACTCTTAAGTGAAATACATAAGCCACACATGTGTAAATACGGAATAGTTTCTCTGGTGTGAAAAACTATAATAGTAGACAAGATCCTAATGAGATAACTAATAATGTGAAATAGGAAGAAAAGGGCTAAAGGTGTAGGGAAAGTGGGAAGGGTGGGGGAAAGGTAATAAGGGAGAGACAAAAAATATTATAAAATGAAAAAATGGAAATAAAGAGTTTGTAAATGGGGAGGGGAGGAGGGGGTGAAAGGAGGGCAGGGACAAAGGGAAAAAATGAGAATCAAGGCCTGTCATGTAAAGGTACAATATCCCAATAATGAATGTAACTGTATTGTATACCTAGATTGTACCAATTAACTCAATAAAAAGAAAAAAAAAGAAATATGCACAAAAATGCAAATTAAGCAATTCTGAAATTGTCATTAATTTATTGAGCACCTTACTCTGTGCCCCGCATGGGAGTGAATCAGTGACCAAATCAAGTAAAGATTTCTGCTCTCCTGGAACAAGTATTCTCATGGGGGCAGACAGAAGGGAAGTGAGGGAGTCTACGTGAATGTAAATTCTCCAATGTTTGGGAGAACTGTTATCAGAGTAAGGGAGAATTCAAAGTGCTGTGAGTCAGTGGAGCTAGAGGTGGGAAAGGTGGGGATATTAAGTAAGTTCATCCACTACGCCTCACAGAGAGGGTGAGACTTCCAGGTAGTGGGACTGAGTCACTCACATATTTGAGAGAAATCGAGGGCAGAGTTCTGAAATGGAAGTGTGCTTGGTATATTTGAGAAATAGGTAAGAGAATGGTCAACATGTAGCCAGGACTGAGCAATAGAAATGGCAGTCAGACCTTTTGTCTTTATAAGTTAATTGCTTCAGGTATTTCATTATAATAACAAAACTAACACAGGGATTCTTGCTGAGCTGACTTAGAGTTCTTGTTGATGGCAAGCCAGGGTGATTGGATATGAGGATTCTTTCTAAACCAGTCTTATTAAAACTTTACAACACAATCCTTTTAGAAAACAGGCTCAAGGCTGAGGCTTGGTGGAGTAGAGGACTTACAGTAATCTGCCTAAGGTTTGGACAAGGAGCAAGTATTTGTCAATACATCACAGATCTATCTATCTATCTATCTATCTATCTATCTATCTATCTATCTATCTATCTATGTATCTATCTATCTATCTTTATGGGACAATTATTTCTTCTGGTCCTGGGCAGGCTTACCGTACTGCTCTTGGGTATGTGTCTGTGATTTCTTGCACCAAGATGGCGGCTGTCTTTTTGTGCCTGTGGTCTGTCCTGCAGAGGTTTTCCAGTCACTCTTCCTCATCACTCCAACTTTAAAAAGACAGTCACCCTTTCCATAATATCTCACTGCAAAGAATAGAAAAAACAGTGATGAAATAGTAAGGAAAATAGCATCTGAGCAAGTTAATTGTCTTGAGAAAGGTAAACTGAGCAGAAGACAAACACTGCTGGTCCTGAAGGAAAGAGGAAGAATTTGTATTAAAGAGTTAGAGTTGTAGAAGTAGAAATGTAATCTTTTCCTCACCCATCATGAAGTTTATGGTAATAAAAGCAATATTGACAAGAGAAAGGCCCAATGGGTGTATTTTCTGTGTTAGATATCACAGAAACCTCAGAAATGAAGACTCAAAGGAAGAGGCAAATCTGAATTTTTGCTTTGGTTTGATGAAGAATGAACAGCTCTGTGCCCATGGTCTTTCCTGAAGAAGAATGATTGAACAAAAGGGACGTGATTGGATTTTAATAAGCTGGGGTGAAGTAAGGCCTATCTGTTTTGGTTTTTCTCAGTGTCCCTGTGTTTGGCTTCTTTCTTGGAAGGATACCTTTCACATGAGGGTTCTATGACCTGCTTTAGAGGAGGATCAGATAGCTCTTTTATATTTTTCTTTGGGGAGAATGTGGGAAAAGGGCAGAGACCCTCTTTGCTTTGGCTGTTTTCTAAAATGTTAAGGTAGCTGTGTTGGTCAGCTTCCCATCACTGTGACAAAATCCCTGAGAATAACAACTTAAAGGAGGAAAGGTTTATTTTGGCTCATGGTTTCAGAGGCTTCAATCTGTGGTCAGCTGGCTCCATTGATTTTAGGCCTGTGGCAAGGCAGAAGTGTCATGGTGGAGAGTGCATGGCAAAGGAAAACTGCTCACCTCTTGGCAGCCAAGAAGCATGGATGGAGAGGTAGTCAGGAAGGAAGGGACTGCAACAAGATATAGTCACAAGGGTGTGCCACCATGACCTAGTCCCTTCCACTAGGCCCCATCTCCTAAGTGTCTGTCACCTGCTCCTAATGCCATCAATGGATCAATTCACTTATGAAGTTAGACCCCTCACCTTCCAAAAGCATGCCTCTAACATCACTGCACTGGGGACCAGGCCTCCAATACACGAGGCTACTGGGGGATATTTTAGATTCAAACCACAGCAGTACCATATTGTGAGTTGTGGGGTAATATGTGTTCTGATTCTCATAGGGCAAGAACATTAAATATTGGGACAATTACTTCTCCTGGTCCTGGGCAGGCTTACCCCACTGCTCTTGGGTACATGTCTGTGCTTCCTTCTACCAAGATGGCCGCTGTCTTTTTGTGCCTGTGATCTTTCCTGCAGAGGTTTTCCACTCACTTTTCCTCATCACTCCAACTTCAAACTCCTGAGATAGTGGAGATTAGTTATTACCAGGATGGGCCATGGAATTTGGAAATTTTGAGTTTGGACAAGGATGAACCTGAGGGAAAAAGCATTTTAGTGAGGTTGTGTGGGCCGCGTGATGATCCACGTGATGGCAGGTGGCACTTAATGGAGATCCTTTTCCTCCCGCTCTTCTTCCTCTCCTCCCCTCCAGGCCTGCTCCCCACCAGAAATGTGCTGCTTAATTATCTTTGCTGATAAAGATAAATGGCAATCATTCAGCTCCAGAATGATTGAAAAGAGAAATTGTGGGTGAGTCACCCAGGGACTTCTTCCAAACCTTGCTGGAAACTAAGCTGTATTTTTTTATGACTTCTGTGCTCTGAGGAGACTCTAATTTCCCCAGTTGGTGACCATTACCATGCTTTATATAGAACAGTAAAACAACATGGCACATTAACCTTTGCGAATGACACAGTCAGACAGTGCCTTCGTAAGCAGCAGGCTCTGATGCAAAAGCGAGAAAATGAGACAGTTTTAGCACAGATTGCTTTCTATAGTTCACCCCGCTGTGGCCTAAGGGTCACCCTGGAGGAGTCATAGACAATGCCATCTTTGTCTTTGCCTCCTCAGGGTGGGGAGAAGGGCCATCTTAAATGTCTGGAAGGGACAGCAGGCTGTGGCATTTCACAGTCCTTAAAGCCTCCTCTGCTGCCACCTTGCTCTGTCCCTCTACTGTTTCTCCCTGGATTGTTGTGACAGCTTCACATTGAGCTCATTGTTTCCACCTCTGCTTTTCAGGTCTGTTTCCAGGACCCAACAGAATCCCTTGAAAACAATGTTAGGACATGTCTCTGCTCCCATATTTTCCTCCAAGTAGGGGACCAAGTCTTTCCAATGCTAGTCAGGCCTAGGCAGGCTGCACCCATACCTCTCTGTCCCCACTCTTGGCCCATACTGCCTTGGTGCTGGCTGTTCCATCTTCAGAGAATATTCTTCCAGTTTTCAGTAGGACTCCTTCCTCTGCCTTCTTCAGGCTTTTATTCAAATGCCAACTTGTCACTGGGGTCTTTTCTGATTACTCCATTTTTATTAGTTTTCTTTTGCTGGACAAAATACCCAACACTCACAAATTAAAGAAGAGGCTTAATTTGGCTCATGGATTAGGGGAATTAGTCCATGGTCAGCTGGCTCCAAAGCAGAAACATCATGGCAGAAGGACATGGTGCAGCAGAGCTGCTTAGTTCATGGAAGCCAGAAAGCAAAGAAGGGCAAGAGTGCTAGAGAGAAAGGGTCAAGAGACAAGATACAGAACTTCAGGTCACACCTCCGTCACACAAGAATTGTGCTTTCCTAATCCAGTGGGTGGTCCCCAAGCCAACAACTTGACAGCCCATTTTAACCACCTCACTAAAGTTACAAACATATCCCCCAATTCCCTTTCCTCCTTCCCAGCACTTATCCATACCTAATATACTATTTTTAAATTTAAAGCAAACAGTCTACTGGTTACTGCTGAAAGTCACCAGTTTATATATAGTATATTAATAAATAAATTAATTAAAATTATTATTTACTGTTTGTGTCCTCCAAGAGGAAGTAAACATAACAAAGATGGGGATTTTTGTCTGCTTTTTTCCTGCCTGCTCTGTGGATTGCATTCTTTAGATCAGTGCTTCTTGGTCCTTCCTCAGTCTGGGAATCACATGGGGATGTTATTTAAGCCTTCTCAGTTTTGGAATAGGATCTGACCATTTGTTTCTACCCCAGTTCTCAAGGTATGCTGAGGGGCTGGTCTGGGATGCAGACTTGGAGCCCATGTGGAGCTGTGTCAGAAGCAGGGTCAACAGTTGTTTCTTTTTATAAAGCCAAGTTTGAAGGTCCAGGGATAGGCTGATCATGTCAGAGTCACTGGGGGAGCTTTAAGTGACAAATTCCTGGGCATTCATCTCAGAGGTTGGGATTCAGTAGGTTAGAAGTGGGAGCTGGGGGTCTTGTTTTTAATAATGCTCACCAGGTGATTCACATGTGCTGCCAGGATGGGTAAACATGGATGGAGAGAAAGAAAGAATCCCTTGCATGTGCAAATGTGATTCTGATTTTGCCAAATTGTCATCTAGTGAGTACAAAATGAAAATTGGTGTCTCAATTGAAAATCAAAAAATTCCCTTTTTCCCCCTCATTTGCATCATTTGGTTGGCCTCCAAAAATGTAATGATTTCAACAGAGAAAAAAGGAAAATGTGTATAATCATCTTAGACTATCCCCATTCATCACTTAAAATTTCTATTTAGTATTATGGAAATAACACAAGCATATGGTAAACATTTCAAGCAGTAAACTATGAAATGAGGAGAACTTTTCTTCTATTCTGAGCATCTAATCTCCTTCTTTGGAAGAAGTTGTTGTCAACTGTGTCTTGCAGATATTTCTGGAAAATTTCTACACACACACACACACACACACACACACACACACTTTTTTTACCATTGTAATAAAACATGACCAAATTTTTTGTTACCAGGTTTTTTCTTATTACCGTAGGTCTTGGTTAGCCATGGATGACAGACTTACATTCCTATGTCACTTGCCTTTCCCACTAATAGTGTGATTTATGGTCCTTTCCCTTGAATCTAGGTAGGCTTGGGACTATGTTGGAAGTGTGTACCTCTTGAGGGTACATCATAAAAAGCCAGAGAGCTTCTAGCTGGACCCCCTGGAACATTTCTCATGGAGCCCACCATACTGTGAGAAAGGAGCAAGCCACATGAGGACTTCATGTTTAGGATTTCTGGCCAATAGCTCAGCTGGAGTCCCAGCCAACAGCCAGGACCAACTGGCAGAAATGGGAGAGAGTGAACTTCTAAGGATTTCAGCCTCCAGCTTTTAGGCTTTTCCTGTAGGAAGAAGAGATGAGTTGTTGGAGCTGAGAAAACAGAATTCCGAAGATTGGTGCCTGGCATGCTGAGTACTGCTGAATTAAAAGGACCTAGAAAGGCCTTAGCAGCTGCCTCAGAAACAAGGGCTTTCTAGCCTTCTCTGGTTTCTCCCCCAAGTTCTCTTTGAAGTTCTCTTATCTGACTGAGAAGACTTCTTCTGAAAGAAATGCCATTGTCTTAAACTCCTTCCCTAGGCATCACATCCGATAACCAGGAACAACTCCACAGCAGAAGAAATAAAAGCTCTCCCCAGCTACACAGACTTTTGATCTCTGAGGATACCTGAGAGGCTTTGTCTGCACAAAGCCACAGTCACCTTCCTTCAACTCCTCCAGGACCCAGACCCACTTCGTCCAGAGCTGTTATCCGCCCTCTGAGCTCATACAATCCCCCACATATTTATTATCTCTCAATATTTCCTTCATTTCCCCATTTCCTTCTCTCCTTTGAGGAAGGATGTATATGTTTCTGAACCTCATTGGGCTATTGGATAATCATGGTGATGCCACTAATACATCAGTATACCATTCTTTCCTATAAATCTGCTTATTGTTAACTGATTTCAGTGAGACTCCAGAGTCCCCACCCCTGACTGTATCCTGCACAGAAACTGGAGACAGAATTTCCCGCTTCTATTGAAGTCTGTACAGCAGGAGCTATGGGAAGATGGTGTAACATGAGTGTCCTTTGTGGGTGACCTGGAGCTGGTCATGTTGTGTGAGCTAATCTGGGCTGTGCAGTGCTGCTGCACTCCACAAACTTTCACATCACAGAATTTCACATCATCAATACTTAGTTTTTATATTATGGTCCAATGAAGGTCAAGTGGTTCTCTTCCATATCCTGACTCAGGGAGCCAATTCCCTATGGTGTGGTAGCTCTTCTGTCTCCAAAAGCCTCCTTGGTCTCCTTTTCTATGTTCCCATCATTTATCTGGTGTAGGAAGAAAAAGAAGCTTGGAGAATCACATAGGAAATGGTATGGCTCAGCCTTAAATGAATTACATCATTTTTGTCCATAATTCTTTGGCCAAGACCCAAACATATGGCCCTATTCTAACTACAAGAAGCCTTTTTATATATTCAGGGAGAAAAAACAGATTGGAGGGCTCCTGGCCAGTTTATGTCACACTGCACCTCAGTTTTCTCTCTGTGGATGAGGATAATATCAATATCTCCAGATTATCATGAAGATCAGAGTGTTGAGAAGTTGTCTTATCACTGAAGGCACTGAAAAGACTATACATATTTCAGGCAGAATTATATACTACATAATAACATGTTAGCCAATAACACACTGCTATATGATGGTGGTCCTAGAAGATTATAATGGAGCTGAAAAATTCCAATCATCAGTATTTATATGCTATCTTTTTTATGTTCAGATATGCTTAGATGTGCAAGTATTTACTGAGGTGTTACAACTGCCTGCAGTATTCAGTACAGTAGCTTGCTGTGCAGGCCTGCAGCCCAGGAGCAATAGGCTGTAACATACACCTGGTGTGCAGCAGGCTGGACCACCTAGGTTCATGTGAGTACACTCAGCAGTGTTGGCACAATGACAAAATCACCCACCGATACCTTCTCAGAATACATCATCATAGCTGAGCTCTGCATAACTGCATTAGGGTGTTTCAGAGAAAGTCTCTGAGATGACGGTCACTTTCCATCATCAGTCTGGGGTCTCATGGATAATGGGCAGTGAGAAACCTTCACTGCTCCCCTGGTCAAAGCTAACCACCACTGCCCAGATACCAGCATTCGCTTCTCCCCCAGTGGGCAGAACAACATGCTACCCAAAGCAGTGTCCCCACTTTCCCTCATGTTATTCAAGCTTAGAGAAAAGACTCCCAGGAACACAGCTGGCCCCTCAACAGGCAACATTTAAGAGGGGCATTAGGCAGAGAAGCACTTGAGCTTTCTTTCCTTCATTGGGCTATACTGGTGGCTGCCCAGGCTCTGTTTCCATAGCAGCGTGTACATTTCATATAAAGGAGGAAGAGGAGAGATTAGGGTAAAGCAACTGAAAACAAGGAATGGCAGCTCTTTCTGATCCTGGCAGCCCACCAGGCTTTTGTGTCCATTTCTTCCATAAAGCGCTTAAACTCTGGGGGCCCTCAGTCTTTTTGTTGGTAAATCAGAAATGATGATAATACCTGAGCTGCTCAGCCAGGCAGTGGTGAAGGTCAGAAAAGAAATCAGAGGGCTTCATGCACCACTCATGGGGAATGGCCTTTCTCCTTCAGTTGTTAGAGAAGCAATGGGCAGTGTCTTTATCATGCAACCTTAAAAGCTCATAGCCATTTTCCATCTGAATATGAAATTTGGAAAATATGGCAAAGGAGAATTACAACTGTTTATTAAATAATTTCCACGTTGAGCTGATCTACCTGCATAGTTGGGGGGCCTGGAAGGTTGTGCACTCCGGTTTGTACTGCAGACAGCCAGGCAGGGCTCTCAGGCTCCAGCTTGGTTCTGCTGCTCCTCTCTCTGCCAGTTAAGCAAGAAGCTCAGAGCGTGTAGGACATGAGCCAGGGCTTTAAAAACACCCATTTCCTTTGACCATATAAATTTTCCTCCTAAGAATCTTCCCTAAAGACATCATCATCCTAAACACAGCCCAGATTTATGGCTAAATATCCAAGGAAGCCTGCTTCAGAGTTATTTACAAAAGAAGTTGAAAATGTAGATGTCTGTCATTATGGGTCAGTAAATCACGGAGCACTCATACAGCAGAATATTATGTGACATCTAAGAATAATGTTTATATTATACTTTTAATGACATAGAAAATTGCTTATTACATAAAGGTTTGCAGGATTGTGAATGCCATGTACAGTTTTATCTCAACTGTGTTCAAAATTCATAGTATAATGACAGGAAAGAAATAAGCCCAATGAACTATACTGGTTCTGGGCAGTAGAAATGTAAGAAACTTTATTTTCCATGTTTTCTCTCTCACTTTTTCTGTACCTTTGAAACTTTCTACATGGAGCAAAGTTTTAAAAATGAAGTAAAATACTGAACAGAAAGTTCAAAACCCTACAAATTTTTCCCTCCAATAAATAATCTATTTTATTTTATTTTAATTTTTGTGATGCTGGGGATTGAACCTAGGGCCTTCACACTGAGCTATATTCCTAGCCATTTTCTTTTCTTTTTTGAGGCAGTGTTTTGCTAAGTCTCTTAGGTGGGGCTTGAATTTGAGATGATCCTGTCTCAGCATCCCAGACTGCTGGGATTACAGGCATGCCCCACCATGACTGAAAAAACTCGTGTGTGTGTGTGTGTGTGTGTGTGTGTGTATGTATTGTTATGGATGTAACTTATGGTCTCACACATGCAAGGCAAGTGCTCTACCACTGAGTTTTACCTCAGCCTGATATTCCCTATCTTAATTCC
This sequence comes from Fukomys damarensis, assembly GCF_012274545.1. NCBI lineage: Eukaryota > Metazoa > Chordata > Mammalia > Rodentia > Bathyergidae > Fukomys > Fukomys damarensis. Next base: position 28,957,059 of record NW_022900919.1, on the reverse strand, counting down.
CTTTGTCCCAGTTATGTACAGTTTCATTTGCTCTTCTGTATAAAGTTTATATCGCCATTGATGGAATTCAATTCAAAGCATATGAAAACTGGAGCCACCCACTCATCACAGCTTCCTGTGCCAAGGAATCCTAGGAGAAACTAAAGGGAAAGTGGCTCTCTAAAAATCACACCTTCGTTCACAGGTCAGGGAGCACAGGTATACATTTTTCACAATATAAGTGCATATTTTGCAAACAATATGAAAAGAAAAAGAACCACTGTTATGGGTTCAATTACAATTGCAGCCTGGGCTATAGCTTGAGTTGTAAGTGTTCCCCATGGTCCATGTGGCTTATATTCTGGTTTATATCTAGATGTCTCCCAAAGCCTCATGTACTCAAAAAGGGGATTTTGGAAGGTAATTGGATTATGGGAGCTCACAGCTGACTTGCCCTTAGGAGAGATTGTGGTCAGAAGAGTTGGGTCACTGTGGGTGTGGCCTGGAAGGATGCATTTCCTTCCAAGACTCTGCTTTCTCTGCTTCCTGTCTGCCAAGAAGTGAGCTGCTTTCCCCTGCTATGCCCATCTGCCATGCCATCTTGCCTTGGAGCAGCTGAACGTGGACTGAAACCTCTATAAACTGTGAGCCAAAATAAACCTTTCCTCTTTCAAGTTGTGGGTTTGGGTGTTGTGTCCCAGCAGCGAGAAAGTAGCTAAGGCAGCTTGTTCCCTAGCATAACCCTTCTGGGAAATGGAAAGACTTTTAAGATATGGGACCCAGTGAGAGGTCTTTAAACCCCTGGGGGTGTGTCCTCAATGGGAGCCTGGTTTCTTCCTTTTAGGTTCACTTCCTGGGCATGTGGTGAACATGTTTCATTCCATGCTCTTGCCATGTTGTATAGCCTCACCATGGGCTTCAGAGCAACAGGGCCAGTGGATGATGGACTGCAACCTCTAAAACTACCAACTAGGTGCACTATGATCTCAGGGATTTTGTTACAGCAACAAAAAGTTGACTAAGCCTCTTAGAGATGACCCATCCCTACACAACTAAACCAATATAAAGATACAGTTTGAGTTTTCTTTAGAACTTGACAACAATCCCTGTGCAGGCTCAGGGAGCTTTGCATGAGTAGCTGAATATCCTTTTGAGGAGTTTGCATGGGAAATAGTCAATGAAACCACATATAGCCAGGGTTTCCATAAACTTTTCTCCTTTATCTGTTCTTGCTGACTACCTCCACGGTCCTCTGAAACTTAAGTCACATGTGGAAAGACTCCTGAGAAGAAGCCAATAAAGTCTGATGTATATTAAATATCATTTAGTTTGCTCTTTCATACCAGAAATAATGGCAATGATATCACTGTCAACATTTCATAAGGCCTCACAGAGCCCTTGACAACTAAGGCCATACAGATATTTATCCTACATCTTCCCTGGTAGAAAAGATGAGTTGAGGATTGACTTCATTTATGAGAAGTGGCCTCTAAACTCAAAATAAAATTTGAATTTTGTCCAGGGCTTCATGTCAGTGAACATTTACAGTGTGTGCTAATTTTAGGAACCTCAGAGATGGCCATAATTATCTTAGCCTGTTTTGTGTTATTACAAAAAAAAATAGCTGTGCTGGGTGCTTTATAAAGAGAAGAGGTAAATTTAGCTCATCATTTTGGTAGCTGAAAGTCCAAAATTGTGTTGGCCCATCTTGTCAGGTCCTGGGGAGGGCCTTTGGGCTGTGTCACAACATGGAAGGTGGTAGAGTTCCTTGCAAGAGAGGGACACTGCATGGTGCGATAGGAATCAGAGAGCAGGAGGTGCCGGGCTCACAGCTCTATAACAACTTGTTCTGACAGACCCTAAACAAATTCTATGGAATTAAACCCACTTGGCAAGATTTGCACTGGTCCTTTTATAAGCACAGTCAGGGCCCAGCCACCTCCCACCCCTGAAAGGTCCCTCTAACTTTCAATACAATTTACACTAGGCACCAAGATTCCAGCAATGAACCTTCAGGGGATAAACCATATCTAAACTATGACAACACTCAAAAGACATCTTCATGTGGACCACATTTTGCTGCTCCCTAATCTTTTCTGGCTAATGGCCGTCTTCATGTATCAAGGAAAGCTGATATTTAGTCTGTGATGGGATCTTGAACTCTCTGGGACCAAGAGCAGTTATTAAATCAATGGTTTTGTGTGGGACAGTCTATCTTTGAGACACCAGCCACCTTTTGGTTGCATTGACAAGACTGTCATTTCACGGCATCCCTCAGTATGTGGTTCTTGGTTCCTAGCTTTTGCATCTGTCCTCCTTTGCTGATCATTCCCCAATTTTTCTTGTCTGTTGTACCAGTTCTGGTAAAGAGCATACCATTCTCAATTGCAGCCCAGATATTAGGAACCTAACCTTGAACCCAAGTTTAGGTCTTTAGGGTATCAACTACTTCTAATTCTGACCACTGCCCTTTCTGGTGGGAGAGTCCACAGAACCATGGTAAATCTGCTGTTGAATTCTATTATCTCTGGCTTTCAGCTCCTTTTCAAAGTTTAGCTCTCTGATGACCTGCAAGGAGATGCTTCCTCCTCAAGAAGAAGCTTGTTAGGGGATTCAGAACCACTCTGTGGGTCTAAGACATGAGGGTAACTAACTCAGGTGGCTGATACCTGAGTTGGCAAGGTAAACCAGGGCAAGTTGAAGTGTGGCCTCCTTGGAGGATTTCCATTGAAATCCTAGCTTGTAGTCACTTTCTGGGAGTGAAATCGAAACAACAAGATACAGGAGAAAAAAAAAAAAAAGGATAGATCTTGCACGAAGGGCAGGTAATTCAGGAAAGTAAAACCACAATCCTGTTTCATTCTCTAATGATGAGGGTGGCACTATCAGAGAATTCTCACCAGTACCACAACATGTCATAGTCTTTGGGAAACACATGTACCTTCCCACCTAGGAACACAGAACTCAGATCATTCAAGGTGAATGCCCACCCTGTGTGGGGCTGCTGATGGTATTGTCCAGATTGTGTCCTCCCAAAGTGATCTTCTCTTGGTTCTGGCCTGAGTAGGAAGATAGACCTTCCCCTTAGCAATATATTTGAGAAATGACTGGTACTCAAGAAATCTTAAAGGCTCTGGATTATAAAATGGAAATATACATAAAACACACAATCTGACTGTAAAATCAAGTTTTTTAAAAAAATTTATTCTTGGCTTGGGATGTTTTGCAGAGAATGTACTCTTTTTAGTCTCTGGCTTGATGCTGTATCAGATACTGAGTAATCAATCCATGGGTGAATCTTAGCAAGGTCCATGAATTCCCTGAGATTGTAATACAATGTTTGGGTGTTTATGTGCTTTTTGCTGGAACTAGCCCACAGTTTTTCATGAGATTTTCAAAGATGCCTTTTGTATCCTCCAAGGCATCTTAGTCCCATACACTGGGCATCTTAACTCTTCAAAGCCAAGAGACTGTAGGCCAGAGAAACTGACTGGAAGTGCTTTCCCCAGTTTCCTTCCCTTGGTGACTGACTCCGAGAATGATCATCTACTTCAAATGAGCCAAACCACACTGATAAAACACAGCTCCAATAGAGATGGTTTCACAATATTTGGGACTGTGTTTTATTACAAGGCAACCTCATCCTGGCTTTAAAAAAGCTTCCATATAAATCAAAGTTCTTCATTTTATGCCCTAAGACAAGACACAGTTTTGTTAAAAGCCCTCATAGCTCTTCTTCCTGGACTTCAAATGAATTGGGTCTTTGGAGTGTTAAACAAATTTTGTCTTTATAGACACTCAGTGGGGAGAACTTTAACTTTAATCTGTTTCATGTTCTCATAAGGTTAGGACAATTAATATCATGGAAACAACACCATATATAGTCCCAAGGATAGCTGTGACTATAAAATGATACATTAGCTTAATTCTCCCCAATGAATGGCCTCTCATGTTTGCCAGCAAATGTGGCTAGTGGGTAATTGGCAAAATCACACAGATTCTCCTTCAGAGAATCCATAGTAGACTATTAAGAGATCAGTGACAAAAGGAAAAAAACCCCTCATTCTGGCTTGATTAATCAAACGTTGATAGTGACTTAGGGACTAATGGGATCCTTGTAGACAAAAATAACAGTTGTTATCCCAGTGTAATAGTTTGAATGTGTCCTCCAAAAGTTCATGTGTTGGAGACTTCATATCCAAATTTATATGTTAATATTTTGGAGGTGGGAGTTTGGGAGGGGATTAGGATGAGATGAGGTCATAAAGGTGAGACCCCCACAATGGCATTAACAGCTTTGAAGAAGAGGAAGATGGACCTGAATTAGCATGCTTTCTGTGTCTTGCCATGTGATGCCCTGTTCCGTGTTATGCAGTAAGAATGTCCTCAACAGAAGCCAAACAAAAGCCAGTATCATGAGTTTGGATGTCCAGAACTGAAGCCAAATGAACTTCTATTCTTTATAAATTACCTGGCTTCAAGTATTTTGTTATAGCATCAAAAAAACAAACTAAGACTCCCATAGAAAGAATACTACTGTTAGAACTGAGAGGCCAGAGTTTTGGTACTACACTGGCCACAAGCAAGATGTGCAAACATGGTCTAGATGACTGCCAAGGTTCTTATCTGTAGAGAGGAGCTTTCTGAGCTCAGTTTTGATTTCTGAATCTGTTGACTGTGTAAGTTGGAATGACTAGGATAAAGCTTTGAAGAGAGCACATGACATTAAATATTGGTAGAAAACCAAGAGAAAAGGCTGTTTTACTCTGGGTTGAGGTTGTACTAATGACCTCAAAATATCAGATTTTAAAAACATTGTGACAGTGAAGATAATGCACTATCAGAAATGTTCACATGGGCAGTTTCAGATTTATCAGATAGCCCTCAATTCCCTGTGTATCTTTGACTCCATCAAAACAAGCACATGGGGACCAATCTCCAGAAGCAAGAAAATAGTTTGTGGCTACACTTGTTACTTAGGGTCCCAGTTTTCACTTATCCTTTAATCTCTGCTTGGGTGAAAACTCCCCTTCCTTCAGCAATGATCTGAAAGAATAGTCATATATTGGATGGTCATGAATGACTTTTGGTGCTATTTTTCTATGAGGATTCAGATTACCTCAGCATTTCCTCTCATAGACAGGCACAGGTGCTAACTAGGGAAATATTACTTTTAAAAACAGCTCTACATCAAGACTTGAGTAACAGCCTGGCAAAGTAATCCTCACTTGCAGATGTTGGTTGGTAGCTCGAGCAATCTCTACCCAATGTGCCAAACATGTTTTGCTCCTCTTCCTTTTTTCTCAAAAAACGATTGTTTGCAAAACCTGCAGAGACTTAGCCCAGTGGTAATTTGGCAAAAGTTGGGTATCTCCACCTGCAGTGTTTACCATCAAACTTGGGTTTGAGCTCTAGAAATGTTTTTGAAATTTTCAGCGACTCCATTAACAACTGTGATCCATATACCATTAGTATTTCTTAATGGGGCCAAGGAGACCAAAGTAGAGAACAACATGGAGACATCCTGGTGAAAAATAAAATCCATCACTTTATCACTCCATCATTGAAAGTTTTGCTTATGTCCAGCCCATGGAGTTAGACATTCTTGACTAGAAAGATAGTATTTCGAAATGTTTTTGAGTAAAACAATTTCTAGCAAATATTGTCAAACACAAGTGTTGTGCTAATTAAGGTATAATTTGTAAATCGGATTCAGATATCCTATCCTAAATGAGCTTAGAGGGAAGATAAGTTCATAAATAATCAGGATGTTTGGTGGTTTGGCTTGGGGAATTTGAGAAGTGGGTGCTGAGCCATGGCCCAGGGTGGAGATGGCCAAACCTGCCCAGGTCACTGTTAGCATAGCTTGACTTGAAACCAGGCTGAATGGATAAACTGGAGAGAGAACTCCTCATGTTTTTGTTATCCTGGGCTGGGACAATGATGACCTTTTTCAAGCTATTAAGTTGGCTGCTGACTCATATGCAGCTTTTGGGCTGCTGGAGGACCAGTGTTCAGAAGGATCCCAGGAGGCCATGTCCCAATTGGACAGTCTTTTGAAACTTCTGAGATATTTATTAAACACCTGCTCTGTAGCAAAGCTCTATAAGTCATTGCAAGAGGTGCCAAGCATTGCTTTTAAGGATCTTGAAGTGTAGAAACAATTGTAAATGTCTTAAGGGAGATTCAAAGAAAAATAAAATAGATGAAAAAATATTGGATGAATGTCAATATCTGTTTCTGATAGTTTTTTGAACTAGGAAGATAAACTGGATTTGATAAAGGTGATTATAGGGGATGCTTCCTGTTTTGGGTCACTCTGTGTCTGTTTTTAAATCGGTTTAGGCCTTGACCAGCACAGGTCTTCTTGGCCACTGTGACTTGTTCAGGAGTGTGGAAATGACTGTCCTTTGGGCCAGGGTGACGTAGGATGTTTCTTCTGATTCCTAGGAAATCAGCTACTTGGAGGGTTGTTTTCTTTCTATTGTATGTGAATAAAAAAATGTAGAGGCCTCTGGTGGCCACCTTGGGACAAGGAAGAGAAGGGATCTCAGGTGTAGGCTGAGCAGAGAGATGTTTGGTTGTGTCAGACCCTGCCTGAACCTACTCTGGGACTTCCAATATATATTATAAGCCAGTATGAGTTTCATGTTACGGAAAACAGCTTGCTAACTAATTCAACTAATTCAAATGCCAACCTTAAACTAAGAGAAAACATCACTTTTAATGGGGAAGCATAGGAGGCATTAAAGTCAGAAATGAGAAAAGATTGCCACTGTCCTATAATTCAATATTGTTTTACACATTATAGTCAGTGCAGTATGATAGATAATGACTAATTTCTAGAAAGGAGGAGTTACAGGTAGATATTATTTATAAATCATATAATTTTCTATTTAGATGGAAAGCTTACAAGAGTCAGCTGAGAAACTAAGAGAGTTCAGAAATATTGCTAGAAATAAAATATAGGAAATAAACTATAATTTCTCTGTACATCACCAATAGTTTTAAAATATGACGAAAAGCATGTTAATTCTTAATTGAAATAAATAATACATAGGGCTCATATTTTAAAATAATAGCTTTTAACAGACATCAAACATTTCAGAGCTATATTTGAATAATCCATAATGTTAATGTTAGTCTGCTTGTACGCTGCTGTCAGTCTTAACAAAAATTGTATAATCAGTTTTGGAACTCAGGAAGGCAACTGTATACCAAAAGCTTTAACAGCTGAAAAATTCTTTGTATCCTACCTTTTATTTTCTCAGAAATTTATCCTAAGAAAATCACTAACGATCTGTTCAAAGACTTAGTTCCAAGGATATTCACTGAGATATCTTCTATAAATGCAGGAACTGACTCAAATGTAGCACAAAAAGGATTAGGTAAATAAATTCCTTTATATTCATACACAGTGGAATAGTTTGCAATTTTTAAAAAGATGGAACCAAAGGGTATTTGTTGCTTTGGAAGGATGCACTATCCTGATGTAAGTAGAAACACAGTTTGCTAATAGATATGTATTTAGTGACCTCGTTGTAAAGCAGATGTGACACAACAGTGGATGGAGACAGGAGGAAGGGATTGGGCTGGCACCCTAGGGGATGTCACATGGCACGTAAGCTGCATGCTTGGAACGTGGCGATTCTGAGAAGAAGGGCAGGGAGAGAAAGAGTCAAGGGCAGGGAAAGCCACCATTGGCTTCTGTGTATAATCCTGCCCTGCAGCTCTGTGGATCTTTGTGGCTGGATTTCTTGTGGAAGGTACATGGGATGGAGTTTGCACCATGTCACTATAGGTGGGGGGAGGGTATTAGTTATCTATTGCTATGTAACAAATTACCCCAAGCTAAGTAGCTTCTACCTCACAGCATTTATTATCTCTCACAGTCTCTGAGAGTTAGGAATTTGGGGCTCCTTAGCTGTACCATGCTGGCTCAAGGGTTCTTGTATTGCTCAAGCTCGGCAGAGGTGGAAGGAGTCTGTTTCCGAGTTCATTCATATAGCTAGAGTTGGGGGATATTACAGGCACTATATTGGATTAAAAACTTGAGTTTGGAACTGGTCCTTCAAGGAGCATGTCTAATGTCACCTTTTCTCCCAATTGTCCATAACCAGGTGAGTCCTCACCCTTCCTTGATCCCGGAAGGTTTTGAATAGGAATGAAAGTAGAAAGACACAGTTCTGAAGAGATAGGAGAAAAGAGAAAGAGAAAGAAAAAAAGAAAGAGAAAGAGAAAGATCAAAGCAGAGGCTTAAGGAAAGAGAAATAAGGATGTGGAGAGCATTGTGGGAAGTGACAATGAATTGAGAACAGAGGGGATTTTTAAGGCAAGAATTAGATCCCTTTAATGTTCTTTTAGCTATACAGACAGTTCTAGACTTATGGTGGTGTTTTAGCAAAAGCTGATGCTATGACTGGAAGAAACAGAGGTCTGATGGTGTGTGTGTTTGTGCACAGGTGTGCATAGGTGTGCATGTCTCACACACATGGGCACACAGGTAGGCCATGAATTTGGTTTTGAGCACAACATCACAGCAAACACTGGCTTAGTTGTTATCTCATTGTTGGGACGAAATACTTGATGCCTGTAAGTTAAAGCAGGAAATATTTATTTTGGTTCACAGTTTGTAGAGATTTTAGTCCATAGTTAGCTGGCTCCAAGGCAGAGCAGCATGGCAGAGGAGAAACAGTCAGGCAGGAAGCAGTGAACAGTGAGCCTTCTTTACCCTTTTTATTCCATTCAGGCTACAAGCCTGTTGGTCGGTGCCCCTTATACCCAGGATAGGACTTCCCATTAGCCACACCCAGAACTATGCTAAATCCATGAGTGGACTGATCCAATATCACACACTCATAATCCAGTATCACACATCTATGATCCAGCCACCTCCCCAAAGCCCCACCTATAAGTACATGAAGTGGGAGGAACTAGATGTAAATTATCATAACACCAATAGGAATACTGTAAGGCATCAAGTCTAATCTGCTTATTTTTTTGATGTGAAAAGTGACATCAGTGCCTTACTCAGTCACCTAAGATCATAGAGTCATTGGCCAGTCTCCAGTCCCCTCACTTCTTGCAGGTGCTGAATTTGGGTGTAATCCAGGGCAGATCAGCAAAGAGATGAAGGTGTGTCCCTAGGTGTTCCCCCCCTCCAGGATTCTGTTGTCCTCCTACATGGGTCCAATTCAGCATCTCCCCCACCCTTCTTTGTATGTCCCTACTTTCATGTCCCATATGATATCTGGAGACTGTCCTGAGTACCAGTGATGCAAATTTCTCTGCTAGAGGGCTTTCCTCTAATGCAAACTTAGAGAACAAGGATATTAACAGATCGATGCTTTAAAAGCCTAGTTTAATACATGAAGGAGCAGGTGCTTGATGTGTCCTTCAGCCTGAAAACAAGTGAGTCATTGTGCTCCCTGGTGACCAATTTCCTGAGAGATTATCTTGTGAGGACAGATCAATCAGCTTCGGAGGAGATGTCAGGATGTTTTCCCAGACCCTGAGAGTGCCAGTGATGGTTTAACTTTTTTTACTGTGGATCAAAACTTCATGAATTTCCCACATCATTAAGCTTGAAAAGAAATGTAGTAATTCTAGGCAGTTGTGATTCTAAGAGTGTGATGAAAGGTGCAGTCTGGGCTGTTGCCTTTTCCTCTCAGGACCCCTACAAGGCAAGGCCATGCTGTAGGCCAAGTCTGTCTTCACCCCATCTCAGCCCTCCACCCCTTCTTGGACATTCAGGGCTTGTTTGCTGTTCAGGTGTGAACTGAGAGTCCTCTGGGTTCACCACCTTCCCTGTCCCCTGGAGCATAATCTAGACCTCAGCCTCCTGAGGTGAGGATGAGCTGCATGGTCAAGGTCCAGGTGGTTTTGTCCAGCAGCTGTGCCATGGGACTGCCCCTAGTCTGAAGAGAAGAGTAAGATATGAAGGATAATGAAGTGAGGGTGTAATTAGTGTGTCTCTCAAAAGGGGGACTTTCTAGCTGAAGCTCAAAGCTCTGTTTTAAAAAGGGGTAAAGCAGAACCAACATTCTGACTATATTTTCCAGCCAGGGGAATTCCCAGTGCTGGGCCTTTTCAATGCTGGACCTTCCCGAAGTTGGGTCTTCCAAAAGTGAACTTTGGTCTCTGGAGAGACGTGGGCAGGATCTGCCAGCCCCAGGCTCGCATCATGTGTGCCCTGATGGTTCTGATTTTATTTGGGAAGAAACATTATGGAGACAGAAGTGAGAATGTGTGTTCCTTTAAGAGCTAACACTATAAAATTCTTAAAAGAAAACATGGGGGAAACTTTTATGCCCTTGAATTTGGCAATGGCTGCTTAAGTATGATATTGAAACCACAAGCAATAAAAGAAAAAAATAGATATACCGGACTTCAAAATTAAAAAATATCGTACATCAAAGGATACCATCAAGAGAGTGAACAGGTAACCTCAGAATGGGAGAAAGTATTTACAAATCATATTCTGATAAAGGCTTAATATCCAGTATGTGTAAAGAACTCCTACAACCCACCAAGAAAAAAAAATCCAATTCAGAAATGGCCAAAGGATATGAATAAACTTTCTTCAAAGAAGATACACAAATAACTAAAAAGCACTATGAAGACAAGCTCAACATCATTAGGAAAATGCGAATACAATGAGATACCATTTTGCACTCACCATGATGGCTATCTCCTGCTGCACCAAAAAAAAAAAAAAAAAAAAAAAAAAAAAAAAAAAAAAAAAAAGGAAAATGATATGGAGAAATTGGAAGCTTGCATTACTGATGGAAATGTAAAATGGTACATTTATTGTGGAAAACATTTCATGGTTCTTCAAAAAGTTAAAAAGAAAGCCAGATGTGGTGTGTGCTTATAATCTCACCTGAGGCAGGAGGATTGCTGTGAGTTTGAGGTCAGCTTGGTCTACATAGTGAGTTCAAGGCTAGCCTGAACTACATTATGAGACGCTGTCTCAAAAAAAAAAATTAAGGGACTGGGGATTTAGCTCAGCGGTTCAGTGGCCTGTCTTGCAAGCGCAAGGACCCAAGTTCAATCCCCCGGTACCAAGAAAAAAAAAAAGAATATGACTTAACACTTCTACATTAAGTATACCTCCAAAGTGATGTGGTATAGAAACTATTTAAATTTTAAAGCTTAGTAGTTTAGCTCTTATGGGTTGTCAGAAAAATAGTCCATTTCTGTTGTATCATTTAACTATCATCACCATTTAACTCAATTGACCATTCAGGTGCCACCTTTGAGGAAGCAGAGAAGTTATGATAAGCTTGTGACTTCACAGCTTCTAGAAATGAGTTCTGAAGATTTGGATTTCGTCTTAGTCCTCTTTGCCTCACTTTGAAAGGCTGGTGACATTTATCTCAAAACCTTGGTTTCCACCAATCATCTTTGCAGAATTTATCCAACAAAGATACATTGAACACTTGCTCTATATAAAGCATTGGGAACTATCCTGATTGTTCCTCCATACTCAGCACAAAGAAAATCTGAGACTTCAATGTGTGATACCCACTGGTGTGTCAGGGGAGAAGATTCATAGGGATTTTTCAGTCTGTTGCTGAGGGTGTCTCTCTGATCCATACTTTAAAAATTGTTTAGCATTTTATTTTTAGTCACTGATTTTTTTTGTTTTGTTTTTTGAGACAGGATCTCACTATGTAGTTGATACTGACCTGGAATTCACTATGTGGCCCAGGCCAGGCTGGTCTCGAACTCACAATGATCCTCCTGCCTCAGCCTCCCGAGTGCTGGGATTACAGGTGTGTGCCACCACGCCTGGTTTATTTACTGATTTTTTAAAAAAAGCCATGAACACAGTATTGTCTCACTTATCTTAGTGTTCTCCAAGAATATAGCATTCTAAGTGTTTTTCATATATGCCTTTAAATGTCAAGGCAAATTTATTGTCACGAAACACTGTGAGTGCTTGAGGGAGAAGGCTTTCTGCATGTACTGAGGCACAGCATCCGTACAGCATAAGCTTTCTTTGATGGTTCATGTTCATCATTATGACCATCAATAACAGCTTCATACCCCTTTGAAGGGGATGCCATGCTTAACGAATCAGAGCATTGCACCAGTTTCTTCACTCCTTCTTTACCTGTTTGGGGAACTAGGTCTTCTGGTGAGTGTTTTGCAGCATTAACACCTACTAATGGCACCCAGGAGTTACCCTTTGCAGCTCTATTTCTTGTAGAAAATGAATGCATTTAAGGTTCAACAAGGGGAAAAATGAGAACTAAGACCTGACATGTAAAGGTACAAGATCCCAATAATGAATGTATCTGTACTGTATACCTAAAATGTACCAATAAACTCAAGGAAGAAAAAAAAAAAAAGAAGATGGTTCTTAGATGACAGATGCTGTCTAGTAATCCAGTTCCCCAGCCAGCCATTACTGGAAGCAGAAATATGTTTTTCTACCTGCTTGAACAGTGTGCAGTATATGTGACCCACCTACATTGCATATCATTTATCAGTACAAGCACTTATTTTATGAACCACTGATTCTGGTTCATAGGAACCATCTGGGAAATCAGAGAATACAGAGGTGCCATATAATCCAGTTCCAGCCAGCCATTACTGGAAGCAGAAATATGTTTTTCTACCTGCTTGAACAGTGTGCAGTATATGTGACCCACCTACATTGCATATCATTTATCAGTACAAGCACTTATTTTATGAACCACTGATTCTGGTTCATAGGAACCATCTGGGAAATCAGAGAATACAGAGGTGCCATCTGATAGAATGAGAGAAGTCATATGCTTCCTGGGTCATCCAAGCAGAAGCCAAAGGGAAAAATTGGCTCGCGCAGATAAAGACCTCCTCAACCCCACTCCCAACAAATAAAACTATGTCAGTGAGACCTCTGTCCCCAGTCTCCATCGTTGGGGCCATGCCACCCTCTCCAAGTCACAAGTCACCATGGGTGTGTGGTACTTTAATTTTAATTGTGTCAACTTGATTGGCTTAAGGAGCCACCCACAGATTTAGTAAAGCACACTTGTGGATGTGTCTGAATGAGTCACGGAAATGTGACTTTGGTGCTGTATGTGGTCTCCCGCCCCTTCCTCTCTGCTTCCCCCTGCTCTGCTCCAGGCTGCCACGTGCTAAGCAGCTTTGCTCTGCCTCATCCTTCTACCATGAAGTTTCTGTCTTGCAGCCAGCCAACCATGGACTGCATCCCCTGAAACCTGAGCCAGATCACATCACTTCTCCTTTACACTGTGGGCATCAGGTCTTCTGTCCCAGTGATGGGTGCTTGTGATGGGCTCTCTGGGACAGACAGGCACAGGCGTGACACACTCAAGCTCTCCCAGAACTTGTTAGAGCACTAACAAAAAATGGATCCCAGGAGAGGTGACTTGGAATCTTCTAGAGGTCTCATTATGCCACCAGGGGAGGCAATAGCTGCCTTGCTTCAGGGTCTGTGACAAGAAGCATCTGATACAATCATTTACGTTAAGAAATTAATGATGTCTCTCTTCTAGTCCCTGGGTTTCTACACTGAAAGGGCTATTTCCAGTGCACAGTGATGAATATCTCCATCTTAAGCAGCAGAGTCTGTAGCAGTAAAAGCACAGGCAGCCTGGAGCCAAGTGCTCTCGACAGGCGGACAGCAGAAGTATAGGTGGGACGGCCAAGGCTGCCCTTTGAACTGACGGGAGAGGGATGAACCAGGAAAGTGTCCACAGTTTGTCTACTGTTTGTTTCCTTCCTTTGTGAAAATATGCAATTAATCTCTGTCTATTTATTCACAGATGCATGTAATTTTTCTTTCTTTTTTCTGAAAAGGTCAAAATTGTCATCGTCTGTGTTGCATCAAACGGATACAGCTCTGGCCCCTCCCGTTGTATTTCTATGGTAATTGGTGCCTCAGCAAATGTCGGTGGAATAGGATGAGACCAGCTGGGGCACATCCAGAAGTTTTTCCAGGTAGAGAAGAAGCAAGGCTGCCTTGGTCTGATTTGCAGAGAAGCCCCTGGTCCAAAGGCTTTCTATGGTTCCTTGTTTCTCCCTAGGCTCAAGGGACAAGCATGCCCCCCTGTCCTGTGAGAGAGACAGTTGGCAAAGCCTTTGGGTTGTGAAAACCACGGAAGTGGGTCTTCCCTGTGCTCATGACATAAATCATGGAGTCCATTGGTGGTTAAAAGCCCCAGGTGAGTAAAAGTCTGGTGGCCCAGGCTCAGGATGCAGGAGTTTCACTAGGTGTCCTTCAAGGGCCTTATAGTGAGGTTTAAAGGAACAGGAGAGAAGCCTAAAAAAGCAAACAAGACAAAACCAAAACCAAACAACAAAATAACCAACCAACCAACCACCAACATAAATTCAAGAATGAATGCCAAACCAACCACTGTTCCACCATAACTCCCCTCTCACTCCTGCCATGTGAGCATTCAGCTCTTACTTGGAGGGTTTTGGGAACTTGTGGGGATTGTCAGCACCTGACCCCTTATTAATATGTCTGGAAGATCTCTGTTTCTAGGTGCAGGGACATTTTCATAAAGCACATTGTCCAGGGGATGCTTTGCAAAGAGCTTTCTGAACACCATATTTCATTTGTGGAGGGGAAAATGCCTGCATTTAACTTCTGCCTCCTAATCTTGGGTTGACAGAAACCAGAAAACTGCTCAGTTTCATGTGTTTACTTCCAAACACCCTATCTCAGCCAAGTGTCTGGCTGCTCTGTTCTCTAAATGCTGGGCTCCACCATCATGCCTGGTATTTTTTTTCTCTTTCTCTCTGTGTTGGCTGATGCTTGTGTTTAAAATGCCGGCTTTCAACAAATTGCATTTTGATTGACTGACCTGGATTTCTGCTGGGGAGTGGAACACTAAAGCCAAATGAATTTGATCAAAACTCACTGTGCTAGGTTCTTTTAGTTTCTTTTAGAAGCAGCCTTCAGCATGCTTTATACGGAGGATGAAGAATGTTATTTAAGAAGAACGGTACAAGCTAGAGTCACAGTAAAGCGGGCTTTAGAACTGAATGGAATCTTGGGCTATTTTGTCTCTTCTTCTTTAGAGAGATTCTGTTGAGGTCATGATTCTAAGTTCATAAAATCATAGGCCTTTAAATGCCTGGACCTTGTCTTTTGACTTCCCGTTCACCCCGATCTTGGGTTTTAGTTTGAATCTCACACTCATCAACCTCTCTGTTGTGATTTGAGCATCCCCTCTGAAAGTCATATTGGAATCTCCTTGCCATTGTAGCTGTGTGAAGAAGTGGCACTTTGACTAGATTTTGAGGTTTCTGCCCTCACCAATGGATTCATGCCACTTACATGTAGTGCAGGTGATATCACAAGACTGGGTTGTTATAAGTCCACCCCTTTCTTGTCCTCTTTCTTGAGGGCTTGTATGTTCTGCCATGTTCAGACAGAGCATGGAGACCCTCACCAGATTCAAGTCTCATGTTCTTGGGCTTCCAGCTTTCAGAACCATGAGCAAAATAACCTTCCATTGTTGATAAGTTACCCAGCTTGTGGTGTACTGTTATAGCAGTGGCCAACAGGCTAAGACACACCTGTGGACCATGAGATCCAAATTGAATTGTGGTTCTGTGGACTTTGTAATGAGACTTGGCAGTGCTGGGGGTAATGTGGTTTTACCAAAGTGACAAGTTGGCGAAACCCAGGGATTCTTAGCTGTTCTCATGGACCCTGGTCTAGGCTATCACCAGCCCAGCCTTCACTGACCCCAGTGGCTTCTGGATGATTTCTTAAAATCAAGCCATTTCTTCTTCCAGTTCAAGCACTGCTTCCCCAGCGACTGTCATAAACTTCTGCCCCATATAAATACTCTTATTCTCTCTCTGGTTTTGAAATAAACTTTTGATTTTTATAATAGTTGCCAGTTTATAGAGAAAGTACAAACGTAGAATGCAGTCCCTATAACCCCCATATAAATACTCTTATTCTCTCTCTGGTTTTGAAATAAACTTTTTTTGATTTTTATAATAGTTGCCAGTTTATAGAGAAAGTACAAACGTAGAATGCAGTCCCTATATCCCTCAACCCAGTTACCCCCATTAGAAATATTTAATATTAATGTAGGGCTTTTGTCACAGCAGTGAGCCAATGCTCGTGTGTTAGCATTGACTAGAGTCTATACCACCAGTACTGCGGACCTTTTAGAGCTTTCCATGGCAATAGCTGGGTGCAGCACATGAGCTCTGGCTTTGCTACCAGTGGTCTATCCTTCATTTAGTTTTGCTTAGTTTTAACCTAAAATCTTCTTTGGTTGCAAGATTCCATCCAGGATAGCACGTTACACTTAGCAATCACGTCTCCTTAGACGTCTCTGGGCTGTGACGGTTTTCAAATGTCCCTTGGCTTTGATCACCTTGGCAGTTTGGAGTATGGCTAAGGTGTTCTGTAGAGTGGTCCTCTACTCAGATTTGCCTGGCCTTATGATCAGATTGGAGTAACGAGTGCCCGAGAGGAAGAAAATAGAGGTAAAGTGCATTTTCCTCCAATTATGTGAAGGGTTTATACTGTTGAAGTGACAGGTCACTTTTGATGTGACCCTTTACCACCTGGCTGAGGGAATGTGTGTGTCAGATCTCTCCACTATACAGTGACTTCCTGTTCCTGTCCTTTGTTGGAAGGAGGCCACTATCTGTATCACCCACTCAGTGAGTGGGGAGCTGTGCACTTTCTCCTTGAGGCTGGAGTATCTTATAAATTATTTAGAATTCTGCCCCAGAGATTTGTCTCTTCTCCCCTTATTTTAACTTATTTAAACCTTTATTTATATTAGTATGATTCATGGATATTTACTTGATAGTTTTAGCTGTAATGTAATACCAGTTTATTTTGTCGCTAAAATTCTTTCAGCTTTGGTTGTTGGGAGCACTTTCAGCTGGCTCCTGTATCCCTGTCAATGTGGTTTGGTTTTTGGTTTTTGTATTCTTATTTTCTGGTGGCATAAGATATTTCTGGTTCATCTTGCATATTTCCCACCCCAATCCTAAGATCATCCATTTTTTTAAGGAGCCCTGGTTCCCTTTTTATCTACATAGCTACTTAGGTGACCACTGCTTCCTTCTTATCCCTTAATTAATGTTGTTCCACACATTTATAGTACAGTAAAGTTGTTTTATAACATTCCCACATTCTGGGTTCTTTTGACATCATAATTTTTTTCGAATTGCATATGTCAAGTTTTTGTTCTTTGTGCTGAAAACTTTTCTGAGCTTTGGCAAATACACACAGCCATGTATTCACTATTACAATGTTGTGGTCTTCTGAATATCAACCCCCCTTATGAAAGATGCCCATGTTCTCTTTTCTGGAACCTACAGGCACATTATCTTACATGGTAGAAGGAACTTTGCAGATGTGATTCAGTTAAGGACATTGAGATGGGGAGATTACTGTGGATCATAGGAAAAATTATTCAGTTCTTCCAGGAAAAAGACAGAGGTAGAGTCTGGGATTTAATGGAAGCTTGAAGTTGGGGGGATGGATGTGAGGAAGGAAGGGGCTATGATCATAGATATGCAGTCCCTTAAAGCTGAAAAAGGTAGGAAAATAGATTCTATCTTGCATTTTCAGGAGTGCAGCAGCTCTGCTAACATATTGATTTTAGACTTCTAGCTACTGGAACTAGGAAAGGGTAATTTTGTGTTGTTTAAAGCTACTAAGTTCATGGCCCACTGTTGCGGAAGTCTGTATTCCTGTAGAATGGATATAAAGTTTTGATACTTGAGAATGAGGTGCTGCTTAGTCAGTATCTAAAAATGTGGAAGCAGCTTTGGAATTGAGTAATGCTTAAAGGCTGGAAGAATTTTGAGGACTATGGAAGAAAAAGAGCAGGTTTCCTTGGACAGATTGATGGTAGAAATAAAGATGAAAGAGCTGCTAAAGATGCTGCCCATGACAGCTCAGGAGGATGGAGGAGCGTGATTGAGAAAGCATGTATCATCTTGGAGAATTCCTGTATCACTATAAACAGAGAGAAGAACACTAAAGATGATCCTGGTGAGCGCTTAGGAGGGAATGAGGAACAGGTTCTTGGAAATCAGAAGAAAGAATATCTTTGCTACTTCAAGGCAAAAAACAGTTGGTTTTCATTCTGTAACTGTGTGGATAGCAGAATTTGAAAGTGATGCTCTTGTAGATTTAGCTGAAGATATTCCCATCAAAGTGTTGAAGATGCAGACTATTTTTTTTCTGGCTGCTTATATAAAATGTGAGAATAAGAGATAAATTGAGGGTAAAAGTGTTAAGCAAAAAGAAACATATATTTGGTAATTTAGGAAATTTTGAGCCTATCCAGATTCTAAAAGACACTGAGAGGAGAAGACTTGGTGCCAGAGGAGAGTGCCTTGGAGAGAAGCACAACTCTTTGCTGTTATTTCAGAAGGAAGAAAGGAGCACAGTAAGTCCCAAATAGGACTTGCTGAAGAGATTCACTTGTCACTGTTAGGTCTCCCAATCGTCTCAACAGAAGCCAACCAATTCAGGAGGAAATCTGGAGGAACCTCTTACCTAGTGGGCCTAGTCTCCATGGCATACATGGGAAGACCCACAGGTTTTTGAGTGTTTTACTACCAAAACACCACCAGCCATTAAATCTGTGCTAACATTTTTATAGAAATAGAAAACTAACATGCCTACTCAATGTACAGGTTTCTTATTTTTATCAAAATACCTTTTCATTGCTGATTCATTTTTTAAAAACAGCAATTATGCCTAGTTATTTTTCTAGCCTTCCTCTAGCTAACTGTGATCATATTAAATTCTGGGATGGGAAATAAACAGAAGCCATGAGGAATTTTTAAGAATGTTTCCTTAAAGTGAGGAAAGATGGCCAGGGTATGCCTCTCTAGCCTTTTCCTTCTTTTTATCTCTGTGTCTGAAATGTGTCTAGGATGGCTGAACCTTCAGCAAATATCGTGGACCATGAGGATAAGTTATATAAAGAAATTAAGTCATGTAATAAGAAAAACAGAACAGGAAGGGTGAAGGGGGTGAAGGGAGGGCAGGGGTATGGGGAAAAAATAAGAACCAAGATCTGTCATGTAAAGGTACAAGATCCCAGTGATAAATGTAGCTGTATTGTTTGCTTTAAATGTACCAATAAACTTAATGGTGTGTGTGTGTGTGTGTGTGTGTGTGTGTGTGTGTGTAGGGAGAAAAACAGATCAGAGAGACCTAAAGAACCTACGTTCTTATTATGGTTTATATCTAAAATGCCCCCCTCAAAGACTTATATGTTCAGAAGTGGGGCTTTTGGAAGGTGACCAGATCATGAGGTTGCTAAACTCATTAGTGGATCAAGCCATGGGTGAGTTTATAGTTGAATGCTGCTGTTAGGAGGCGGGGCTCAGTAGGAGCAGGTAGGTCACTGGGGTGGCCTTTGGAGGGTTATTTTTCTCTCTAGTTCTCTTTACTTCCCAGTTGTATGAGGCAGCAGCTTTTTCTCTGTCATGACCCTCAGCCATGGTGCTTCTTTCTTGGAGCCAGTGGACCATGGACTGAAACATCTGAAACCATGAGCCAAAATAAACCTTTCGTATTTTAAGTTGCAAGTATTTTGTCCTAGCAAACTTTCCAGAATAGCTAATACAATTCTCAATTGTTTTAGACTGCAAAGGTTATACCTAGTATAGATCACTAACCTTCAAGATCAGGGTCTGAATAGTTTTCTACCATTGTGTAACAAATTGCTGCAAACATAGCAGTTTAGAATAACACAGATTTATTATATCACAGTTTCAGTGGTCACATGTCTGGGTCTAGCTTATTTGGATCTTCTGTTGAGCATCTTGTCAGTCTGAAACTGAAGCATTCACTGGGGCTGCTCACTCCTGAGGCCTTTGCTATTCTTCCAAGGACACTGGTTGTTAGTGAAACTCATTTCCTTGTGTTTGCTTTCTTCCAAGGCAGGCTTTCTGACTTCTAATCCCTCATGAGTGTACTCTGATGGTCTTATATAAGCTAACCCAATCAAAGGGTTAGACCTCCTCATCTCCCCACAGTGAAGGAGAGGAGAATTCTCCAAGGAGTGTGCACCACGTGGTTGCAGGGGATGACTCTTCAGATCCACCTTTTGCTTGCTACATGGGACAACCACCAGTTTCTGAGACAGTGCACAGCAAATAGTTGTTTGGGAAGTTGACTTAATCACTCCAGAAGTGCTCTTTCTGGCCATTTCTGTTGCTTCTTTGCTGCTGGAAGAGAAATTGAACCAGAGTTATGGACAGATTAAGTTAAGTTCTTCTCATACTTCTGCAGAAGTTTAGGCAAGTCAACAATAATGATGAAAACCACTGTTACTAAAATTTACCAACAGCTAATGGTGTTTGCATATGTGAACTAATGGAACCTTCATAATAAGTCGACTCAGTAGACATTATCATCATTTCTATTTTTGAGGGCAAAAACTGCAGCATAGAGAAGTCAATACCTTCTTTAAGTTTAAACAATTAACAAGTAGTCAAGCCAGGTTTTGAACCAAGGCTGTCTGGAGTTCATGTATGTATTTCAAGGAATTCTACTGTGCATACCAGTGAATCTTTTTTTTTTTGATACAGGGTCTCCCTTTGTAATTCAGGCTGGCCCTGAACTCTCTATGTAGCCTAGGCTGGCCTTGAACTCACAGCAATCCTCTTGCCTCAACCTTCAGAATGCTGGGATTACAGATGTGTGCCACCATG
The DNA here is from genome assembly GCF_012274545.1 of Fukomys damarensis. NCBI lineage: Eukaryota > Metazoa > Chordata > Mammalia > Rodentia > Bathyergidae > Fukomys > Fukomys damarensis. The sequence goes on along the minus strand of NW_022900919.1, from coordinate 28,936,395 downwards.
CCTGGCTCTTCACCAGAGAATCTTGTCAAAATTCAGATTTTAATTTAGAACCTCTCAAGTGAGGTCTGAAATGCTGCATTTCTAACCATCTCCAGGTGATGCAGGTCCATGGGCCACCGTTTGAGCAGCAAGAGTATAAACTATTGGGCTGTGTTGCTTTGGCAATATTTGTTGAGTTCATCAATTCCCAACGTGAATATTCAGACAGAAGATATACATACAGAACCTGTATGGTTACCCTCAACTTCTTCTGATGGGAAGGTGTAGGAGTGAAAGGGGGGCGGCTAAGACTTAAGTACTTAAGGGGTCATGAGATGAATGATCAAGTCTTTGGTTTTTCAGGAAGTACCATTTCTGGAATTTGTTGTTTTCACCTTCCACTGGTACAACACTAACAGATACTCTTGAAGTCTGGCCCATTCCCTTAAGTATTCCCAGAAACTGGCTCTTTGCACAGCCTTTGCTGTGGCCTGAATGACCGGATGGACAAGACAGAGAGAAATGTACCCCAAATGGTGCATGTGAAAGTTTATTATGCCTCTTACTTATAGACTCAGAACCAGGAGATCACAGACCTCTGTAGCATGAATTCCCAGTACCCACCAGGCACTCATGCAATGTCAAGTGAGTGCATACTAGTCATAATCCAGTTGTTGGCAGAGTTTTATGATGGATGTGAATTTAAAATGGTCATTAGTAACAGGGTCTCTGTTTTACTGGGTTCTTGGAAGAGGACTTCAAAAGAGGTGCTAGTCTTTAACTAATGCTGTCCTGCCAACCGGAGAGTAGCTTGTTTCCCCAGAGTCCTAACAATGTTCATTTTTACTACTCAAAGTAAGCTTTTTATCTTCTGACTTATATCTCGTACTCTTCCTGCAGTTCACACAGTTGTTTACTCCTGCATTTTAACTATTTATGGATCAATCACTATTTAGCACTGTCCGAAAGAACTTTATGTGAAGGTAGAAATGCCTTACATTGATGCTGTTCAACATGGTCTCCACTGGTCATATGTGGCTAATGAGCCCTGAAAATGTGGCTAGGGCAGTTGGGAAACTGAGTTTTACATTTTACTGAATTTTAATTGAATGGTCACATACACCTAGTGATTGCCACACAGATCCAAACATAATTCTTTTTTTTTTTTTTTTTGAA
>NW_022900919.1:28914696-28935215 GCF_012274545.1 Fukomys damarensis | reverse complement strand
TTTTTTTTTTTTTTTGGAGTAGGGTCTCCCTTTTTTTTTTTTTTTTTTTTTTTTTTGAGATAGGGTCTCATTATGCATTTCAGGCTGGCCAACTCACTGTGTAATCCAGGATAATCTTGAGCACACAGTGATCCTCTTGCCTCAGCCTTCTAAGTGCTGCTAATTCTCACATTGCTGACTCTGAACTGACTCTCTCTTTTCAGCCTCTAAATTAATTTCCAGCTGACTACTGAATTTTCTTATTTGACCTCAACGACACAAACGAGTTTCACTTAGAACTCTTTACTAACCACATCTGAATCCTGACTGCTTGAGTACCTAACCTCTTCCACCTGCTTGCCTCTGCCTACTATCATTTGATACCTAGAATATTTGAAGATATGAAGCACACTTTGGACTTGGACCACTCTAAACTTTTGCCTTGTCTTTCCATCTCCCTGGAATCTCATGCCTGCTTTTCTGCATTGCCAATACCTGCTTATTCTTCAAAGCCAGCTCAAACTCTGTGAAGCCTTGCTTTATTCTCCTAAAAGTGGACCATTTATCTCTTCGTGGTATTTCATGGATAATGCAATTAGAGTACTCATTTCATGGCACTTCAGCAGATGACTCATATGACCTGGTCTAGGCTGATAGCTTTAAAGAAGCGACTGTATTTTATTCATGCTTGCATCCTTTATATCTATGTATAGATCATTTCCTGGCATGCAAGAGATACTCAAAACAGGTGTAATGAATAATCTGAAGGGCTTTCATTTGGAAGTTTGCCCTTCTAGGCAATGCAATGATCTCATAGAGAGCAGATTGAAAGGTTGCATTGCAAGTAGTATTGCTGTCATTTTCAGAGTAACTCGGCCAGGAAAGCAGTTATGTTTGGCAGAATCTGTGTTGAAGGCTCTGCCTGCCCTGCTCTGGAACAGATGGTAGATAGTGCAGAGCTGAGGATGGAACACAAGACTGAGAGTCAAGAGAGACATCTTGCAGCCCTGACCATGTCACCAGCCTACCCTGTATCTCTTTGAGCTTCAGGATTTTTTATATAGTAGAGTGCTTAGACTTGAGAGTCTTCTCAGCCCCAACTGACTCTGATTCCAGTTGTTGCATTCTGTATGAGTTTAGATGTGAGAGATTTCTCCAAAATTGTCCAGCTCCTCAGGAGAAGTGAGAACCATGATGGAAGTGGTGGTGGGTTAGAAGAGCCTGTCCTTTGCTGTGGGCAGAGAAGCTTGACTTCGTCAATTCCTCATGTGCATGTGCTGTTGTTATCTATTTGCTAGGTAAAAAAAAATCACACCCAAACTTGGCTTAAAACAAGAATTTATTACAATTTCTTGTGCTTTTGTGGGTTTGCTGGGCTTATCTGGGCAGATTTCCTGTAGGCTCTCTTGGGAAATTATGGTCAGAGGATGGCTAGGGCTGCACTGGTCTAGGGATAACTGGGCTGGATGTATGAGATACCTCATTTATATGCTCACAGTTAATGTGGGCTGTTGGGCGGGGCTGATGTGTGGCCTTTCTGTGTGGTGTGGGCTACAACTGGCATGACCATGGGGTGGGTGGTGCTGTCAAGACATTTGGAGTTCACATCTCTTCAAAACCCGATTTAATGTTTGTCCTGCTGGATTTTGGTCTTGTTTTGGTTCGATTTCTTTCTTTTCCATATTTCTCCCTTTTAGAGAGGGAATGTTTATCATATGTCACTGTATGTTAGCAGTGTGTAACTTTCTTTTGAGTTTTACAGGGGCTCACAGCTAAGAGTTTGCCTTGAGTCTCAGAGGAAACTTTGGACATGGAATTTTCAGCAATGCTGGAATTCATAAGACTTTGGTGACTTTTGGAGGTGAGCTAAATAGATTTTTTTGTAATGAGATGGACATGAGCCTTTTGGGAACCAGGAATAAAATGTTATGGTTTACTTCTAAAATGTTCCCCAAATGTCTTATAAGCTTATAGTGTGATTGGATCATGGGGATGCTATAGCTGAAAATACTGTTAGGAATAGGGGTCCTTGTTGGAGGTAGGTCACTGGGGGCATAATCTAGAAGGGTGTATTCTTGTCTATGGCTTCTCCTCTCTCTGCTTCCTGGTCACCATCACATGAGCAAGTTTCTTTGGCTATGCTTTTCCACTTTGCCATTTCTTTCTTGGAGCCAGCCAACCATGGACTGACTCTCACTGCAAATAATGAGCTATATTAAATCTCTCCTCCTTTAAATTATGGTGTCTGAAGAAGTAAAAGCAGTAAGTAAATATATGAAAAAATGTTCCACATCACTGGTCATTCAAGAGATGCAGATGAAAACAACACTGAGATTCCACCTCACCCCACAAAGAATGGCTGCTATCAGGAAATGAAACAATAACAAATGTTGGTGTGGCTGTGGGGAGAAAGGAACCCTTCTCCATTGTTGGTGGGAGTGCAGACTGGTGCAACCACTATGGAAATCAATATGGAGATACCTCAAAGAGCTGGGACTAGAGGTTCCATTTGACCCAGCCATCGCTCTGCTGGGTATCTTTCCAAAAGAATTAAAAGAATCATATCACAATGATATATGTACACCTACATTTATAGCAGCACAGTTTGTAATAGCTAAAACTTGGAAACAGCCCATCTGCTCATCAGTTGGAAACTGGATAAAGATGTGGTTTTTCTATAAAATGGAATACTACTCAGCCATAAAGAATGAGAAATTAGATTCATTCATAGGAAAATGGATACATATTGAGGATATACTCCTAAGTGAAATAAATAAGTCATACATGTGTAATTACTGGATAGTTTCTCTGGTGTGAATAAACTATAATAGTACATAAGATCCTAATGAGATAGCTGACAATGTGAAATAGAAAGAAAAGGGCTAAAGGTGTAGGGAAGGTGGGAAGGGTAGGGGAAAAGTAATAAGGGAAAGAAAAAAATAGGAGAAAATGAAAAAAATGGAAATAAAATGTTTGTAAATGGGGAGGGGAGGAGGGGATGAAGGGAGGGCAGGGACAAGGGGAAAAATGAGAACCAAGACCTGTCATGTAAAGGTACAAGATCCCAATGATGAATGTAACTGTACTCTGTACCTAAGATGTACCAATAAACTCAATGAGGGGGAACATTATGGTGTGTAGTATTTTGTCCCAGCAATGGGAAACTCACTCTTTTGAGAAAGGTATTAATCCGTGTATAAGGGCTTCATCTTTATAACACAAACATTTCACTTTACACCTCACTACCCAATGCTGCCACACTTTGGAAGTAAGCCTCAATGTGAGTTTTGGTGGGGGACAGAACATTCCAACCAGGGCAGTAGAGCCAGCAGGGGAACTCTCTCTTTCTTAGAAAAGAATGCTTGAGACTTTTGTTAATTTTTAAAAAACCTGAAACAGAGTCTCCCTACATATCCCGGACTAGACTCAAACTCATGATGTTTCTGACTCAGCCTGCTCAGTGCTGGAATTACAAACAGGCACCCCAGGACCATCACCATTCTTCCTTTGATACATTTCTAACCAGTCTGTACATCCCTCAGTATTTTGTTAACTAGATTTTCCTCTTGGAAACTGGGTCTGCAGGGACACTCTGTAGTCCTTGTCACATTCTTCCCTGTTGTGTGTCATAAACTACAAAGGAAGAAGTTGGCAGAAAGCCCTTTCTGTAAAGTCCTAAGACTCACCCTCTTGTGTGGCTGGTTGTTATCCAACCCCTGAACTTTCACTGAGTGTAGGACCTGAGTCTTCCTCATCTCTTCATCTTGCTTGGGGATGTACTTGCACACAGGCAGCTCTCAGTGAGCTTGGGGCTGAAGTTGAAGAGCTCCACACTGTCCCTGCTGACAGTTTCCTTGGAAATCCCTCCAGGAATCTCTGACTGGTACTAAATTCAGTGCTTTGAAGATGCTTTTCTCCTAAAAGGGAGCAGGCTGTCTTATTGCCTTTGATAGATTGGTGACCAAGCTAAAGGGAGGAGAGGTGACTCATTACAGAGGTCAGGGCATTGGGGAAGGAGGAAGCCTCTGCTGGCTATGCTGTGGGGGAGCCACCCCAAGTTTGAGCCTGTCATGCTTCTTGCTTGCTTTAATGGGAATCGTTAGGTCCTGTGACATGTGGCCCTAACTCTGTCCTCTTAGAAGCTCAGGAAGTTTGTCTGGGGACAATCCAGGTTCAAAATATGTCTTCAGTTTGTCATGATTTAATTTCCCTTTTTAGGTACTGCTCTGTATATGTATATTTTATGTGTCAGATGGGGGCCTGAGAATTAGATAACACAGGGACTGTTGGCTGCCTGACCAGATGCTCTTGGCTCTTTCAGCATTAATGTCAGTGGAAAAATGCAAAAGTCAAAAATCGGTCCCTTTGATGGCTTTCTTTACTCTGTTTTTCCCTCTTCCCTGAATTGTGGTGTTCACCTCTTAAGAATGACCAAGGCAAATGTTTCTTCTTAGTGTAATGGCTCTTGCTTGGTAGAGACTCATGGGCAACAAGAGTGGTGCTTTCTGGATTGACAAAGCCAGACGTTTCTTAGGTCCTGAGATTCTATGTCATCTGTCTTGAGCCTGAGATAAGGGGCTTGGGTGCAGGCAGTTTTCTGGAGGTGATTCCATGAAACAGGATGAGACAGAGAGAGGAGAAAGAATCAAACTGAGAGTATGTTGCTCTAAGCAGCACAGCTTGACTTTGCTCAGACTTTGGAGAAGCACACAGAATATCCTTATCCCTCTGTTAGTGTGGCAGCCTGCAGGGTGTCAACTTCCCTGACACCTGACTGCTTCTATGTGGCCTAGAAGGGAACTGCTATGCTGTAGTCTTCCCTAGGGACACACAGAAGCACAGGTGATTTGTTCTTGGGGTGAGAAGCTGCAGTGAGAGGTGCCCTTAAGTCAGCTAGCATCAGGTGGGCTGAGCAGACTTCTGAGACTGTCTCCACCCACGAGGAGTAATGCATCCCTAGGACTTACTCTCTGAGAGGTGATAGTAGCAACAAGTTAAGGAGTGAGCTGGACTAATTCTATAATGTTTGGGACAGATTTGTTACTGCACAGAAGAACCACCACTATTGTCTCCTCCTGCCTACAATTTGACCAAATTAAGGTATTTTCTCATCTGAGGCCAAAAATACTACTCACAGCCTACTCTTTGAAGAAAAAACACTCAAGTTTCCTTTTGTTTGGTGCTGGTGTGGTGCGTTTCCCCCATCTTTTATTGCTAATTTAGCTATTTATTTATGTATGAAGTATGTATATATGTATGTATGTAAGTATGTATGTTTGGTTTTTTGAGGCAGTTGTGTAGTTCAGACTGACCTTGAACTCATTATGTAGCCCAGGCTGGTTTTGAACTCACAGTGATTCTCCTGCCTCCACTCCTGATTGCTGAGATTACAACTTTGTATCACCATGCATGACCTGTATCTTTATATATATATCTGTATATATACATACACATATATACATATCTATATATCTCTATCTCTATCTATCTATCTATCTATCTATCTATCTATCTATCTATCTATCTATCTATTTTATACCAGGGATTGAACTCAGGTCCTTGCACTTGTGAGGCAGGTAGTGGAACCACTGAGCTAAATCCTACATCTTTATATATATTTAAAGTAGATATTTTGTTGAAAGCAGGCCAGTGTATATTTTAGTGGGGCCTTTTATTACCATTCCATGAAATATATAATAATGTCAAAATGATATACTTCTCTGTTCTCTCACCTTTTGTTATTGTTGGCAGGTATCTTACTGACGTATACTTTATTAACCTCAAAATATATTGTTGCTATTTTTATTTAATAACCAGTGACATTTAAAGTTATTTCAAATAAAATGTTCTTTATATTTTTCCTTTGTTTTACTCTTTTTTAAGTAGATACAAATTTCTTTTACTTCTGCCTGAAGAACTTCTTTTAGCATTTCTTGTAATGATAGTCTACTGATAATGAATTCTTTCACTCTTTATGTGTATGAATACATCTTTACATTCAATACAATTTGATAGCTACTGCCTCTTAGTACTTTAATCTTATTAGAATCTTATGCATTGTTGCAGAATATTCACACCAGGGAAACTATTTTATAGAAAAACCACAACTTCTTTATCCAGTTTCCAACGGATGGGCAAATAGGTTGTTTCCAAGATTTAGCTATTACAAACTGTGCCGCTATAAACATGGGTGCACATACTTCTCTGTGATATGATTCTTTTAGTTCTCGTGGAAAGATACCCAACAGAGGGATGCCTGGGTCAAATGGAACCTCCAGTCCAAGCTCTTTGAGGTATCTCCATATTGATTTCCATAGTGGTTGCACTAGTCTGCACTCCCACCAACAATGGAGGAGGGTTCCTTTCTCCCCACAACCCCGCCAACATTTGTTATTGTGTGATTTCTTGATAGCAGCCATTCTTTGTGGGGTGAGGTGGAATCTCAGTGTTGTTTTCATCTGCATCTCTCGAATGACCAGTGATGTGGAACATTTTTTCATATATTTTCTTGGGGCTTTCACTTCTTTGTATGAGAAATGTCTGTTCATTTCGGATGCCCATTTTTGGATCGGGTCTTTATATTTGGGGGGACTGATTGTTTTGAGTTCTTTATATATCCTTGATAATAGTCCTTTGTCTGAGGTACAGCTGGTAAAAATTTTTTCCCACATTGTAGATTGTCTCTTAGTTCTGCTAATGGTTTCTTTTGAAGTACAGAAGCTTTTTAGTAAGATGAGATCCCAGTTGTTGATTCTTTCTGCTAGTTCCCGTGCTACTGAGGATTTGTTCATAAAGTCTGAATTTAGAAATGGGAGGAAAGGAGCTAAAGGTGTAGGGAAGGTGTGATACGTAGGGGAAGAACAAAAAGGGAAAAGAAAAAAATGTGAGAGAATGAAAAGATGAAAATAAAGTGTTTGTAGATGGGGAGGGGAGGAGGGGGTGAAGGGAGGGCAGAGGTAAGGGGAAAAAAATGAGAATCAAGACTTGCCATGTAAAGGTACATGATCCCAACAATGAATGTAACTGTACTGTATCCCTAAATGTACCAATAAACTCAATTAAAAAAAATGATTATTCCACTGTCTACCTCCTTGCATAGTTTTGGATGAAAAGTCTGTTGTAATTATTATGACTATTTCCTTTTATACAATTTTTTCTCTGTCTGCCTTCAAGTTTTTGTCTTTGTATTTCAGAAGTTTAAATGCATGTGCTTGTGTGTATGTGTGGATATATTTACATGATGTTTATGTGTATGTATTTCCATGTGTGTGCTTTATTTTTATGCTGATCAGGGTAAATTGTGCCTCCTTCAGTTGTGTATTGTAATCTTTTGTTAATTCTCCTTTTTTTCTTCTTTTGGGATTTCAATTGCATATATGTTAAACTGCTTGATATTGTCCCACAGAGTTTGCATGCTTTGTTCTACTTTTTCATTCTTTTTTTGTGTATGTTTCATCATGTATAATTTTAACTGACCTATCTTCAAATTCACTGGTAACTTGCTCAGCTGTGTCCAATTTATTTATTATAGAGCCACAGAATAAATTCACCTCTGTTATTGTATCTTGTAAGTGTAGCATTTACATTTGTCCCTTTTTAACTCTTTGCTGAAATTCCCTATTTGCCCATGCATGTTGTTCATTTTTCCCATTAGATTTTTAAAAACATCTTAATCATAAGCATTTTAAAGTCTATGACTGATGGTTTTAAAAGTTAAGCCATCTAAAGTCAGATTTATTGGTGTTTTAGTTTTCCACAGTGGATAGTTCTTGCTTTTTTGTGTATCTCAAAAGTTTGTGTTGTACCGAACACATTGGTTGTAGAAAAAAATCTCACCAGGCTGAAATGAATAGTGTTTACCCAAGAAATGGACAGGCCTCTCTGTTAAGCTGTTATCATGAGTGATTGAATTAATATATAAAGCCATTGATTTTGGTTTTGGTTTGCTGTTTCTACTGCCATTTCTTTCAATACATCACAGTCTTAAAATTTCTTCTCCAATGGGCTGCTGTTGTCTTTGTTTAGTGTGGGGACCGGAGTGCTTGAGAGGTTGTTTCAGTGTTCTTATTCCACACTAAGCTTTCAGTGATTTCTCCAATGCCTTGGCCCCCCTCCAGTAGCATTCTTTGCTGCTTTTAACTTGGTGTTCATGATGGGGCCAGTGGTGAGAGTATCTCATATTTCCTACTCAAGCTTTAGATTTAGGCAGAGTGTCTGTACCAGAATCTCACGGATGGATTTTATCATCATATCTCTCCATGGAAATCAAATTTGTATTTTGTATCTGTGTTGGGTCTCAGTAAGGAAAGAGGATTTGTCAGTTGCAACCCTCTACTTCATATTGGTGCAGGATTCTAGGTGGAAGAGAATTTCCTTCCCCAATCAGCAGCTTAACACCTGCTTCATCTGAAGGGTCTGGGAAGTGGGCAGGTGTTGTCCCTGTATACCAGTGGTGGTAGATCACCTCCTTCATGCCTGTGCTACCCACAGGGACTCATTCCATTCTTCTCTTGCTGCTGTTGAAAGCCCATGGCAAAGCACTCGTGAGTGAGTGTATTTGGGGATTCCAGTAATCTAAACTGATATGCTGGCGAGGTCCTGACCTTTTAGAATTTACTAAGACTTTAGCTGATTTCTAAGAGGAGGGTTTTTCCTCTTCTTCCTGTTCTTTGACAAAGGTAAAACAGCTGGAGTGTTCCCTATTTCCTCAGCAGGTGTTTTTACCCTTCGGAAGTTAGGGTGAAAAATTCTTTTGCTTGCCTTGTGAATTCAATAGGAGTGGGCTAAGAGCAATTATGATTTTATAGATTTCCTGGCTTTTCCTCATTGTTATAGTAGGAAGTGGCTTTTTCCACCCGGAATGGAAGTAGAGCAACTATTATTTGAATGTCAATTATATGTAGAAAAGTGTGCCAGATCCTACTGGTTGACTCTGTACTGTGATTTGTCTCTTCTGATAAGTTCTCCCTCACCTGTCAACTCTTTGATCACTTCTTTTGGTTTTTGGAAAATTTCCTTCCTGGATTTGCCTCTTAGCTTTAAGCACTGAAAATCTTTGGGAAAACAGTGTGCCAATCTAGCTGTGCATCCAACCATCTGGAGCACTACCACCTATCCCTAGCCCAGCACCGCTAGCCTGGGAGGGCACATCTGTTTTGCCATCTAAGGTCACTGCAACAGCATAATCATGTTTTTTGTCAGAACTGCTAACTCAGTGAAGAAATGGACCATGACACATGTAGTTCTTATCTTGGGACCAATTTATACTCTCCAGTTGTGTCTGGAAGCAAGTCCCCTCAATTTCAGATTTCACTTTTTTTTTTTGGCTGTAAAATTAGAGATTGAGCTAAATTCTTTTAGAATGGATGGTCCCCAGACTGTGGTGGGAAAATAATTCTTGGAGTTTTGGAATCTTTATGCACATATGAATTTTTTCATTCAAGAGGTAGTTAAATGGCAACTACTATCATGTGAGGTTGGGAGAGATGTTCTATGTTAGGAGTGGTGCTGAGATTTGGGAAGAAGGAAACTACTGTTGAGCTTCTCTGGTTTCCAGACAGGGTCACTAGCCCTGTGCTGCCCCAAGGAGGCTCATCCAGGACAACTCAGACTTCACAGAGCTTATTTCTCATGCTTCTCCTCAAGTGTCTGCAGGAAAGAATGGTTTTAAGAAAAAGGCATCCACTCAAATCAGACCCATGACAGTCTGGTGTCCAGGGGCAGAAGAGTTTGGGTTCAAGGGGGATAGAGAGCTTTTTGAAGTTACCAGTTTCTGCATTCTTGATTGTAGCAGTTATTATATGGGTTTGCATGGTTTTTTATACTTACCAAACTGTATATTATGGGTTAAATACGTTGTATGCAAATTATATTCCAATAAAATTGACTTGAAAATTTAAAACCAGTGTTTCAGATCAGTGTTTCTCAAGTTCTTCAGTATTGATGCTCTTTTTCATTAGACTAAAATCTAAATCCGTGTTTAGTTACTTGGAGTTACAATAAATAAATAAATAAATAAATAAATAAATATATGTGTGTGTGTATATGAATATATACACACACACCCACATGTATATACACACACACACATATATCTCCAAGAAATGGGGGGGTGAGGAAGGGGAGGGAACAGAGTAAAAATAAAAAGTATTAAAAAATGCCATGTGCACCTACCAATTCCCCAGGATGAATATAATCACTATACACTACAAACATGTATTGATAAAATAAATTATATAATAATATATAATAATAAATTATAGTGGGAAAGGGCAGGTCAAAACAATGGCAATATAAGAATATGTCATTTATTTTGGACATCAGAATAATAAAACAAGTACCCAAACTCAGAATTTGTATTTGCATTTTTTTCTTTTTTTACTTTAATTTGTGTATGTATGCATGTGTAAGAATAAAATATTAGTGACACAGTGGAAGTTTCCTTTTGTGACCCTCACTATTCTCTCTCTTCATCTCTTTCTCTTTTCCTAGATGCAATAGTTTGAAAGTTTGTTATCACCCTTCTAGTCCACTTTTAAATACCTTTTCACACACACATACACATGCACACTCTTCCTAAGAACATTAACTAGTACTGTTTTGAATTTTATTTGTAAATTTATTCAGTAAGTTTTAGAGAACATGTGTCATTCTGAAACTTTCTTTTAAAATCAACAGTATAGTTTTACACATGATATAAATGTAGACCAAGGTCATTTTTCTTACTGTTATATGGATTTCCATTCTACTAATGTACCACAATGTGACTGTGATCTTTCTTGAATATGTAGCAGGGTTTCTCTAGTTCTCCTAAAACTAAAATATGTGGATTATAGAGCTGGGATTTGCTTTTTTATCTACAGAAGTATGTCCTAATTTCTATACAGAGATTTTGATATTCATGTTTTCTCCGATTTAGTCTAGCAAGAGAAACTACTTTAGAACTTGTTTGGAAGATGTCTTCTTAAAAGGCCCAGAATAAATATTGCAGGCATTTCTGGCAAAAGATAAAATATAGAACATTAAGTAGGAATTTCAATATCCATGAAAGCTGTAACAAAAATGCAGAAACCTTTTGTCTTAGTCAGTTTTCTGTTTCTCTAACTGAATCTCACAGATTGAGTGATTTGTAAAGAAGGAAGTTTACTTGGCTCACAGTTCTGGAGTCCGGAAGCCCAAAGCACAGTGCTGGCCTTTGAGAGCCTTGCTGCTGCATTATAGCATGTACAGTGTGTCACATGGTGGGTCAGACAAACACATAGGCTTACATCTCCCCCAGTGCATCATGGGGGCTGTGCTATCCCGACCTCATGTAACCCTAACGACCTCCAAAGATTCCTCCAAATTCATTAACATATGCATGTGGGAGTGAAGTTTCCAACATGTGAACTCTTGAGGGGCACACTCAGATCATAGCACCATTCCTAGCTTGCAGAGGTGCAAAAACAGCAGCTGAATGCATGACTCCTGTACCTCAGCTTAATAATCCTTGCTCTCTGGAATCTTCCAGTTATAGAATGAATTTAATAATTGATAGGTAAATAAATACACATGTGGTTACGCCCACACAGTGCTTTTGGCAGTGAGAGAGATTAGGTTTTTGGCATGTACTTTTGGCTGTGGCCAGCTCAGGAGAAGTGGTGTACATTTCCTGCAAGGCTACTGTTGGTGCTAGTTCTTAGGAGCATTGCAGATGACACTGACTTCATTCATTTCCACCTCAAGGTGAACCATGCCTCTTTGCCATTGCAGAGGGTGCTGTGCTCCTTCCTTGGTGAGTGGGCCCATAGCAGGGATGCACTGTCCCTAGCAGGTCTTTGGAGGGATACAGGGTCCTGACTCCCCACAGCTCTACTCAAAGTTGCATTGGGTAGGGTCTCCCCAAGGCACAGTGGAATGGAGAGCCAAAGAAATAGGCTGAGTTGGGAAAACTTGAAGTCAGCGGTTGTCAAAGGGTTTGCCTTCATCTTTCTAAAGATATGGACAGGATGGGATATAGGTAAGGCTTATATGACACAATTTACCCATCCCACAATGTTTCTTGAGACAATTAGGAGAAGTACAAGAGAGACTAGGTGACAAGTTTTAAAAAGCTATGTACATGAGCCCAGTGCTGCCATCTTCCTTTCTCACCATCCTTGCTGCCTGTTGCTGTCTACTTCTCCAGATTATGAGTGCTCACTTTGCATTTTCCTCCACAAAACATACTCCTTAATCCTTCCCCCACACCATTCATTTGTCAGAAGTCAGAGAGGAAACAAAGAAGAATAAAGAGGAGGTGCAGTTCACCCAAGTTCTTGAAAAACCAGTACCCACCAAGCCTCTCCCACATATGCAGGATGGGCTCATGCTATGGTTGGGTGAAGCAACCCCACAGAGAGAAGAGCTGGAAGTATCAGGGATGGTGGAGTAGGTGAGCCTCTGGCTTCTCTTCTAGAGCTTTCTCCACACGCCATCTGTTTTGGCAGTGGTGTGCCCCAGGCTTGAGTTGCTTCACTGGCAGAGCTGATAACCAGGGGCTGTTTTGCTAATCTATTGACTCAAACACTCTGCTTTTTACCCAGAGAAAATGACTCAATAATGAAATCCCACGATCCCCTGGAGTTCAGATTCTTTGCCACCCACACATAGAAGGCTCAATTAAACTGTTTGTACCTTGGCCAGTGTCTTCTCAATGGTTCTGTGGATAATGGAGTTTATCTCCTGCAGAGATGGAGCACCACTGAGAGAGGGACTGCGAGGGAGGATTCTGTGAGTAAACAAAGCTCGTCAGTGAAGAAACCATCCACACACGTACGTACTTAAATTTCAGGTACCGGTGGGATGAGAACGTGTTGTTAAGTATTGTCAGGCTCCTGTATTTATTCCCATCTTTATACTGTGTTCTTAATGGACAGTGTCTTTGCCCTTCTGGGATTTGTAGATGCTACTCTCTGAGACGGAATCACGCTTCTGCTGTTTCTCCTTGACTGGTTCTTGACGTGGCTCTCACACTGGCTCTGTCGTGTTTCTGTAGCCCCCATCCAATCCCCTGTTACAGGACTTGTCCCAGTGGGTTGGAATTGCTCGTGCACTTATCTAAGTTCTCCACAAGATCAGAAATAGCTGCCTCATGGCTGTCCTCATGGCCTGGAGCTGTGCCTGGACCAGAGTAGATGGTGCTGAAATGGCCCTGATGGCACCCAGACTCAGTGGGCAGAGCCCGGGGGGGGGCATCTAGGTTGGAATGGCAAGAGCAGTTCCCAAAGCAAGTGGCACGGTGAAGGAGAGGTAGAAGAGGTTGAAAGTTAGGATCCCAGAACATGGAACCAGCCTTGGAATAAAATCCTTATTGTCTGGTGTTCCAGGTGCTGGCTGCAAACCAGGGCAGGGATCCCAACCCAGTCCCTGGATGTGGCTGAGAAAGAGGAGAGGCCGGTGGGATTTCAAGGTGCTGACTGAGCCAAAGTCTCACATCCAGGCATGAAGGGTCTTAGATGGCTCTAGAAACTAACCCTGAGGGGTTCCCATGCTCTAGGACTCTGGCCTAGGGGTTGGGGCACACTGGGGCATGGTTCCAACCTGGAGACTCCCATCACTTGGGCTCGTGAAGTGCTGGACACCAGTGACTTGAGTTCACAGCCATATTCCTCCAGGGTTGGGCCCTGTGACAGGAGAAGACACACATAAGAGGGTTGCAGGTCACGAGGGGAAATAGAGAAAAGGAAATAAGAAGGCTTCATGAGATCGGGTTCCTCCAGAGCAGAGAGTAGACCCTAGGGCAAGAATTCTAGGGCAAGCAATGAAGGAAGTGGAGATGGAGGGGTGGGGATGAGACAGAAAAGGGAAGACAGACATTTCCCTCCCTTTACCTGTGACTGTGAATAAGCAGCTGGTCCGAACCCAGCTGGCCTGTTGTGGCAAGCTCAGAGTAGGGTCCTCACACAGTGGAAGGACAGAAGTGGACACACACTCAGGACCTCACATCTCTCAGATCCTTCACAGTGAAAGTCCTGCTCTCTCCTGGGACACAAACTTAGCTCTAGCCTTTGAATCTGGATCCTGAGGTTCTGTCAGTGTCAGCCACCCAATGACTATTTAATAAAAGAGCCTCCTTGGAATTCCTTTTCACCTTGGTTATTGAAATCAAGATGGTACCAGGAATGGTGCTGGTCTTTAGCATCTCCCTAAAATGCTTTTAGAAAAAAGAGTAAAGGTTTTTCACATTTCTATACAGACAGACAAAAGCTTCGGGGGCTTCAGTTTGCCCAAAAGAGAGCCAGAGCTCCCTAGGTGGGCTTTGGACACATCAGTTCAGGACACAGGAGTCCAGCAGGACAACACAGCAGGTTGCAGGCTCCTGGGGCAGGGAGAGAGTAAAAGCTGGTGGAGATGGGAGCTTGTGTGCGTGTGTGTGTGTGTGTGTGTGTGTGTGTGTGTGTGTGTGTGGAGCTTGGATGATGTTCCTGAAGCACAGATTTGGTGCTGTACTTTTGCACAGACCAAACCAAACCATGCCCCTGCCTGTTTTCCATCTCTCCAGAAGCCAGCGTGAGCATCCTGGGATGCTTCAGGTCATGGTTTCCACTTTGGAGATAGGGAGCTTTTCCAAGGCCCAAATGTCCGAGGCAGATGAACTGTGTTCTGATGGAAACGTGAGGCTTCTTGGATGAGAATATTTCACCTGAAGCTTGAACCTTTGGCGATTCCAAGTTTCAGACAAGTTGCAGACCCAGGATCTTCCTTGATGCATTTCAAAGTGTGTCCAGATAGCCAGTAGGAACAGGCGTGTGGTGGCCTGATGTCTGCAGTGTGGCCTGCAGACTCCCATGTCCAGCCCAGATGGGGCCAGAGGTGTCACCGTGGGAGCTCGATCTCCAAAGGACTGGGCTGCAGATGACTCCTTCAGAGGAAATGCTCTGGGCTTCATTTGTGAGATGGTGACACAGCCCTGCCTCTGAAGATCCTGGCAGGAGTCAGGCCATCCCATTCCAAAGCATCCGGGAATGTAACCTGATCTCAGGCCTGGGCTCCATATTGCGTAAGGAAAGCATCTGCTCAGCCTGCTTCCTGCGTGTCCTTGGCTTTAAGTTGAAAGGCCAGGGCCTGAGCCTGGGGATTCTCCAGCAGGGAGGACTGCAAGGAAAGGGACCTTTTTTTGGTCCCTCTCAGAGGTTCCAGCCATCCAGTGGGAGCAGAGTCCACAGGGCTAAGCAAGGGGGAGTCAGTGGAGCTAGAGGACATCCAGCCCCAGGCTCTGAGATCAGCAGCTGGGCAGAAGTTGGCTGCGTTTTCTTCTGCAGGAGAGCCGGGTCACCCAAAGACCAAGAAGGGGCCCTGCAGAGATGAGACTGTGATCCTTTGTCAACCCTAGAGACACTGTCCATGCCCCATGGTATTCCTCAGGAGGCAGTGGCACCCACCTCTCTAGTGCGGTGGTTTCCATTTTTGCCCTCAAGGTTATATACCCACCCCAGACCTCACCCTTAAACTTGGCATCTAACTGCCCATGTGGTATGTCCACTCAGAGCCTAGTGGACATCTTACCTGTAACATGGCCAGAAACCAGCTCCTGACCTTCCCCATCCAGACCTCCTTCTCCCCGACTTTCCTGTTTAAGTGCAAATCAACTCTTCCCAGAACTCAGACAAAACATTTTTCAGTGGCTCTAGGCCTCTTCCTGGTGTTCACATCATACATGCAATCTGTTAGCAGATCCTGGTGGCCCGATCATTAGAGTACACCAGGATCTACCCTCTTCTTACTGTCTCCGCAGCATGAGCTGCTGCCACCTCTCACAGAAGTGTTGAACAGTGCCACCTACTCATCTACCCCTTACCCACCCTCATCAGCACAGCAGCTGGAAACAGGTGGGATTGGGCCACTATTCTTCTGCAAACCATGCAGTGACTTCTCACTGCATAAGAGTAAAATCTCAGTCCTGACTGTCATCTGGCAGATCCTGCATGCTCCTGTCTTTACCAGTTCTCTGACTTCATTTCCTGACCTGCTTTGCAAGTTTCTTCCTCAGGACCTTTGTGCTTGCTACACTTCTTGTTTAGCTAACTCCCTTGGCGAAGTCAGCTTATTGCTCCATGATGGCCAAGGCATGAGCACCTGCCTCTTCCTAATTGGTATGTACATGCTCCCATGGAACAGGCCAGGAGAATTTGAAAATTCCCCTAGCTCCCATGTCCTTTGTATGGAACAGTTTGTAGGTGTATTTTACTGGGTTTCCTAGAGTTCCCCAGCAGGACTGAATCTGTTGCCCCTGATTATTAGCTGATTTGATTACACCCATGTTTCCTTTCTTTCCCTGTCTCACTTCCCTGCATTCTTGAATTTGTGGGGGTCACTTTCCAAATAAGTCATGTTCCCAAATCATCATTTTAGAGTGCTCTTCTGGGGACTTACGGACAGTCACCTTATGACCAGAAACTCAGTATGCAAAGTCCCTCTTTGCCAGAGAGACTATTGATATGTCTTCCGCATGGGTAAATAACTACTGTAGGTGTGGAAATGTGAAGACAGATTTTATGGAGGCTGAGAAAGATGTGCTGTGAGTCCATGTACTTATATTTTCTCTCTCTCTCTCTCTCTCTCTCTCTCTCTCTCTCTCTCTCTCTCTCTCTCCCCTTCCTGGCCACTATGATCAGCTTCTTTGCCACATGATTCTGCCATGGTGCTCTACCTTCCCATTGGCCTAAAAGGGACAGACCAACTGACTATGGACTGAAACCTCCAAACCATGAGCCAGAACAGTCCTTTCCTCATATTGTGTTGAGTGCCTCAGGTACTTTGTCACAGTAACAGAAAACTGACCAACACAAGAGTTTTGGTAGTAGAAAAAGAGAGATGAGATGAAGAAAGAAATGGCTGGGAGTTGGCCCCATGTCCAGCCCCTTGGACTGTTTAAAACCCACAGTGGGAGATCCAGGGACAAAAGGCTAAAGATTTTGCTTTCCCATGGCACGTGTGTGAGGTGCTGAATGTGAGTAGCTGTGTTTAGGTGCCAGACAATGGAGTGGGAGAATGTAATCCTGTTCCATTCTGGGAATTTGGGATCTAGGATTTGCACAGCTCTGGGAGGGGGGACACACATAAATCTATGTGTATAAGGCAGACACTGATAGCAGTGGCCAGGGACTGTGCAGCAGAGGAACTGGGAACACCATCTGGGGGATCATCCCCACAATGTGGGATGAGATTTGGGGGACTTGCTCCCTCATGCCCAGGCACAGGCTTGGAGCTGAGAGGGACTAATCTAAGTGTGCTTAGGATGTTCAGTCAGGGGTGTCTGGAGACAGTACATAATTTCAATATACTCTCAGTACCACCATGTTTGGTAAAATGTGACAGCAGATATGTGTAGCTGAAAAATGAAAGACAAAAGCTGAGGGATAAAATGGACATTTTAACCAAGTACCCAAGTTGTTCTGACACAGATTATCTTCCTCCCACCACCTGCTGGTAAAAATGAGACCTCATTCAGGGCATGTCTGCCACATGACTCTTGTCATCTCTGGGGTTGGTGTGTGCCTGTCTCCAGATGAGAAAAGGACAGGAATATTTGGTGAAATAGGCCATCTGGCTTTAGTGTTGCACCAAGGAACATGGCATGTTCTTGAGGGCAACCTGGGGACATTGTCTCAGGCCTGAGTCTCTCTGGAAAATGCTCACCACTTCATGGTATGAATTTTTAACAACTTTCAGAAAAGACTTTGTAATTTCTTTTGGGAAAGTTATCAGACTTCTAGATGCTACAATGTCCAGTATATTTTCTTTTCTTTCTTTCTTTCTTTCTTTCTTTCTTTCTTTCTTTCTTTCTTTCTTTCTTTCTTTCTTTCTTTCTCTCTCTCTCTCTCTCTCTCTCTCTCTCTCTCTCTCTCTTTCTTTCTGCTATCAGGGATCAAACTTGGGACCTTTGTGCTTCCAATATATTTTTATGTTTAAAAGTGTTGTTTTGTTCCCCATTTAGCAAAATACACGTCTACTTGGAGAATCAAAGAAAAATTTGAATAAACAAATAGAATCAAGTCATCCTATACCTTAATACTCAGATATATTCAATCGTAATGGCACATAAGAGAAACACATTAAAATAATGAATTATCTTGCATTTCTCTGTCTTTTTCTAATAAGAGAAGCTTTTATTTTGCATGGGGAGATCAGTGGAAGACAAATTTGCACAGCGTGACAGGGGAAAGGTGATCTGCAGAAGAAAGGGTATGGAGATATCTGGATGAAAAAGAGATGAGGGATGGGGGAGGAATACAGAAGA
Source organism: Fukomys damarensis (assembly GCF_012274545.1). Taxonomy (NCBI): domain Eukaryota; kingdom Metazoa; phylum Chordata; class Mammalia; order Rodentia; family Bathyergidae; genus Fukomys; species Fukomys damarensis. The sequence goes on along the minus strand of NW_022900919.1, from coordinate 28,916,977 downwards.
AGAGGAGGACGAAGAAGGAGAAGGAGAAAAAGAAAGAGAGATAGAAGGGGGAGAGACAGAAGTAGTAAGGAGAGAAGAGAGGTTACAAGGATAGGAGTCTGGGGAGGATGAGAGATAAAAAAGAATCAAAGATATCCAACTATCCATAGTATGAAGCAGAATCCTGAGGAAAGGAAATGATGGCAAAAGATAATTATTAAAGGAGTATTTGTTACCACACACCATCAGAAAATTCATTAAAATATACATTACTTTTCATTTTTGGATTGACGTTAAGAGCAGTTTTACAACACAAAGAGGACTGGGTTCTAATTGAGACATTTATATTTATTTATATAATCCAATATTATTGAAAAGTTAAAGCAGGATCTTATTGTATATATTGTTTTAGGATCTGATTTTTAACTTAACAATATGCATAGAACATAATGTTGAGTGACCAGTTCAGTATGTGAATTACCATAATCAGGCTCACCCCTCACTGGCCATTTGGTTATTTCTTTTTTTTTCTTGATTATTCCAAGCAATATAGAAAGAAATAACTTGTAAGTAAATCTTCATGCACATATAGAATTATTTAAATATAAAATGATTTCCTTCAGATACATTTTTTGAAGTAGATCTACTGGATAAAGGGAACCAAAAGACATAGCTCTTGATACCCATTGCTGAACTGCTGAAAGAAAACTTGATCGGCTGTTCCCCAATTGATAGTAGCTTTTAATATATCAATTCTATACTATCTCTTCTTGTTCCGTAACTAGATCCTAAGGGTAAATCCACTAAAATGTAAGCTCAAGAAGGGTAACAACCCCTTTGACTTCATGTAGCATAGATACTGACATATAACAGAAAACTTGGTAAATAATGTTGGAGTGAATGAATGGTGGTTGGTTGGATGGATGACTGGGTGAGTGGATGGCTGTATTTGGATTCCTCAAGGGCAAGACTTTCATTTACTCAAAGCCTGTTGATGCCAGGTACACTGCCAAGCACAGGGTAGGTGCTGATGCTAAACACCCCCAGGAAGTACAACCGTATTGCCACCTGGGACTCAGTAATTCCTTCCAATCTAAGAAAGTGGTTGTTCACTTGAAAGTGATTCCAGAAGAAATCTACCATTCTCAGAAGGAGTTATATTTTCTGGAGGATTATTTCAGCATTCTTCCATCCACCCCAGTGACCTCTGTTAGTAAGTGTCCTTTCAGGGAGTTAACTTAAATTAAGTCTTTATCTTCTTTAAATAATGAATAAGTAACCTTTTGGATCTCCTTTGAAATTCTGTGTTCTGGATTTTGGGAGGGAGGATGGATGAGAGGCATTCAGCATAGTGCCTGGCACAGACTTGGCCCTCAAAAAATAGTGGTGTTACTGTGATCAATCCTACCACTCTTCAAGGTCACCTTGGTCTCCTCCACTCAAGAAAATACATGAATGACTAACATTTTGCTAGGCTGAGGGCTTAGTTGATTGCTTTCTATGCTGCAATTATGTTAGGTGCATTTTTTCCCACTTTATGTTTCCAGTAATAGATTTGTGGAGGCAAGATGACATGATTACAAGCTGTCTACTTGAACGGAGAAGTGTGTGCAGCCTCAGTTTGAATCACAACTGAGATCTTGTCCAATCAGTAGAGACAAAGCCCAGGGCTGCTCTGTCTCATGGGTCCCATTGGTCATTTAGATGCCAGTGACATCCTTGGAGATGGTGGAAGCCATTTCATCACAGTCTTTCTGACCTCTAGGCAGGCAGAGGCCAACAGTGTGTAAGAAACTACTGAGTTCAGTCAGACAAGGTATAATGGCTCAGGACAGACACTGTCTGCAGACATAATGCTAACTCCTAGATAGCCTCTCACTAACATACAGAGGGGTTTGGTGAAGAAAAGACAGTGGTCATAGTTTAGTACATCAGGCTGAAAATAAAATAGTCATGTTGAAAATGAGGCCAATGGGAGAAGCCTAGCTTCAATTGTGATTGGTCCTAAGTGTGCCCCCCCTCCACTTTGTCTGGCTTGGATTTATGTACAGTTGCCTCTCAGTACCCCAGGGATTGGTTCCAGGAGTCCTCCTGGGTAACAAATTCTGCAGGTGGTCGAGCCCTTCTAGAAAATGATGCATTTTTTGCATAGAACCTACACACATCCTTCTGTACACCTTGTCATTACTAGATTACTTAAGATATCTATTACAATGTAGATTCTATGTAAATAGTTGATATACTTTATGGCTTAGAGAATAATGACAAGCAGAAAGGTCTGTACTTGCTCAGATTTATATAT
>NW_022900919.1:28912321-28914662 GCF_012274545.1 Fukomys damarensis | reverse complement strand
CACACACACAATTTTAGTTGAATCCATGGTTGTGGAATGCACAGGTCTGGAGGAACAACTGTAATCCTTAGTCCACTCCTGAGTTGGAAGAATACAGGGAGTTCCTCTGCCCAGGACAAACATTTGTTCTTTCCTTTCAACCCCTTCACTTTGATCCTCTTTCCATTTTTCCCAGCAACGCTGGCAGCAAAGGAAAAATGAATTAGCTCAAGTTGATTGGTTTTTCCACTGAACGTGGGAGATTTTGCTCTTGGATCTTCCCTGTGATCCAGGCGTCTGAGTTTAAGTAGCAGCTGCTTGTAGGCTGGTGTGAGGGATGAAGGACAGCATCTGGCTTTCATCTGTTAGCACTCAGCTCTCCACTGCTTTGGGAGAGATCTGTCAGGGTCACCAACTTACCTAGAGGGCAGCTGGGGGACAGTACGGAGTGGCCAGGAGAAGAGATGGCACACGTGTTGCGGGCACACTCATCACAGATACACAGCGGACAGCAGTGGCTTTTCTCAACTCTTCAGGCTTGACTTTTGTCTGTGATTATTAAACAGATGCTTGAAAGTTGACATCTGTGTGGCAGACACCATATATGCAGTCTTTCCAAGAACCTGAGGAGATGCCTGATGCTTGACCACCCCTGTGACTTTGAGTGAGTCATTTCACCAAATAGAACTTCATTTTTCCTTCAGTAGAAATTGGAGCCCATTGGTACCCTAGGTTGTGTTACTATATCTAAAAGTGTCCCTCAACGTGTGTGCCCAAAGCAGATTTTCAGTTCTGTCTGTATTTCTTCGTCATCCATTTATTTTCCAGTGCCCAGAGCTGATTGCAAGGGCAGCCATTACAAACTGTGCTGGTTTGAATTGTTGCCTTTCCTAAGGCATCCTAGGTCATCTTCTAGGAAGTCTGAGAGACAAACCTCAGACTGCGTTCATTCTTTTCCAGATGGAAAATGGAAAAATGTAGCCAAGCATCCAAATGTTTGGTCTATAAAACACTCAAAACATTCAAATGTTTTGTGTTGGGAGAACAAGGTACCATTCAGGCATGTGAGTGTCATAAAGTGAAAAGACTCTGGGACCTTGACTTTCACCCAGTAACTTAGGAGAAATAACCCAGGCTTTGTGGTTAAACTCATTTCTTCTTCTTAGAAAAAACTGAGTTTCATCCTCACTCCAGAAGGTTAGTAAGAAAGTTGTTTTGAAATTAGTTGATTTGTAGTGGTAGATGGGATTCTTAGAACTTGTCTAAATTAACAACTTTGTAAGTATTCAAGTTGGACATTTGCTCCTAATTTGGATCAAACTTGGTCCAAAGGAAGTTCTGAATTTACCTTACAGGAAAAAGAAAATAAATTATTTGTTTTCAAAACTACATAGGTTATTTTGAAGTTGGATACTACTTAGTTCTTTCAGCTACGTTACCAGCAATAAAAAAAATTGTCACCATCCTTAGCACATAGTGCTGCTCTGAGAAATTCCTAGACTAAATTAATGTCTTTAATCCTGAATTTTTGGATAATTTGGCAGGAGTAGCTGATATTTTCTCAGCAGAGACATTTAAGTTGAGATGGAAAATTATATAACTCAGAAGGATAAATCCCACTGCCTCAATGGGACTGTTGAAGTAGAAATAGGACTTGATCATCCAGGGTTTAGCACTTGGTTGATGAAGTTGTGGAATTGTCCTTTGGGGTTAGGTCTGTGTTTGCACATCTGGCTAAGAGATCAAAGAGCTGACCATGAAAAGCAAGGCCATGTTTCCACTATGTCTCACTATGTTTCCATGCCATTAAACCTCTTCACTCTGAAAATCTTGTCTAATAGGTCTCAATGCCTCAACTTTTTGCAGAATTCACACAGTGTTAGTCTGGTGGAACATGGATACTTGTGAAATGGATGAATAAACACATCAGTGAATGAAGTGATTTACCCTTCCCACCAGGCAGGGGTCTTCCTTTAAACAGAGTGATCATGCAGTGTTAGTTTTAGAATGTGCACACAGAAAGGGACCATAGGGACTCCTTCGTTCAGCTCTGTCACTGACAAGGAAATAGTCTTGGAGAAGTAAAATAGTTTGCCCTGATCACCCAGGCAGTAATATATAGTCTTGGGGATGTGCCTAGGGCAGGAATCCAGCTCTCCCATCTGCTATGCCTGCATTCCTTCCATTCTGGCCTGTGGGTCCCTCACCCAACATTGCCTTTTTTCTTGGAAAGTCATAATGTGTGGACCAGGTGGTATGCAGGGTGGGTCCCACATTGCTAGCATTTTAAATTCCATGTGTGTACTATTTCCTTGGAAAGTTCCTTAAGTCATAAAAATTTCTTTAGACTCCCAAGCTTCAT
>NW_022900919.1:28872552-28912253 GCF_012274545.1 Fukomys damarensis | reverse complement strand
TATAAAATATCCAACCACTGCTTGAACTAACTTTCTGTAACAGTCAATTAAGCTCTGCCCATCCCACAGAGGCCTCACTGTTTCCATGGTAACTAATGCACTGCAAAATGGGGAGTGAAGAGAGGAAGTTGGTAGAGGATTAAAAAAAACTCCACACTGTATATGTGAACAAAATGTGGCATTGGATGAGGTGAGGAGAGGACCACAGTGTTTTAAATTGACACCTGTACATCTGACCTGAGAAGCAGCTGTCTGTAGATGCTGCCAAGGTGCCCATAGGCCTGGTGCTACCTGCTATGGCAAAGGTGCCCAACTGAGATGTTTAAATTTCTAATTTTCCATTTGCAGGGAGACTGCAAAGCCTCCAGGAGGTTTGGGCTTTCCACTTTTGGCGCTTGCCTGCTAAATCAACCATGCTAATGAGAGCCTGTCCCCATGCCTAGGGCTTGTTAGCAAGCTGGCCAGACTGCAGAAAAATAGCTGGTGAGCCACCGAGGAAGAGCCTTGCAGAGCTGGGCTTCTGGCCCAGCCAGAACTTTCTTCCCTTCTTTTACCTCCTTTGGTTTTTCTCTTTTGTTTTTCCATCTTTTGATTTCTCTTTGCTGTAGATCCTTCTAATACCCCTTTCCCGTAACCCTTTGCTTTAGTGTAGATTGTATAACTATTCTCCCTGGAACCATGTTGCCGTGAGCACTTCCTTATCCTCTCCACCTTGGAAGCTCCTGGAGGACAGCAGCCCCGCCTCCTCCCAATACCCGACACGGTGAGCAGCAAGCCTGATCAGTCAGCCTAAGCCAGCAGTCCTCAGGCCCTGGCAGGCATCCAGACTTCCTGGACTGCTGGGATCTCTTACAGAACTGCACTAAGTCTAGGGTCAGATGGAGACAGAGAATTTGCATTTCTGGTAATTTGCATTTCTTAGGTGACGCAATGCTTCTGGTGTAGAAGCACTGGCCTTTTCTGAACCACTGACCCAAGTTAAGCATTGACCCTTGATCAAATGGTACCTTGTGAGACTTATTTCTCTAGCCCTCCTCCCCCATTCTCTCCTTTCTCCTTTTTAGCACATCTGGTACTATGTTGCACACACAGTTTTGAAGTCCATTGTCCCTCCCACCCCGTACCAGGGATCGAACTCAGGACCTTGTGCTTGCAAGGCAGGCGCAGTGCCACTGAACTAAATCCCCAGCCCTGAAGTCCATTTTTTAAAAAAAAATATTCAATGGTTTTATTGACTTCCTATACAGCAATCACTCATTTTAAGAGTACAATTCAATAGTTTTTATAGTATACTCATGGATTTGTGCAACCTTCACCACAGTCAATTTTAAAAACACTTTTTATCACCTCCAAGGAAATCCTATATCCTTTAGCTATCAACTCTATCCCCCTTCCAATTAGGAATTGCTAATCTGCTTTCTGTCTCTGTAGATTTCCTGTTCCAGATATTTTATATGAATGGAGCAATGCGTGGCCATTGTGTTAGTGGCTTCTTTTACTTAGTATATTGTTTTCAAGTTTAATCAATGTTGAGACATATATCAATACCTCATTCTTTTTGATAGCTAAATAGTATTCTCTACTATGGTTATCTAACATTTTGTTAGATAAATATCCATTCAACAGTTTATGGACATTTGGTTTGTTTTCACATTTGGGGTTTTATGAATAATGTTGCTGTAGACTTTTTTGTGCAGGCTTTTCTTTAGACGTGTTTTCAGTTCTTCCAGACGTATACCTAGGAGTGGAACTGCTGGGTTGCATCATGATGACTCTGTGTGGTCTACTGTTCTAAACTGCCATTACCATTGGGAACCTTTCTTTGTGGTGAGGTTTCTCAGGTCCGCTCTTGGTGAGCTTTCATTTGAGGGCAGTGCTATTGGGAAAAGGGTTGTCCTTTCTCCGAACAGACTGAAGTGCATGTGAGAGTTCTGGCTGCAAAAGCGACCTCAGCTCAGCCTGGTCACTCTAACCTGAGCTCAGAATGGCCAGGGAACAGCCTGGCTTCTGGTTGCTGGGGTCTTCTCACTGCTGCTGAGCCAAGCTACACCCCTGAGGATGGGGGCAGCCAGGGCCCACGGTCCCTCCTGCACAGAAACCCCTTCAGGAAAGCACTTGGAGGAACAGAGTAGGAAGCCACTGATGTTGAAGTTCAGGGCTGCTCACAAAGACGCCGCTGTCGATGTGGGGAGAGAAGATCTAAAATTGCAAACAATGTGAGTGCAGTTGAAAAGCACTGGCCAGAGATCTTCCCATGAGTTAGAATTAAGTTTCAGGCCTCATCTGCATACAAAGTTCCTTCAGGGCAGTAGCTCAGAGAGATCACTGGGAAGAAATGGGCTTCATACCTGGACACCACCCTGAGATAGTCAAGTTCCACGTGTCTGGATGTTTATACATACAGCGTAGGCTTGAGCCTTTCCTTGTTGATAGGACAAAATACTCCATAATGGAAGCTTAGAAGGAGGAGAGGTTTATTTTGCCTCACATTTCAGTCCATAGTCAGCTCTATCCAAGGCAGAACAGCATGGCAGAGGGGACTGGCAGAGGAGAGCTGCTTGTGACATGGCAGACAGGAAGCAGGGGGAGACAAAGAGAAGGAGAAAGAGAGAGACAGAGGGAGAAAGAGGGAGAGGGAGAGGGAGGGAGGGAGGGAGGAAGAGAGAGAGAGAGAGAGAGAGAGTGACAAGGGAGAGCCAGGAAGGGGAGATATAACCTTCAGGTCACACCCACTGTGACTCACCTCTTCCTCCCAGACCCCACCTCCTAACAGGAAGTCAGCTATAATATCCATCTATTATGGCTTGTATCTAGATATGCCCCAAAGCCTCACAAGGTTGTAGGTTGGGCTTTTCAGAGGTGGCTGGATCTGGAGTGTGTGATGCTGGGATTAAGGCCAGGAAGGGGAGATATAACCTTCAGGTCACACCCACTGTGACTCACCTCTTCCTCCCAGACCCCACCTCCTAACAGGAAGTCAGCTATAATATCCATCTATTATGGCTTGTATCTAGATATGCCCCAAAGCCTCACAAGGTTGTAGGTTGGGCTTTTCAGAGGTGGCTGGATCTGGAGTGTGTGATGCTGGGATTAAGGGTGTGTGATTACTAAATGAGTCCGCTGATTGGTTTGGCATAGTTCTGGGTGTGGATAATGGGAAGGCCCACCCTGAATGTGAGTGTTATCTACCCTAAGGATATGTATCCTGAATAGAATAGAAGAACAGGAAGAGAGCTGCTGTTGTCACTCAGTTCCTTCATCATCACTTTGCTGCCTTCCCTCCTTCTGCCTACCATGAGCGGTTTCTCCTCTGTGATGCCCCTCTGCCACCCTGTTTTGGAGCCACTTTACTATGAGATGAAATCTATACAAACCGTGAACCAAATAAATCTTTCCTCCTTTAACTTTGGGTGTTGGGTATTCTGGCTTAACAAGAAAAGTAACTAAGACACCATCTAAAGGACTGCACCAGGTTTTAAGAAAACATCTAGATAAAAACCATAACTAGAACCATTGCCATATGATGGAACCTACATGTGCAGGCACAGCAGGAGCCCTGTGGCCAACCAGTGAGTTAACCAGTGACGTGGGCCCTGCATCTTGATGGGCTTGGGTAACACAGAAGCCCTCGTGCTGCCAGGGTAGACAGTCAGCGAGTTCTCCAATGGAAGCCTCCTGTGAGGGGCCCCAGAGCTGGTTAGAGCCAGATTGGACTGGAATAGCTGCGATGACCTTGCTGCTACTCTGTCATATCAATTTGAAATGTCCCAAGTTCTGAAGTTGCTCAGGAGAGTAATCAAGGCAACTGCTCTCCTTTCTTCTATGAAATCAGGTATTATCCCTCCTCCCAGTTCAAGGATGTGTCCAGCACTTAGTCCCATTTCATCTAGAGAAAATAGAAATGGGACAGAGGAAGACTTTGCTCAAAGTAGAGATGAGGTCCCAGGGCAGGAAGAACCTGGAAGGAAGAGGACAAGGAGGAGAGGATGTGGCAAGAGGAAAGAGGGATGTGGACAAAGGAAAGGAGAGGGAAGCAAAGAAAACACAAAGGAAGGGGAAATAAGGAGAGGAAAAATGGGTATCAAATGGTTCTGGCTACTCAGGGTTGCCCAGGAAGCTCTTAGCAAAGGAGGAGCTGGCCCCTCTGACCAGTGGGAGGCACTCGTTTGCTGTCTCCTCCAAAGCATGGAGTAGATGTAGCTCCAACATTGCTGCTGATTAACTGGCCCAGGCAAAGAGCTTTAACCTTGCCCATCACACACAACATCTCTGAGCTGGGAAGCAAAGTGAAAGGAGAGATGAGGGGGATTCCCATCTGCTGGGGAAAAGGCTGCACTAAAACCAGGGTGCAGCCAGGATCAGAGTTATGGCTGGTGCCTTCCTGAGTCGGGGTGGGGGGTGGGTGGCGGCTCAACATGGACAAAGTAGATCTGCTGTTAACCTCCCTTCCTCTGGATTTGGGTTATGTATCTCCTTCTGGGTATCTGGCCCTCTCTTGTCATTTGATTGCTTTCAAATGAAAAGATGACTTTTGTGGAATTAGCTTTGGTCTCCACATTCATCTCTTCCCTGGCAGTCATCTGGTCTGCTTGGTTCCCCCAGACCTCAGTATGAACACTGTTCACACATGCATTCATTACACACACACACACACACACACACACACACACTCTACACACCTCTGTAGGGTCAGTCAGTGTAACATTGCTGACTCTTTCAGAGCTTTATGGTTTAATATCATCAGTTCTCACCCCTGACTTCACTTTCATGTCGCTTTTGAAACACCCCAGCCCAGGCCTCCTTTCTGACTTACTGTGTCAGAATATTTGAATTAAGCCTGATTCTAAGGCTCATCCAGGCTCAAGAGAACCAAAGAAGTGGGATTTCTAAGCACTGGTATGACTTGGGTCCTCATAATTCCACCTTGGTCCTGTTGTGGAACATGAAAGTTCAGCATTTGACTTTCATCTCTGCCCTGGGTAGCATTTCCTCCCAGATTCTACAGCTGCTGGACAGCTCCTTCTTCCAGTCACCCAGCCCGGCTGCTAGCCCTGGCTTTAACTTCTGCAGCCCCAGTAACACCACGTCCTCCTTCTTCCCTGCAGGTGGAGTGTCCTTGAGCTGTCATTAATTCTCGGTGGCAACTGAGCTGCTCTTCCTCCTCATGAGCTATCTATATGAATCCCTTCTGTTTGAGATGTCTAAGATGCTTTCAGTTGCCCTGAAGGGCCAGAATGAAGGCCTCAGACCCTGTCCCTTGGTGCATAGGGAGGCAGCAAACAAAGGTTCTGGGAAAGGATGTCCACATCATCGGAAGCATCCAGAGCAGGATTTAATAGGTGGCCCCCAGCCTATCTATATCCAAATCACCTGGAAAGTGACTTCCAGTGACTCCTTTAATGTGTGCAATGGAATTTTCTGGCTGGAATCAGGAATTGTCAACTGAAAGGGATTCCTCCCAAGGTCTGTGTGTGTCCTGCTGCATATAACCACATGGCTCTAGAGAGTTGCCAATGGCATGAACCACAAGAGACTCAGGTGTGCTTCTCACAGCCTTGGCTCAGCTCTGCTCTAATAACTCATGCTTTCTCTGAACAGGGCATGGCCTCTCCCCGCATGGGCAGTTTAATGAGCTACAACGGGGCCATGTTGGTGGAGCAAATGTAACTCACCAAATATATCACAGTAGCTTTGGAGCCAAGGGAGAGGTTCAGGGCATTACATCTGTGTGACTTGTGTTAGGATGCAAGCTCAGGAATCCCTGGCGGAACACTTAACCTCTAGGTATGCTTAGCTTCTCGATGGAAGCGCTTTCTTGTGTAGCAGTCATGAAGAGTAATGGCATAACAGGCACCACATGCCCAACCTATAGCAGACGCCCTAAACAGAGTGCCAGAGTGGTCTCATTCTTACTCTCCCTTCCTGCTCCAACTTGAGACAGCAAAAGAGAGAGAAAACCAAGACCTATTTGCATTTCTGCTGGCTTCATCACTCTGTCTTCTCTTTCTTATTATGATAAGCCAGGGATCCTGCTACTTGCTGTGGATACTTTCTTACTGTAAACTCCAGTGACAGGTAATATTAACCATCTTTTCTCTTATGTATTTACTTCTTTTGTAGTTAAGCTCTTTTGTGTTTAGGGGTTGTATGTTTCAAAGCACCTTTCAGGGAATATCATAGGTGTCACATAAATACAGTTTTAGTTCAGTTACTCCAGCATTATTGACCATTATCTGTCCAATAGGGTTGACTGTGCCAGGTGTGAGCCCCAGAGGTGGGATTTCTCACAGGTACTTTACCTGCAATAGGAGTAGCTGCCATCAGGTGGTGGTGTGGTGCCATGGAACACTTCTGAAGTTATTTGGAGCCTCAGCGTAGAAAGTGATGTGGTACTACTATCACTTTGATGTGGTTCAGAGGAAAAAGGCCCTTAATTAAAAAAAATGGCATTATAAAACATTTAACTAATCATCATTTAACAACCTATCCTGTGATTTCTCTGCCTAGCATTTTTTCCTAGCACTTGATATTATACTATATATAAAAAAATTTTGTTTTTGTTTTTGTTTTTGTTTTTGTTTTTGTGATAGGGTCTCACTATGTAGTTGAGACTGGCCTGGAACTCACTATGTAGCCCAGGCTGGTCTTGAACTCACAGTGATCCTCCTGCCTCAGCCTCCCGAGCGCTGGGGTTACAGGCTTGCGCCACCATGCCTGGCATTATAGTATATATTTTTGAGACAGGAATCTTGCTATGTTCCCAGACTGAACTGAAACTCCTGGGTAGCTGTGAGTCTTTACCCAGGTTAAAGCAAAGTGTTGTATCAACTACTCTCCTACTCTATCTTTTCTGTGGTGATGGGATGAAATCCAGGGCCTCACATGAGCTAGGCAAGTGCTTCACCACTGAGCTGCACACTCAGCTCATCCAATACTTGATATTTGAAATGGCATCTCTCCTTTTACCCTTTTCTTCTCATATTTCATCTGGTCTACAGACAACCCTTGCCATCCTATGATCCTTGACTTTTTCTTAGGATGCTGGCTTGATATCATTTACTTTTTAGAGTAAGGTGGTTTCTCTCCAGTTTTAACTCTGTGCATTATTCACTAATATTTTGCTTCCAATGGAACAAATAACTACAATAATATAATAACTGTTATGGTTTGTGCCTAGATGTCCCCTCAAAACTTCATGAATTTATCGGTAGGGCTTTTTGGAGGTGGCTGGTTCTACCAATATGGATTAAGTGTGTGCAATATCTGGATTAGTTTCCCAATGGAGTAGTGTAGTTCTAGGTGTGGCTGAATGGATTTACTGGCCAGGGAAGCCCTGCCCTGAGTGTGGGTAGCATCAATCAATAGTCTTGTAGCCTGGATATAGTATAAAGGGGTAGAAATAAGGCAGGCTTGCTGCTTTCTCTCTACAAAGCCATGAATTCTTTCTCGTCTGCCAGGCCGCTTTGCCTTGGAGCCAGCTGTCTATGGACTGAAACCTCTACAAATTGTGAGCTAAATAAACCTCTCTTCCTTCAGCTTTGGGTGTCAGGTATTTTGTCTCTGCAACAAGAAAAGTAACTAAGACAGCATTCACCCCCACCCCCAAGGAAATTGTAGAATTTTCCAGTCAGCCTACTGCAGCCGCTTTCTTCTGAGAGATTGTTTTCCTTTCATGCTATTGGAACTGAACAAAATGGAGTAGAGATAGAATTTTAAAATACATGCAGCCAGGGTTCCCTGATGAGGTTCTCAGGAGAATTTTGAGCAGATCAGGACACCATTGTAGATCATGATTACTAGGAAACCCTTTCTGTCCTTCAAAGTGAAGTCTGCACAGTTCAGGGGTGTGAGAAGGTATGTACATGTATATGTATATGTATATGTATATGTATATGTATATGTATATGTATACTGGGGGGTAAATTTCAAGCACAGAGGTCAATGTCTCTACCTGGACCCCTTTCCTCATCCCACTATTCTTGAGCCCTGAAGCCTGACCCGCTCTGTACCTTTTGGGACTTCACCTCCAAGAAGAAAAACAGAATATGGTTCCATGCTAGGGAACACAAATGGCAATGGGATGGTGGCCATTGGAAGTGTCTGGCTTTACAATAGCTCCTGCAGACAAGGAGGCAAAGCTAGTAAAAAATACTTATGGGAATAATCCTAGCTGATGACACTGTGTGGCAGGTGGCCTAGGGGTTTTAATGCATTATATCCAAGCCCTCCCATGCCCACCATCCTGTTCCATTTATCTATTGCTATGTAACAAACCATCCCAATACTTAGTGGCTGAAAGCAACCAGTATTCTGTGATCTCTTAGATTTTGTGGGTCCGTTCAGCCCAGGTCCAGCTATTCTTTTCCATCGCAGTCTTAATTGAGGTTGTTTGGACCTATTTAGCTGGTGGAGGGGCTCCTCTAGAGGGTTCAAGATGGCTTCAAGCCATGTCTGGTGCCTTTGCAGAGATGGCTGGGAGGTGAGGCACAGCTGGAGGTAAAAGAGAGCACTTCCATGTAACCTCTCAAATATGGCAGCCTCAGGAAGTTTGCGCATGTTACATGGGCCCCAGGGCTACCAGATAGAATGTTTCAAGAAGTCCAGAAGGAAAATACAGGTCTTCTGAACTTGGAATTCCCTGAACACTACTCTGTGATTACTCTCTTGGTTAAGCAAGTCACTAAGTGAAGCTGGATATAAAGAGATGGGAATTAGATCCTGCTATCCAGTCTGTGGCCATTTTTCTTCCCCCTCTTCTGCTTTACATTCACACCTTCTAACACATGAGGTACTTTGTTTATTTCTTAGGTTTTCTACTTATTGTTAATCAAGTAATACCTGAGCAGAAGCTTCATGAAGGCAAAGATCATTGTCTATTTCCTTCATGAAAAGACCCTAAAAGGATATAAATCACATCTGAACCTCAGTAGGTGATCAAGTAATTGTGGAATGCTGAATGAATTGTTTTACTTATTCCACTCATAACTTTCTGAACAGCTAATATTATCTCTATTTAAGAGATAAACACAGAGATTAAAACACTTGTTCTGTCACACAGCTTGTGAATGGTAGAGCTGAGGTTTGAACCCGGGTCTTTCTGATGTATTTTTAAAGGTATAAACTACATAATTCTACACCAGGGAAAAAAAATCACACACAATAGCGCAGGAAGAGAATGGTAAATGTGGTCTTAGCTTCTCAACCCATATCAGCGACTGACTCTGGGTTTGTGGCCCTTGAAATGTCTTGGGTCACACATTTGCAGTGTCTTCCTTTTACAGGGAAAAAGCAAATGTTGGAGCACTGTGGGAAGCTGAGTGCGAGACGAGTTTGCTGCTCCTACTCCGGGCTGCTGGACACTGATAGACAGCACAGGGCCTTGGATGTGGAAAGGTTCTTCAGCTGATTGTGAAATCAAGCCAGCCTGGTGTGTGAGGAGCAAGCAGCTTTCTGCACTCCTGTTGAATAATTCCCTGTAATTTCCACCTGGCTATATTTAGACATGATCCACGGTCTCTGTGTTTGCCAAGGAGATGACATAACCCAGGGGACAGTGTCTCTGAAGCCACAAAGACGGGGCCTGATGTCTGCAATCACACCTTTCCCATCCCTTCCCTCCCTCCTCAGTCCAAATGTCAAGCTTCCCAGCATCTCCAGGGAGGAAGCCAGTATCCCTAGACACCTCAGTGAAGTGACATCATAGGACCTTGTCAAATGCAATGAAATCTTTTCCCTGTAAACGTTGGTATTTGGATGCCTGTGATTTCCTTCAGGGGGGAGGGCCTGATTTGAGCAGGTATAGACATTCTCTGTAGCTCATCATCCTTGTCTATTTTTCCCAGCTCTGGGGAGCCCCTCTCCCCACTGTGTCCTATGCTATGCATCCCTGGAGAGGCTTGGTCTGAAGTGACTTTGCTGTCTGGTGACTCTGGCGGGAGGAGATGTGGCAGAGCAGAGCTGGGTGGTACCAGGTGGCTGGTAGAAACCATAGCTGAGGGGATTTATGTGGCAGCACACTATTCTCAGGTGCAGGTGGCAGGATCCAGAGAATCAAGGATTGGGAGCAAGATTAGATGGAGAACAAGGAGAAGCTGACCATAGGACCAGGGATGGGAGTAGGTCTGCAGTCCAGGGCTGGGGCCACTCACTTACTCATGGAGACTTCGTCTCATCAAGAGTTAATTAGGCAGCTGGTGTGTGCCCAACACTGTGCTGGGCAGAAAATGCAAGGCTGAGCCAAACAATCATGATCTTAGCATGTGGTGAAATCTTGTAGCTGGGGCTTCTGGGAGGTGCACAGCTGACAAATGAACATGCAGTCAGGTGGGATGTGTGATGGGAGGGTGGGAGGAGTGTGGGCTGTCACCTCTGACCCCAAGTGAGTCTGGAGGAGTGTGAGGGAACTATGCCGTATGTAGAGAGAAGGGCAGCTGGGAAGGCTGTGAAGGAGATGGGTCTGGCATATTGGAGGAACTGGGCAAAGCCCTCCCAAGGAAGCAGATACAGTGGGGACAGTGGGACTCCTGGCACAGTGCGCTTTTGTAGGATTTTACAGTCCCAGCCAGCGTGCTGCAGCTCCAACCTCAGCAACCTCTGAAATGCATCTTGCAGTGTCCCACCTCTGGCAGAGGCATCATTGCTGATTCTGTGCTCCTGAAGGACAGGAGGCCTCTTCCAAGAAGCTCCTCTGGAGTCCCCTGCTGGAACCAGCCACTCCTGGGATGCCACCTGAGTGCCACCTATGGAGCCCCGTACCTCCCATGGGTGCCGTGGGACTGCTCTCTCAGTGCCTTGGCTGCCCTTCATCTTTGCATCCAGTGCCCAGAGTACAGTGAAGGACACAGCCCATGCCCCAATCAGCAGCTATGAGTGAAGGGTGTCCCAGTACTGCTGCTGTGTTAGATACTCACCAGCCTGAGACCACCACTTCACCATGCTCACAGACTCTAGGACTCAGGAATCCAGCTGGGGCATAGAATTAACAGGGGAGAAGAATTCCAGTCTAGGTAAGTCAGCAGCTGGGGGCTGGGCTCATCCAGAGCTCCTCCCCTCCTCCTGTGTGACCCCAGGCACCAGCTGTTGGCTGGGAACCTTGCTGTGCTGCCAATTGAACCTCTCCACGTGGCTGGGGTATGTTCACATTGCGTGAAGAAGCACCTAAAAACACACTTTTAAGATGTCACCTAACAACACACTTTGGGCTGTGAGTCACCGGCCCACTGCCATGTGATGCCCACTTCTCATGGGAGGAGTGGCCTTTCGGTGGGGCCAGAGTCTCTGTGGTTAATTAGAGTGGTTTAGTGGGCCATGCAGTTGGGGCCCCTTCTGGAGGAGCACCTGGTGCATCCAGCTGGTGGGAAGAAAGGAGGCTGAGCGTCCCCACGTGAACTGAGAGGCACTGGAGGACAGGGCGCCCTTCAGGGTTCTGCTGCCCTGGAGTGAGAGAAGAAGCCTGGGTCCAGGTGTGGGCAGAGGGAAACGTGAAAACTCCTTGAGTGACAGAATGGCCCTGATGGAAGGGCAGTGCTGAGGTATCAGCCACCCTCGTGACCTCAGGGGACACTGACCAGAGGCAGGAGTATATATGCGCCCCGCAGTGAGCTGGGGAAGGGATCTGTGCTCAGGTCCAGGCCTTGGACAAGAGCCTCGATCTCATTGTGTCTGAGTCAATCAGGGAGAAATGGTGTTTGGACGAAGAGTGGGAGAGGCTGAAGAGCCCATACTGGCCCTGTGTCTGTCCTGGCTGCAGGCCTGCTGAGGGTGGGGGCCTTCCCTGCTGCCTTGGATATAGAGCCCAGACCACGGCTGCAGTCTCCTGTTGTCATGGGTCCTCTCAGCCCACATTTTAAAAATGAAGCTAAAATTCATCTTTGTTCCTCCCCAGTGTCTATTCCAGGGCAGTTTCCTTCCCCACATTATAGCCGGTCCCCTGAATATTCCTCAATAGCAGCCAGCAGGTTAGTGGAAATACTTCCTTGAACCACATGAGGCCTGTTGCAGACTCTGCCAGAGAAACACCTGCCAGGGAAAACGCTCATGCCAAGGGTGTGTGCGTGTGTGCGCGTGCATATGTGCGTGTGTCTGGACATAAGATGCAAAAGCCCTGGGGTCCACATCTTCCTCCAACCCAGGCTTTATCTCTCAGTGACCCTTCCCAGCACATCGTCCTCTGTGTCTCAGTCTGCCCATCTGAGGACTGAGGACAATGATCTACCTACAAGGACCCTGGGAAGATGAAATGAGAGAGTGTCAGCCAGGGCTGGGCCTGAGCCAGGAGGCAGCAAGTGTCACAATGGCTGGGTCTCTTGAGCTCAAAGTTCCATCAAGCAAAGGAGATCTAGCCTCACCCTTCTTCAGCCCTTACTGTTCTTAGCCTGCCCAGTTGACAGCCACTAGCCAGGGGTGGGTCTCAAATCAACTGATTAGCCTGTAATCCCAGAATTCTGGGAGGCTGTGGCAGGAGAATTGAGAGTTCAAGCCTGACCTGGGCAACTTAGTGACTTAGCGAGAACTTGTCTCAAAAATAAAAAAGAATTTTAAAAGGGAGGCTGGGGATGCAGCTCAGTGTAATGGTCATGTAATGGTCCATCCACAGTACCACATGCACAAAGAAGATCAATTGGTCAGGATTAAGTATCATTTCCACAGTAGCGCTGATCACAGTTTGAGTGCTTCATGGCCCTGAGTGGCATGTGGCCCCCACACTCAATGGTGCTGGTGTAGGGAGTGGTTATGGTCATGGAGGGTCCTCCAGACAGCTCTGCTCTGCAGATCTGAGCTTTTCCTTGCACTGTAAACATTTGCTTCCCTTCCACACCCCACACCGTGTTCATGACCTCCCTCTTGGCTGAGCCCGTGGACTGCAGGCTTGCCTCCTCCAACTCTTCCCACTTCTTCAGAGGGAAGGAGTCACTGAGGCTGTGGTCACTGCCGGCCCCTTGCTGCCTCCCCAACCTCCCCTAGTCAGGCTGCTGCTCTGCTCCAGGCTGTGTGGCTCTCCACTTCCATCTGGGCTCTGATCAGCTCTGCCCAGGTGTATTCTGAGTGCTGGGCTGAGAAAGGGAGCTTCCCAGGTGGCTCTGCTGAAGCTGAGAATAGGCAGGCACACGTGGCTTCTGTCCACAGCCCACTGATCAAGGCAAGGATCAACACTGAGCTCAGATCTAAGGGAAGTGACGTTTCTGTGCCATAGTGGAAAGGTCTGAATCATTATAAGGCCAAGGGTGTGGACACAGCAAGGGCAAAGAGCTGAATGCAGTCCAGCACTGGTCAGGAAGTTTAGAACTCTGCTCTAAGCATCTCTGCCCTTTCTTGCCTGGTGGCCAGGCTGTGGACCCACTGGCCTCCCAGAGCCTTCCACTGTTAGTGGCATTCTGTGTTCCATGAGGGATTCTTCCTGCCCCTTCTGTCCATACTTCCCATGACCACCACCATCCCAGCCCAGCTTCAAAGAAGGTGTTATCTAAAGTGTAGTTCTGTGTATCCACCCTCGGAATTTGCCAGCTGACCCAGGACCCATGTCCTCAGGTCCACCAGGCTTTTTTGAATGTACCCTGGGTAAGTGAGAGCTGTCTTGGTTGGACCTGGGGAGAAGAACACTCCTCATGTGAGTCCTGACAAATGCCTGCTGGGTAGGGCTCTGTTCCAGCACCCATTTTTTTCTTGTGCAGAGAAGGTGGCCAGACTGATGGCCTTGACGGCTCTAGGACATTGTGGTTGTGAGCCATCACTCTGCCCTAGAGGGCCTGATCATTCTCCACAAACCTTTCCAACTTTTGACCCTTGTTCTCTGCCGAGGGAGTGGACTTCCAGATTCCCTGAAAGAGGTTTTGAGGTCTCCTTTCTACGCAGGGTATACTGTGGGGATCTGTCTGTGATTTGGGTCATGCCTGGACATTTCCAACTTGGAATCCTATTGCTGTCTGCAGTGGTGGGAGAAGGTGTTGCTAGAACATTGATGTTACATTGCAAACTGAAGTCACTCTTAACCAGATACCGATGGCATTCGCAGGGTAATGCAGCACCCAGAGGTGCTGGTTGGCAATGCAGAAGTGCGATATTGGTTCCTAGGGCTTTGCCCACCTCTCCTACACCCACATAAGTACCAGAACAATGTGGGCTTTAATTTTCTGCAGAGAAACCCTGTGCTTTTCTTCCCCAGGAATCAAATTGACTAGCATTTATCTAGAATGATTTGCTGTTAGTTTAGAAGTGCATGTTTGAAGACAAGGATGTTTCAGAAAAAGGTCCAGAAATAGCTGGAGAAAATAATCGGTTTGGTTGCTTGCCGGCAACAACAATAGAAGCAGGTGGAGTGATTCAGGGCTCCTGGGGAGACTGCTGCCTGCAGGGTGCAGCCTGGGCAGCTCTTCTCGGAAGCATTTGCCAGGGTCAGGGCATCTATAAAAGGGCAGCAGCAGATGGAGGAAGAGTTGGAGCAGGAGGTGGGAGAAGGGGCTGAGGGTACTGAAGGCTGCAGTTGTGCTGGCCAGACAGGTGGTCAGCAGGAGGGTGGTGAATTTCAGACACAGAATGAGGGAGTGGAAGAAGGCCCGGCCTGAGGGGAACTTCCCAGAGCTTGGGTTCTCAGAAAATAGCCAATGCCCGAATTCTGAGTCTGCTACTCAGGTGTCCCCATTTTTTTGGTACTGGGGATCAAACTTGGGACCTTGCACTTGCGAGGCAGGCAGTGGAACCATTGAGCTAAATCCCTGGCCTTCAGGTCCCCTTTTAATAGATTCTGTATCTGTTGGTCCTGCTGTGCGAGAGACACTAGGTATTCTAAATGAACATGACCTGGAAGCACCAAGGCTGTTGTGACCATTAATTCAATATGATGCAATTCATAATCATGATAGAGTTCTCAACAACACTGTTGCCTGCTTTCTCCCTCAATAGAAGCTCAAAAGGTAGATATTTCATTTTCATTGTTTGTAAGTGACTACAAGTTTTCTAGTAGCTGCATTAAAAACAGAAAAGAAACAGGTGAAATTCATTTCAATAAAATATCTGATTGAATCCCAACTATTACCCCAGCATGGAATGATTTAGGAATTACCAAGAAACTATTTTGCATCTTTTTTTGCTTATGAAGTCATTGAAATTTGGTGGATTTTATATTGAACAGTACATCTCAGCTGGGACCAGTTGAGCAGTTCAAGTGCTCAAGGTCTCATGTAGACAGCAGTGTCTGTGTTGACCAGTGCAGGGCTAGAGACGGGCACAGGGTTTCCATCCGAGTGGTGCTGGGGCACGTGACCAGCCCCCGTCATTCATGTCAGGGTCAGCTTCAAGGGCAAGGAACCACTGAGCTGGATTTAGGAGGAGAAATTGCACTACCAGGTTCAAACACCAAGGGCTCCCTGTTCTTCCAGTGGTTCTGGGTACATGGGGCAGGGGATTCTAGAGGTCAGCCAGGCAGAAGCCAGAACAGCAAGGTGAATGCAGACTCCCCCAGCGCTGTCACCTGTTGAGGGAACCACCAGCATCTGCCAAAGTGGGGAGGATTAGATGGTGAGAAGCAGGAGCCAGGTGGTGGAGGATGAGCTACATTCTGTTGGGAGCTTGTGTTTTAGTAGACAACTCAGCAAGCCTCCTAGAGGCTAGATTTGTGGGCCAAGGTGGGCAGACAGGCAGAGAGACAAGTTAGGGCAGGGTATGGTGCTGGGGAAGGGGCAGCCAATTGGTGGTGGAGAGAGACCAAGGACTGGACTCTGGGATATCTTGGACTTAGGAGGGAGGAGGAAGGGGGCATCTACCAAGCTTTCAAAACTGTGATTTTTTTTTCTGCTCAAATCCTCAGGCAGCCTGGTGTGAAAGAAGATGGCCAGCAATCTGGAGCACACCATCTCTGTTTTACAAACTTAAGAGGCAGCTAGAATGGCCCTCAAGTCTCCTCCCAGACCTCCCTCTCTTTATCTCCACAGCCCCAGCCCAAACCATCTGTCTCTGCCCTCTGATCTCCTTGTAGTTCCGCTGAATGTGGGCCTTTCATCTCATTTTGCCTCTCCTGGTGACTTTCTATTCACTAAACACCTGTTCATGTGGGCGACTGCCTGGCGGCCTCTGTCCAGCACCCCTGTGATGACAGGAAGGTGGCTCCCAGTGTACATGCTCCAGCACTGTCCTGGTCCCCCGAGCTGCAGCTGCTGGTGTTTAATGACAGCTGTGCTTCCACCCACATCAGAACACCCCTCTGTGCTGCTGAGAAGTCCAGGTTTCTGTCTGTGAACCTTGCTTTCAGTACTGAGAGGCTCTAGACAGTAGCAGGACTGTAAAGTTCCTGAAGCCTTGGCTCTCCAGACGCACAACCACTCTACCTCTGGGCCTGGGATCTGGGTGTCCGCTGTCATTGGCACTCTCCTCTAACTCTCTTGGAACTCATCCAACACAATCCAGTTGGAGTGAAGGCTCTAAAGGAAGAGCCATTATATGGGAAGTTTACAGGGAGTAAACTGAGGCTCAGACCTGAGCCACCCCTGCTCAGGGCTTGGACACATGAATGAGGCCATCTTGGTCCTTCAGCCCTGGCCAGCACTCCATGGAGCAGACATGAGCTATCTCCACTCAGCCCTGCTTGAGTTACTGACCTACTGCACCATGTATTGTTATGTGGAGTACAATTATTTGTTGTTTGTGAGCCATGAAGCTTGGGGTGACTTTCTAAACAGCAATAGATAAGTGATACAATCCACAGGACCCAAGGGCCTCAGAGCAGAACCTGGCTGGGTTCACGTTGCAAAGTCACCTGGGACTTCTGAGCTGCTGGAGAAATGCTGGATGCCAAGGAAAGGCCAAAGTAAAGAACATAGTGTTGTCCAGGCTGAGTAAAATCAGAAAGTCGAGATTATTTGTTGGAAATGTACTCAGTAAAAACCAAAGTAAGACAGACAAGGTTCCCCTTTCACAGATGAGCATCTGCTCCTCTTTTGTTGGTCTCAGCTGACTCTACCTATTGTTCCTCCATCTCCCAGCTAACCATGTGCTTCTAGCTTCCAACACAGCCAAGCTTCTGTGAGCAGTCAGCAAGGGGTGAATGGCTTCAGGAATCTCTCAGCAAGTGGCTCAGGACCAAGCCCTGGTGACCATCTCCATGGAAACCTGGTTTCCATGGCTCTACCACTCACCTTTCATTGCCAAAGATGACTGGATGGGCCTCAGCTTCTGGGAAGCCAGGAAGAGAGCTGGTGGGAGACATCAGAGACAGGGAGACTGGGGGCACCAGCCAGGTTTTACAGAATGACAGGGTTTTTGGGAGCAGCAGTTCCTGACTAGTTACACCTGACACCTGGGACACAGGCACAGCTTGGGTATATGGGCTTGGAGCTTGCAAGGGGCATAGCTTTGAGTCCTCTCAGGGGAACCTCTTTCCAGACCCAATTGCTGCTGCTGCCTCCAGAACTATCCTTAGCCATGGGGGAAGGATGCTTAGAGGCTAGGATGAGAAGATAGGGTTGGCATTTTCCCCGTCCTCCACTCCCTGCCTTTATGCCAATGGACAATTGTCCTTTGTCCTTTTGCAGTGGGCCAGTGTCCTTCCAGAGAGCAGAAAGACATCAGCAGCCCCTGGTACTTGGCCACTTCCAGGTGCATTTGAAGACCTCTTGAGTCTTCTGGTGATGCCCCTCAAAGTGGCCCATGGTGCTGGCCATACTTTCATGACATTTTAATATGGCAATACCACCCATGCCCATGGTTTTGTATTTTACAGACATGTCAATCTGATTGAAACTAGGAAGAAATGTGTCCAACTCCCTAGAGAAGGAGCTAGAGGACCATGGCAGGAACTTCCCAGCAGCTGCATATTCTAACTGTACTTCTACAACTGAGAGGAAGGAGCTGAAAGTCCCTGTGCTCTTCCACCTGAGCTTCTGCTATTCCAGTGGTTCTCAAAGTGTGGTCTTAGGAGAAGCAGTGTCAGCCAGTAAGAAATGTATATTCCAGACCAGTGAGGACTGCACAGCCATGTGGGGAGCTCGCTGCTCCCCCACTCCAGTGCCCCGGGTCTTCATCAGGGCAGATCAGTGAGGACTGTCCAGCTGCATGGGCACATTTGCAGCATCCCCTCCTCCCTCTGTGCTCTCAGGCCTCCTGATTGTGCCAGTACCTGAATCCACACTGCAGAAGCACAGGTGGTGATAAAGACAATTTTACTGAGCTCCAGAAGATAGAACGGAAGTGAACAACTGCAATAAAGGCACATTAGACCTTCATAGTTGGTAAGTTGGAGGGATCACCACCTTCTATTAGAACTTGGACCATCTTCAGGGGATAGGCAGCTGGAATCTTCAGCAGAACCCTGCAGAATTCAACCCTGTAGGAGGTCAGGGAGCTCAACTTGGGCTTTGCAGCCAGAATGCAGCCTGAATCTCAGGGGTCTGCTGTTGGCTAGCTGAGGCTAATTGACTTAGTTCTGTACATTTCTGCCCACACTGTCTAGTTTGACATAGAGATATATCCTGAAAGAGGCTCTTCAATTTTTTTCTTTCTTTTTTTAATTTTTAATTTTAATGTTTAAAATTTTATTTTTTCCCATTCTGCAAATTCTTCCTTTTTTCCTTCTTCTTTTTCCCACTCAACCTCTTGCTCCCCCATGGTATTCTTCATCTCCATTTTTGTTCCTGTTACTGCCCTAATTCAGATTTTGTCTTTCTTTTTCTTTTCTTATCTCTTTTCCTTTGCTCAATTGTCATTAGTTTCAAAGGAAAGTGAGTACAATTTATAATTTCCCTATTACAGTTAAATTGTTCTATTCTTGTCTTTGTTCATGCAGTGTCTTTCCTTCTTGTCTTCAAAACTTTCCTAGAGTTTGCGTGGTCATCCTGTGTCCTCTGGCTTCACTTGAAACCTTCTCCTATTCTTTTTTTTACTCTCATTGAGTTTATTGGTACATTTTAGGTATATAGTACAGTTACTTTCATTATTGGGATCTTGTACCTTTACATGACAGGTTTGGTTCTAATTTTCTCCCCTTGTCCCTGTCTTCCCATCACCCCCTCCTCCCCTCCCCATTTACAAACACTTTATTTCCATTTTACTATTCTTTTACTTATCTATTCCTCTCCTCCCAACTCCTTCTAAGTCCCAATCCTGAAGGGTAAAGTTGCTATATTGAAGAGTTTATTCTTACAAACATATTTTGGGCTCATCCTCAATTTTGATTTAATTTACATGGTTAAAGGTGATAGATTAATAATTAACACAAATGATCAACTTTTAAGGTGTGCTTGATGCTATTGTGTTGCTGATTGAATCAATTGGGCTAAAGGATTGTGATTGATTTCATGAGTTGTCCTTTCTGATATTATGAAAATGAGAGTGTCTCTGAGTCATTAGAGACTCAAAACCTAAAGAGCAGCTATATCAAGATGATCAAAGTAATAACCAGGAATTAAACCAAGGGCAGCCCAACAACAACAACAACAACAACAACAACAACAACAACAACAAAATGAGAAAACAATTAAGCAAGGCACAAATACAGACTTCCAGTTCACCAATGGCAAATTCTAGGGGAAATGAGTGGAAAAGTCTGACAATCAACCACCAGGACACCCTGAACTCATAGCAGAGGAAGTAACAAAATAAAACAATCAGGATCTAGGAAAATTCAAAACAGAAATAATTTCACCAGAGATGGTGAGCACAATGAAAGACATGATTAGAGACTCTAGACCAAAAAACAGACAAAAACTTAGATAAGACAAAAATGTAGAAGTTATCTCATGTATAGACCACGATAGAAGCCATGAACGCCCAGCATAGGAAAGAAATGGAAGCCAAGAATGCCCAACATAGGAAAGAAATGCAATCCATGAAACAGATTCAAACAGATATCCAGGAGATTAAAAACTCCATTGAAAGCATTCTCAGCAGGATAAATGAATGTGAAGATAGAATTTCAGATATAGAAGATAGGATTGCAGTTAGTGACCAAGAAAAGAGAGATCTCTCAAAAACAATAAGGGATCATGAGAAATCAATCCAACAACTCCTAGTGATGGAAAGAAGAATAACATAAGACTGACAGGAATACATGAGGTATCGGGAGAAAGTACAAATGACTTAAAAAATGCCATTAACAATATTAATGACAGAAAACTTCCCAAACTGAGGGGAAGAATTTGACATACAGATAAGTGAGGCATATAGGACTCCAATTAGCCATAATAAAAAAAACTCTACACCTAGACATATAGTAGTCAAGATCCCAGAAACCTAGCAGAAGAAAAAAATACTAAAAGCAGTTAGAGAGAGAGAGAAAAAAAATCACATGCAATGGAAAGCCCACTAGAATCACAGCAGACTTTTCAACACAAACCCTCAGGTTAAGGAGAGCCTGGAGTGAAGCATTTCAAGCCCTAAGAGAAAAAAATCTCCAGTTTAGACTAATGTATCCCACAAAGCTCTCTTTTAAAATAGATGGGGAAATAAGATAGTTGTATGACAAAGAGCACATGAGAAACTTCATGAATACCAAACCAGCATTACAAAAATTTCTAAACAACATCCTAGAAAAACACAATGAAGGTCACAACTCCAAGAGGCCCAACAGAGCACATCAATGAGTCAAGGCAAGAAATCAAAGGGAGAGGGGGAAAAATAAAAAAAGCCACCAACTGGACAATAACATGACAAGGATAAGTCAATACATATCAGTTATATCCATCAAGGTAAACGACCTCCATTCACCAATAAAAAGAATAGACTGGCAGAATGCATTAAGAAGTAAAATCCAATGCTATGTTGTATACAAGAAATACACCTAGTTCAAAAAGACACTCATAGACTGAAAGTGAAAGGATGGAAAACAGGTCTCCATGCAACAGGAGCCCAGAAAAAAGCAGGGATAGCTATTTTATTCACAGACAAAGTAAATTTCAAACCAAAATTGATTAAGAGAGACAAAGAAGGTCGCTGCATCCTGTAAAGGGAACAATCCAAGAGGAAGAGATGACAATCGTAAATATATATGAACCAAATATTAATGCCCCCAACTACATAAAACAAATAATAAGGGAAAAGAAAAACCTAATAAGCCCTAATACAATGATAGTGAGGGACCTAAATACCCCACTATCACAAATAGATCATCTAGACAAAAAAATTAACAATGAAAAACTAGAACTGAACCAAGCTTTTGAACAAATGGACTTAATAGACATCTACAGAGTGTTCCACCCCACAAAATCAGAATATACATTCTTTTCAGCTGCACATGGGTCATTCTCCAAAACAGACCACATACTAACTCATAGAACATGCTTAAATAAATGCAAAGGGGTCGAAGTTATCCCATGTATAGTATCAAGCCGTAATCCAATTAAGCTGGAGATCAATAGCATAAGAACCCGTAAGAACTTCAAAAACACATGGAAATTAAACAATACTCTCCTGAACCATCAATGGGTCATAGAGGAGATTAAAGAAGAAATGAGACAGATTTTACAAATAAATGATAATGCCAATGAAACATACAGGAATCAATGGGACACCGTGAAAACACTTCTACATGGAAAATTCATAGCAGTGAATGCCCACATTAGGAAAACAGAGCTAGCTCAAATAACCAAACTAATGAAGAAACTTAGGCAAAAAAGCAAGAAATATCAAAAGCTCATACAAGGGGTGAAATTATAAAGATCAGAGCAGAAGTCAATACAATGGAACAAAGAGAATGATATAAAAAATCAATGAATCAAAGAGTTGGTTTTTCAAAAGAATAAATTAAATCGATAAACCCTTAGCCACCCTTGTCAAAAAAAGGAGAGAAAACTTTCGGATCCATGCATATAGGAGTGATAAAGGTGAAGTCACAATAGACCCAGCAGAAATCCAGAGGATCATCAATACCTACTTCAAGAAACCGTACTCTAATAAAATGCAAAGCACAGAAGAAATGGACAGATTTCTTGATACTTTTGAATTACCAAAGTTGAACAAAGAAGATAAAAAAATTCTAAACACCCCAATTACAATCAGTTAAATTGAAAACATAATTAAAAGTTTGCCAAAGAAGACAAGCTCAGGTCCTGATGGATTCACTGCTGAACTCTACAAGACATTTAGAGAAGAACTACTGCCACTACTCTTTAAACTTTTCAATAAAATTGAAAGAGAAGCAATACTTCCAAATTCATTCCTTTAAGCATAAGCAAGTGTTACTTTGATTCTAAAACCAGGGAAAGACCCAAGCAAGTAGAGAACTACAGGCCAAACTCCGTTATGAACATAATGCAAAAATCCTCAATAAGACACTGGCAAATACAATACAGACTGTCATCAAGAAGATCTTACACCCTTATCAAGTTGGATTTATTCCAGGGGTGCAAGGATGGTTCAACATACATAATTCAATCTATGTAATACACTATATTAACAGAGTAAAGGACAAAAACCATATGATCATCTCAATAATGCAGAAAAAGCATTCAACAAAATTCAACATCCATCTGTGATTAAAAAAAAAACCTTGCAGAAAATTAGAATAGGTGGTCTTTATCTCAACTTAATAAAGTCAATCTATGAAAAACCAACAGCCAACATCATATTTAATGAACAAAAACTGAAAACCTTCACACTAAAATCAGGGACAAGACAAAGATGTCCACTATCACCACTCCTGTTCAATATAGTTCTGGAAGCATTAGCCGTAGCAATTAGACAAGAGAAGGAAATTAAAACAATAAAGTAAGGAAAGGAAGAAGTGAAACTGTCATTATTTGCTGATGATATGATACTCTACATAGAAGACCCAAAAAAACTCTGCCAAAAGGCTTCTAGACTTAATTGACACTTCCAGCAGAGTAGCTGGATATAGGTTCAACACTCAAAAATCAATAGCCTTCTTGTACACAAATAACAGAGAGAGAAATTAGGGAAACAATTCCTTTCACAATAGCATCCCCCCAAAAAAGATGTATCTAGGAATCAATCTAATGAAGGAAGAAAAAGACCTCTACGCTGAAAACTAGAACACTCTGAAAAAAGAGATCAAAGAGGATATAAGAAAATGGAAAGATACCCTCTGCTCCTGGGTAGGAAGAATCAACATAATGAAAATGGCCATACTACAAAAACTGCTATACAAATTCAATGCAATCCTGACTGAAATCCCAACAGTATATTTCACAGAACTAGAGAAAAGAATCCAAAAATTCATGTGGAACAAGAAGAGGCCTAGAATAGCAATAGCAAGCAGAGACGTGGCAGGGGACATCACAATCCCCAACTTAAAACTATACTACAAAGCCACTGTGATAAAAGCAGCATGGTAGTGGCAAAGAAAAAGCCACAAGAATCAGTGGAATAGATTGGAAGACACAGAAACAACTACACATGTATGCAAGTACCTCATCTTTGACAAAGGAGTCAATCATCCTCACTGGAGGCAAGATAGCCTCTTTAATAAATGGCATTGGAAAAACTGGATTTCAACCTGCCAAAGATTAAAACTAGACCCTTATCTTTCACCATGCACTAAACTAAAACCCAAGTGGATTAAAGATCTAAATATTAAAACAGAAACACTAAACTTGCTGAAAGATAAGTTAGGCAGAACTCTCGAAGACATTGGCATAGGAAAAGAATTTATGAACAGATCATCAGTAGTACAGGAACTAGCACAAAGAATCAACAACTGGGATCTCATCTTATTAAAAAGCTTCTGCACTGCAAAAGAAATCTCCAACAAAGCTAAGAGACAGCCTACAGTGTGGGAAAAATTTTTACCAGTTGTTCCTCAGACAAAGGACTATTATCTAGAATATATAAAGAACTAAAAAAAAAAAAAAATCAGCCCCCTCCAAATACAAAGGCATG
The DNA here is from genome assembly GCF_012274545.1 of Fukomys damarensis. Lineage (NCBI taxonomy): Eukaryota > Metazoa > Chordata > Mammalia > Rodentia > Bathyergidae > Fukomys > Fukomys damarensis. The sequence goes on along the minus strand of NW_022900919.1, from coordinate 28,888,433 downwards.
ATTCAAAAATGGGCATCTGAAATAAACAAACATTTTTTCAGACAAAGAAGTAAAAGTGGCAAATAAATATATGAAAAAATGTTCAACATCAATGGTCATTTGAGAGATGCGGATGAAATCAACACTGAGATTTCACCTCACTGTAGAAAGAATGGCTGCTATCGAGTAATCAACCAATAAGAAATGTTGGCGGGGAGAAAGTAACCCTTCTGTGTTGTTAGAGGGAGTGCAGACTGGTTCAACCACTGTGGAAATTAATATGGAGGAGAACTAGGACAAGAGTTTCCATTTGACCTAATTCTCTCTTTGCTTGTTATCTTTACAAAATAATTAATAGAATCATACCACAGTGATATATGTGCACCCATATTTATAGTGGCACAGTCTGTAATAGGTTAAACTTGGAAACAGCCAAATTGTTCATCAGTTGGAGACAGGGTAAAGAAGATGTGGTTTGTCTATGAAATGGAATACTAAGCCATAAAAAATGAGAAACTAGAGTCATTCATAGGATAATGGATATGTATTGAGGCCATACTCTTTTTTTAAAAAATCTTATTGAGTTTCCTGGTACTTTTTAAGTATACAGTACAGTTACATTCATGATGGGATCTTATACCCTTACATGACAGATCTTGGTTCTCATTTTTCCCCATACCCCTGCCCTCCCTTCACCCTTCCACCCTCCCCTATTTACAAAGATTTTGTTTACATTTTTTACTTTTCTCATACTTTTTCTTGTCCCTTATTTTGAGGCCATGCTCTTAAGTTAAATAAATAAAACACACATATGTAAGTACTGAATAGTTTCTCTGGTGTGAAAATCTACAAGTGGAAATAAGATCCAAATTGTATAGCTGACAATGTGAAATAGGTAGAAAAGGGCTAAAGGTGTAGGGGAAGTGGGAAGGGTAGGGGAAAGGAAGTAAGGGCAAAGAAAAAAATATGAGAAAAGGAAAAAAATGGAAACAAAATCTTTGTAAATAGGGGAGGGTAGAGGGGGTGAAGGGAGGGCAGAGGTATGGGGAAAAATGAGAACCAAGATCTGTAATGTAAAAGTAAAAGATCCCAATAATGAATGTAACTGTACTGTATACTTAAAAATTACCAATAAACTCAATAAAAAAGAAAATTAATAGAAAAGAACAGATACTTCAAAAAGAAATGCAGTGAGTGAATGTGTGTGTTCCCCCAAGGTAGTATGTTGAAATTCTAATCCCCATTGAGCTGGTCTGAGAAGGCAGCATTTGAGAGATGATCATGTCATGAGGGTAAAGTCTTCTGAATGGGATTAGAGACTTTACAAAGGGGACCCTGGAGAAACCTCTCGCTTGCTTTCTGCCATGAAAGAATACAATGAGAAGTCAGCAGTTGGCACTCCTGGTAGAGAACCCTCACCAGGAACTGACCTCATGGGCACCTGGATCTCAGGCTTTCACCCTCCACAAACTGGGAGAAAATTGATTTCTGTTGTTTTTGAGCCACTTGGTCTGTGACAGTTCACTATAGGAGCCCAAAGTGAGTAAAACAAGGAGTAAAAGCAAAAAACTCATACACATCAGAAACATCTTCAGGTTTACTAGGAATCAGACAAATGAGAATGAAAAACATGAATTAAAAAGTCTGACAATATCAGGCATTGGTGAGGATTTGAAGAAGTGGAAATGCTCATACCTAGTTGTGGAGAATAATACACTTAAATTATTTGGAAAACAATTTGTCTTTAAGTAAAAACATAGTCTCTCTCCATATATACAATTTAAAAAAATTATATGCACAAACATTTTCGAATGTATATTTACATAAAATTTATATATAATGACCCAGCATTTCTTCTCTAACATACTTGCCACATTTTGTCTAAAAATAAAAAGATGTAATCAGTCAAAGTATGATTTTTTGTATCATTGTACCAGCAATCAGAAATTTGGGAATACCAATAGTGTCTATTGAAAGTAGATTGAATCAATGAGTTTATATACTCCATAATGCAACATGAAAAAGTGAAAATAATTGCAGTTAAACATCAGAAAGGATGAATTTTTAAAAATATAGACAATTCTGAGTGAGAAAAGAAAACAAATTTTAAAAGGGTTTCTAAAGAGACAGATGGTGGTAGTTCACACCTGTAATTCCAGCACTATGGGAGGCAGAGACAAGAAGATCCCAAATGCCAGTCCAGCCTGAGAAAATTAATAACTTAGCAAGATTCTGTCTCAAAATAAAACACTAAAAAAGGGTTAAGAATATAGGTCACTGTGATGGTCCTGTGTTCAATCCAAAGGAAAGAAAGAAACAGAGAAAGAGAAAGAGAGAGAGAAATAAAGACCTATTCAATAAAGTTCAAAAAAGGTCATACATTGTTTTAAAAAGTGCATGTACATGATGAAGCTAAAAGTGGGGGGATGGAAATGAATGACATTTGTGGTAGGTGGAAAGATCCATTAGGGAAAGGTAAATAGTCAACTCCAGGAGTTCCAAGGCAAGTTTCAGCTTTTATAAAATAATCATTATTCCTTAAAATGTACATACACATTACATACTTGGTTTATATGATGTATTTCATGGTTTTCTTAAAGGTCACTTACTGATAATGAGTAGGCAGATTATCTCCAGTTATCTGGAGAGAAATTGAAATTCTCTTGATCCAAAATTTAACTTCTGCTCAAGCACCAACATGAGGCAGACACTTGTGTTGGAAGACAGGGCAAGAGCAAAATAATAAGACACACAGATGGTGGGAGAAGAGAACACACTGTATTAGCTCCCCAGGGCTTCCATAGCAAATCACCATAAACTGAATGGCTCATAACAATCGAATTTATTCTCTAACAGTTTTGGAGGCTACAAATCTGATATCAAGGAGTCCCTAGAATCAAATGCCTTCTGTATTTTAGGGATGGATCCTTCCTTGCCTCTCCCAAGTCTGGGTGGTTGCCAGTGACCCTAGGCATTCTTTGGCCAGAAAGTGCATCAGGCCTCTCTCCCTCCATTGTCACAGGATGTTTGCTCTTCTTGCTTTCTCGTTTCACAAAGACATCATCTTTGGATTTGGACCCACCCTATCCAGGATGACTTCATCTTAAGTAACTACATCTGCAAAGACCCTGTTTTCAAATAAGGTCACATTATGGTGGACATGAATTCCGGGTGGACATGAACTTCTTTTGGGGTATGGGGGACACTATTTAACCCAAACACTCATTATGGCTATTCTTGAAAGGAATTATGCCTTTATCCCAAGCCAAGTTGCTCAAACTGCAGCCAGCTTTGAGAAGAACACCTTCCCCCGCCACTATAACCATTCAAAAGTGGTTTAAAGGTCTCAGGCATCCTCTGACTCAGGAGTACTATTTGATTTTACTCCAGGAAAAGGTCAAAACAAACTGGAACTATATTAGTCATGGGCCCCCGTCACTGTTAATTTAAGTGCTGATGTGGGAAGAAAGAGGTAAATGTTCTTTTTGGAAATATAAAGTTGACATGTGATCAAGAAAGCCTTGCCAGGAGAAATGTGTATATTTCTAGAATGGATTAAACAGCCCCATATTACTGCTTCATTTACAGAGTTATGTGTAGCTTTCTCTGAGCAGGATAGGAGAAATTGTTAGAGGAGGGGGAGAGGTCTGTTTGTGCCGCATACAGAGGACAAAATAAAAAAATTAACTGAGCTGGGAAGATCAACACCTTCTGGGTGGTTGTATATCTGTTTAGTGTTGTAAAAGCTAGCCCAGTGTACACAGACTAGGGCCTACTTTGTTCCAGTGCAATTGCCTTGTGAGAGGCAGGGAGCAAACTCCTGTCAGCAGAGGTAGCATTTTTTCCTGAAAGATTTCACACAGTAACCCACTGGATGGAGCGCGTTGCTGGGGAAGACAGGTCTCACACAATGATGGCTAGAAGAATGTCCTGCCTTTCTGGAGCCATGCTGTCATGCCTAAATGTTGGGTAGATGAGAGGGAATTCCCATAGGCAGAAAGGAGTTGGCCATTTGAGGTTGCGGACAAGGCAGGGACATATGCATCAGAACCCCTATCAATGAATTATACTTCAGCTAGATGTCTGTAGGTGTAGACACTATAGGGTTATATGTATAAGCAATTCTGCATGGCTCATCTCTCCTTTAACCCTGAATGCTCATCTTTTCTATCATGGTCGTGGAAGGACACAGAAACCAAACTGAGGCAACTTAGTATAATGGATTGTTCCCTTAGTGTTGAAGGAGAACATGAAAGACCCAATGAAAGCAGAAGTAGAGGTAGCAGTTACCACCCATGGACTGAAGGGTCCCAGAATAGTTTTTGGAATTGATGGAACACAGTTGCTTAAGGAGGAGTCCCACACAGGCAAAAACTCATACTACAGAGGAGGGGACATCAGGAGATGGTGTCTGAGCTCAGAGGAGGGCCCTGTGGGGCTGGATGAGGGCCTCGGACGGGGAGCACTGACAGCTGGTGTTTGTGATCGGAGGAGGGATGTGATAAGGCTGGTTGTGTAAATGTTGGGGAAACTGCCGACCAGACTCAGACTTCACGTATTAACAAACTGTTGTTGCTAGTGTGGAGAAGCAAGGTGGGAACAAGGAGGAAACAGGAATGAGCAGACCCATCCCACTCTAGCCTGGTAGCTTTCTACTTATGTCCCTACTCATGAGAGTAGCTGGCAGAACAGAAATGAGTCCCTACCCACAAAGCCCAGTATGGCAGGGTAATTTGGGAACTGAGACCATAGCTTTGTAACTGGCACAGTCCACCTCTTTGGCTATGCAGCATCACATATATCTTTTACACACAATCCATACCTCATCTGAAGGACTCATGACTGCACCTAAAAAGGCGCAATTTCCCTTACCACTAGCAAGATGTCTAACTTCTTCCTAAAATGAGGAGGACTCATTGTGTCCATTTTTGAGTAGTTTGAAACCAGGGTTCTGTTATTTATTTATTTATTTTTTTGGTACCGGGGATCAAACTTGGGAACTTGTGCTTGCAAGGCAGGCAGTGGAACCACTGAGCTAAATCCCTGGCTGAAATCAGGGTTCTGACAACCCAGTGAGCTTCAGGCAACCTAGGTAGGGAAGCAGAGTGCTGGTATTTGCAAGTGGTCTCTTTGATCATGACAGACTTTAATACACAATTCTAATATTTTTCTTGGCCATTTTTTTCTGTCCATATAAAGAAGTCACATCAGGGGCCAGGGATTAGCTCAGTGATTTGGTGGCCTGCCTTGCAAGAACAAGGACCCAGAAGTTGCACAGGCAAATAAAAACACTGGACTGAAATTTTAGCGTGTGAACTCGCCTCTGTTTTGACAAAATTTTTACATTATATGATTCTTTCCTAAGGTAATCTCAGGTTCTAATAGCTCCTGTTTGGAGCTCCAAAATGGTTCATAAAAAGAAAAAATATGAAAAGAGAATAAATTCTTCACTAACAAGAAGCAATTTTAAAAATTATTTCCACATGAAAACCCTAAAAATTTTGGGAATATTAGCTGTGAAAGTAAGCCTGCAGAAAGGTGGCCTGAAAACTGCGTTAGTGATAAAAGTATCTTCCTTTCTTTTTAAAAATACATATAAATACTGTTTAGACATGTGACAGTTTCCTGCAGTCACCGCACGGCTCTAATGCCTCATTTGGTCAATACAAACTACTTGTTTGTTCCTTATATGCTTTTAACTTTCAAGAGCTGAATGAATTTAACTTTTTTCCTTTAAGATGTGATACCAAACAGTAATAGGCTTGTGAAACTAGAGCTACCCTCCTGCCTTCAAACAGCATAGTCTGTGGTCCTTGACAGACTCTGGTATGCAGCGGTCCTGTCCCTGAAGTCACTACATCAGAACTCCAGGGAGATCTAATGAAGAGCAGCTCTTTGAATACGTTCCTTAAGAGAGTCAAGAGGAAACATGAGACCTATTTCTTATTGTGGATTCTCATTTCACCTAAATAACACATGTGAAGCCATAAATTAACACTCCCCACATTCAGACAGGCAAAGAAAGTGTAGCTTTCTCAATAACAACCAAATTGCAATCTCCTGAAGGATCCACCAGGTCTCTTCCATACAGCAAATGGGAAATATCCTTGACGATAAACAATAACTATTTCTTTGGAGTTGACACTCTCCTTTTAGTTAATGTACTACAGTCTCTTCCAGGTAAATGATTGCATCTTTAAATTCAGTTCCCCTCATTCTCTTCTTTAAGATGAAACCCATGAACATGAAAGTGCTTATCTCATCTTTGGGAAAGATGGTGGTGCTGATGGTGGTGGTGAGGTTCTTGTGCTGTTGTCATCTGGGGTCCACCTGCCAGTTTCAGTCATTTCTATTTTTTCCCATGAGGAGCACTTGTGCCCTGAGTCAGCCCACCTTTTATGGAATCATACATTTTAAAAGCACTAAGTCAAAGATGCTTGATGTGCAGACCCTTTCTTTGTAATGACGTGGGTTACAACTTATTACCTAAGGCAAGGTGGAGGAGTGCGGACTTAGGGACGGGTTAGACATGAGTTTAAATTCTGGCCTCTCCCACCATTAGGCATGTGACCTTGGACCAGCCACTTTCCAGATCTGGGTCTTCAATTTCCGGCTGTTAATAGCAGTCTGGGGAGAAAGGCAGAACAGTACCTTCTCCTTCCACAAAGAGTTGAGGGTGTCACCGAGGTCGGGTCTAGAGATCTGGTGAGAGAGGACCACATTTGGCTAGGGTAGCCTTCATGACAAAAGCCAGGCTCAAAAACAGTCAAACCAAACTGAGCCCTGGATACTGGGTGTTGGCCAAAGAGAGGAGCTGGACTCTTCCCAGTGAAGAACACGGGACACAAGGACTTGGTTTGATGCTGGAAAGGGAGGGAGGTGGAGGCGAGGGTGAGCAGTCCTCCTGTGAAGCTCAGTCCTCAGGGCCCTGGTGTAGAACTAGGGAGGACAAATCCCTGCCCCTTTAGCCTCAGCCCCGTTTCAGGGGCCTTGACAGTGGAAATCAAGGCATAAAACTTTTTTACTACTGTACCTCCTACCTCAGAAATAGTAGCTTCAGATCACATGTCTGCCTGTCCTGGCCAGTGCTAAAGCCTTTCCTCCTCCACCAGACAGTAGGGAGCTCTAGCAGGTTGTATTTCACCTTCAGCTGATGTCCAGCTTGAATCCTCCAAGAGGCCAGTTCCCCATTTCTCCTCAGAACACTTAATCCCTAATAAACTAAACCTCACCATGGAGCAGGTTCCTCATGCGCATGATTTAATTCATCCTCAGAATTGTCCCCACAGGAGTGGGAAAGGGATCAAACCAGAGAATTTAAGTGTGCTGGCTTCCAGCCATCACTTCTCTCTGTTCCTGACACTCCAAAAATAGCTTAGGAGCCCATAACAACTTGTTGTAGCTGATTGGCAACATTCTGAAGTAATTGGTCAATCTTTTCTGAAGAGAAAGTCATGGTCATTCTGGAATCTAGGACACTAAAAGGCCCAGAAAACCACAGGGGATGGCTTTATCACTGAGCTCTCAAAGGCCAGGGAGAAGAGATTCCATCAAATTCCACCACAGGAATCTGCTTGATCTGACAACTGGTGTGAATTGTCCATTTATAGAATGAGCATCATTTTCCCACTGGCCAGAGTAGGTTGCCAATCAGCTCTTCAGGAAGACAGTTCATGAGAAGAGGCAGTGGGGATCCATCCATCCAGTTCTACCTTGAACTGGTTGAATGACCTTAGGCCTTAGTTTCCTCAACCATAAAATGAAAGGGTTGAGAGTCGAGTTCTAAAAGTCTATGTTTCTACTAAAGCCTCTAAGTTTGAAAACTTTGTTGCTACCTGCTTGGCTCCAAAAAATAAATACTTATTTGCCATGCTAATAAACAGTGGTCATGGGTTCTTCCTGCCAGTGCCCCGAGAAGTTAGCAATCCTATTTTGGGGAAGATAAGCCCCAGCTCAGAAAGAAAAGCATCAGAAAGAAAGGACAAGTCATCAATAAATAACTCAGCCAGAGGAATTACAAACATACTATAAAATGAATTTTGAAGGGTTTTATAAACTTGTCAAATTGATGGAATTCTGCCTTGTATGCAGAAGAGCTCAAGCTCATCATAAAAACAAAAAGAGTTTGCCAAAATCATCATCTCTGAGGTCTGACATCACATGTTGATAGTGCATTTTTCAGTTTTCCTATCCATAGCAGGTTAACGTTGAAGCCTAGACTTCACAACTTTTGTCTTGAACATTCTCAGAGTTAGCAGGGAGAGTCACTTAAGTGGGAGATAGGGTAGCACCAAGCCCAACCATAGCTAGGATTCTGGGTTAGACCTACCACAGATAGAGCATCCTTGATCTCTTCCTGCCAGGTGGATGGAGACACGTACCATAAAAGGCAGAATACAACAGCAGCAGACACTGCTGGCCCCTGTTCCCTGGATACTCATCAATCTTGTGGGTGTCATCCCAATCAGTGCCTTCCAACTGCAAGAGCTTGTGGGTCTTTGTCAAACCAAATGCCTTCTCTCATCCCTACTCTACCCAGGCAGAGGAGGCCGGAAGTGCCAGGAAGTTAGTATCCCTGGAGGGAATCTAAATGCAACAACAGATAATGGAAGTGGGGGGAGGTGCACCCCACTTCCTCCTTCCTCAAGGAGAATTGCTCCGACCCTCAACCTGTCTGTCAGAGATCCCTGCAGGCAAAGCCCATATACTCAAAGCCCCTTATATCCCAGCAGCATGCTCAACACACATGGGCTGTTGGCTTCTTCTACTCTTTGCCTCATCTGCTCTCAGGTGATGCATCCGGGGGTCACCACTGCCCCATGGTGAGCATGGCCAGGAAAGCCTTACAGCAGGGCAGCAGGTAACCTCATTTCCACAGTCACAGATGCAGGCAGAGACACCTGGATATTTATACCCTGGTAACTCTTCCTGAGACTGAAGATGACTTAGTGAGTCCCTCACCCATACTTCGTGAAATGGGATTTTTTTTTTATTTTTTGAGACAGGGTCTCACTATGTTGTTGAGACTGACCTTGAACTCACTATGTAGCCCAGGCTGGTCTCGAACTCACAGCAATCCTCCTGCCTCAGCCTCCCCAGTGCTGGGATTACAGTAGTGCACCACCATGCCCAGCAGTGCAATGGGATTTAAAAAACACAAGTAGTTTATCCTTAAGGAAATTACAGCTTTGGGTTACATTATATATATATTTTTTTCAGCTTTAATTGAGTTTATTGCTACATTTTAGGGATACAGTACAGTTACATTCATTGTTGGGATCTTGTACCTCTACATGACAAGTCTTGATTCTCATTTACCTCCCCTCCCCATCTACAAACACTTTATTTTCATCTTTTCATTATCTCACATTTTTTGTTTTCCCTTATAACCCTTCCCCTACCCATCCCACCTTCCCTACACCTTTAGCTCCTTTCTTCCCATTTCTAAATGTCAGTAATCTTATTAGGATCTTCTGTATTATTGCAGATTATTCACACCAGAGAGACTATTTGGTATTTACAAATGTGTGACTTATTTATTTCACTTAGGAGTTTATCTTCAATATGTATCCATTTTCCTATGAATGAATCTATTTTCTTGTTCTTTATGCCTGAGTAATATTTCATTTTTACATTGTATTTTAAAATAACCCTTATTGCTTTTCCTTATTATAAAAGTTATAGATGCTTGTTGAAGAAAATTTAGACATTATAGCTCAAGAAATAGGATAAAATTTCAAATTGTCAATTACCATTCAGGTTATACCCCTGTGATTTTAGTGAGTATTTTTCCAAAGAAGAGAAAATATGTGCATGTCTGTATGTAAACTGTAATATGTGTATTATTTGGAATTCACTTTTTCATTTAGTAAGGGATTAAACATTTTGTAATATAAATAATCTGCTACAACTGCATTTTATTGGTGGGCTGGTGTTCAATTGCACAGTTCTGTAATGACTTACTTAATCAACTGCCTGTCACTGGACACTGACAGGCATATTGACATTTCATATTTAAAACACCATCACAGGCATTGCTTCCTTTGATCTTCTCAATGAGAAACTGTTGGAGAAGGCAGGTCAAATAGTGACTGCTTGACAGATGGGCCAACGGGAACAAAGCTCATAAAGGAGGCGAGATTCTCAAGCATCCCAGAGCTGTTTAAATATTATATTCTACGAACTGAACTGAAGTTGTCCTGAAGAGGCCAACTTATTCCCACACTGAATGCACACTAATAATGAAGCTTCCGCCCATGCACCCCAAGTGAGTGGGCCTTGCGCCCTGTCACCCTATCTCATCTCTGTCACAGCTATTAAGCCATGGTGGACGTCTGTCCCAGGGGCAGTTGATTGGCCAATTTAGGGTTCATGTGCTTCAGTTTAAAAGGGTGATGAGAGGAAACCAAAGTCTTCTTGTCCTAGGACTTAAAGCCCTGAGACAAAGAGGCAGTTTTCAGTCAATTGTGGCTGCCAGTGGAGATTAAAAGTAGAGTAAAGGGAAGCTGCTTGGGGCCATTTTTGCACATTAAAGTTATGAGAACGTAACCATAGAGGATGCAGGTTGAGAAATAACAGTAGAATAAAAATAACAGAAGTGAACAAGGAGGTGGAAGGGGAGGAGAAGAAAGAAGAAGAAGGAGAAGGAGGAGAAGGAGGAGGAGGAGGAGGAAGAGGAAGAGGAGGAGGAGAAAAAGGAGGGAGAAGGAGAAGGAGGAGGAGGAGAAGGAGAAGGAGAAGGAGAAGGAGAAGGAACTGGTCAGTTTATCCCATTCTGAGGCCCTTGTTCTTCAACCATTTCTAGACCTTTCTGTGTTCTTGAGTAAATTGCTCGTGCATGTTCATTTCCGTTTTCTTCCCTTGAACTCATATGAGTGTCCATTCTTTGTCTATAGATGTGCAGTCAGCTGAAATGTATCAGTGGGGTATTCAGCATGTGCTGAATGAGCAGGGGCATATTCATGGAGGAAGTGGAAGGATATAGATCTCGGAAGCTGTGTCAGAGGCGGATGACAATGCTGAGTGGGATGATGAGGAGGGATGGTGGACTGAGCGGGACAGGTAAGAGGGGAAATCCTCTTAAACTCCCACATTGCAGCTCTCTCTGGAGGAGGAGGAGTTGATGGTTGAAGAGAAAGCCCCACAAAAAAGGGGAAGGGACTTTCATTCCATCACATAGCACCTAAAAGCAACTACAGGACAGGGAGAAATGAAACCCTTTGGGAGGAGCCCTTCAGCTATCATGGCCCCTCTTGGGCTGACAGGTAAGACAAGGGTTTTGACTTAATGAGGATAAGCGGTGGCTAAGAAAGTGAAGTGGAAAGGAGAGAATCAGAGTAATGCATTGTACATGAGCCACAGCAGGACACCTGAAGCTCATCTGAGCTGTAGTGTTCCTCCCTTTGCCTCAGCTTTCCCACCAGTAGGATACAGCCATCGTTATGCCCCTCCAACCACTGACCAGTCACCCGAAGCTCCTCCACCACTTAAAGAGAAGCCCTATTGAACCTCATCCTAATGCCAAGAAGAGACTTTCAGGAATCTTGGGCAATCAAAGGGATCAAAGACAGCAGCATCATTTAATCTTGGGAGCATCAGAAAGTCAAGGATGCACACATTTCTGAGTGGCAGTAATGTCACCGTGGAAAATGCCCAATATGTAAGCAAGGAAGTTTGTGTGATACTTGTGAACAGATATTGGCTGGGGGGAAGAGAGTGATTTCTTCTAATCCTTTCAATGTGAATATTACTAAAGATCTAGAAATATAAGCATTGCTCTTCCAGACACTGAAAACATATGCCTTCATCTACTGCCAATCCATCGATCAAACATTAGACATGGTTTCTTTTCTATTGTTTTTTAGAAATGGTTTCTATTCCAGCTCTCCCATGATGAACACACTCCCACATAATACCACAATATGATCTAGCACACCGTACCCCTCTCAGGGAAGAGGGTGAGTAAGTCATCGGAACTCACCAAATTTTTCCCAGTCAACCTCTGAGGCCCTGCTGCCATACAAAAGAAGTGCATTTAACAGAATGGAGAAAACCTACCTTCTCTCCTCTTGCTTCCAGGGGGGACTTCTGGTGGCCAGCCCACAGGGGCAGCCTTGGGGACAAGCTGCTGACAGACCTGACCCCATCTCCAGCTCCTCTCCAATCCAGGCTGTCCTTACCGGGTGAGCTTTGACTGAATTCATCATGTTCCATCCAAGCTCCTGATGACAAGGACCCAGTGGTATAGGTCTTCTGGCTGCTTCTCCCCAATCCCTTCTAGGTCCTCTCTCCTGTGTCAAGGGGTCACACTATTCCTCAGGCAGATGTAGCTCATTTCTGCCTCTGGAACAGTGCTCTCAGATGCCCACAACATCTTCGACAATCAGATCTCTTGTAATATGACTTCTGTCCTCCTAAAAACACCCTTCTATGCAAAATGATGCAACCAAACACACAGAGCTCATTGGGAAAATGAGGACAGAAAAATGTTGTCAGAGACACTTTTTAAAAAGATAATAACCATCTAGGTTAGATGGCATGTGCCTATAATCCCAGCTAGTAGAGAGGCTGAGGCAAAAGAGTCATGAATTAGAGCCCAGACTGGGCAACACAGTGAGAACCCATCTCAAAAACAAACAAACAAAAAATTAATAAAAATTTTACTCAGGCACAGATAAGAAATAGATCAACCTGACAATGAATGAAACTTAGCCCTAATGCATTTACCTGTGGAGGCAGATATCAGAGGATCTTCACCTTGTGAACTATTGCACATGGAATAGGGGAGACCACTTGCAATCCGATGGAAGTTCTGTCACGGGTGTGCATGGGTCTCTCAGGATGTGTGTGAGCTGAGGGAGCTGAAAGATGTCTGAGGCTCTTGTGTGTCTTTCATGTGTTCCTAAACAGCTTGGATTCCTGGCTGCCAATTGCTGCATTTACTTTGTGTTTTTGCAGATTAAATCACTCATAAGTAAATATATTTGTTTGTTAATCTAACAATCACATTGGAACAAATCCATATTTCAAAAGAAACATGAGTGCAGAAATGGCTATAATTCAGTTTTAGCTACTACTTCTTCATATAGGCCTTTACATTAAGGAGGGTTCACCATCTCCACCACCCAGGGTCCCAACCCATTACACTGTTCTGTTTCCTTGTAAGAGTTGCTATTACTCAAAATTGTCTTGAAGACTTATGTGTGTGGGTTTCCCCTCACTAGCCACTAATCTCCATGTGGAGAGATATTGCACCCACATCCCCAGCACTTCTCCTAGTGTCTGGCATAGGAAGAGTACAAATAATAAATAATTTCAAGTGAATTTGGCTCCTCACACATTGGAACATATGGCCATTAATCCTGATATGTCAACTTCTTCAGATTAAGAAGCACCTGGAAGATTAGTAAAGCACATTACTGGGTATGTCTGGGTGGGTCAGGGAGACATGGCCTTGCAGGCTGTATCTGGTCCCTGGCCTCTTCCTCTCAGACACTGATCTCCTGCTCTGCTTCACGGCCACCATGAACTGAGCAGCTGCGCTCTGCCATGCCCTCCCAGCAGGCCATTTCTGTCCTGGAGGCTGTGACTATGGACTGAATACCCTGAAACCATCAGTCAGATTAAACCTCTCCTCCTTGAAGTTGTGTGTGTCAGGTATTGTGTCTCATCAATGAGAAAGCTGAATGATACAGAACTTTTAGGGAGTGAGGTATGTGATTAGCATCCCACCCCTTCCATAAGTGCAGGGAGAAAAAAATGGTAATTTTTTTTTTACTTCAAATTTGTTCCAGGTACTATTGCTCCATAACAAGTTAAGGCCACATGGAGAAACCAGAGCCTCCAGACCAGAACTGATGCTGGCCAATATCTTGCTTTTAGCCTTGTGACACCCTAATCAGAGAACCTAGAGAGGCTGTGCAGGGCTTCTGACCTACAGAGCAGGAGTGCTCTTTTAAGTGGCTAAGTTGTGGTGATTTGTTACACAGCAATAGAGAACCATCAAGGACCTCAGCCAAGTTCAAGGGGAGCAGACGTAGACCCTCGCCTCTCACTGGGAAGAGTAGCAATGAATTTGTTGCCCTTTTTTAGAATCACCACCAGAGCATTTTCAGAAGCCCCTGATACATCTTTTAATCTGCCTGTACAATATAGGCAGTTGGAACTCAGCTATCTGCATTAGCAAGCCCGGGGACTGCCCTCCTTTCCCAGCATCTTGTGGCCAACCCAGCTGAGGGCTGCACCTGTTTGCTGTCAGCCCTGGGCACCCGCTGCCAACTGGCAGGACTCACTCTGGGTATTTATACAACAAGAATATGAACAAGTGTGAGGACACAGAGACTCAGCCAACACCATCCAAACTAGCTGTGGGATGTATTCTATACAAAGAGCAATCAGGGATGCTAAAATTATGATTCTTTCCAAAGCAATTGAGGGGCCAAGGCCATCACAGTTTCAGGGAACTTTCATGTGATGGACCAGAAGGAATAGGAGGCATTATTATGACTCAGTAGTAAGAAAACATACAATGTATAAACTATAAAAAATTTAAAGCATGAAAAGACAATAACAATGCAGGAAGAACTTGAGCCAGACAATCAGAACTTCAAGAACATTGCTTCCACTGTCCGACACAGGTGAGAATACTATGTGCTGTGGTGAACAGTGATGTCCTATAGGACTTTATTTGGTAATGAATCATCCTACAGCTGTGCTGTTTACCACTGGACCCACTAACCCTGGGTGATGGCTGAGTACTGAAAAGTTGCTGGTTCTGCACAAAAGTTGAATGTTTGATTTTACAGATATCTAAGCAGACACAAATGGCCAGTGAGCATAGCATTGGAGAACATGTAGCAAGACTTTTTTCAATCAAGTCTTTGGAAATCCAGCTCTAGACTTGGTAAGAAGTAGGAAAGGTAGACAATGGATCTGTTTTCAGTGTTGGCGAGACCCCTGGGTAACCCCTCATCATGATGAAGGGTCAGTGTGAGAACCTGGGTATGAACCACAACAGCTCTGTGGAGCACACATCACTCATAAGTCTTCCCAGCCAGATTCCTACTGGGACCATAGGTTAGCTTTTCAAGAGGTCTAGAAATTCTCTAAGGCAACAACTGCCACAGTCTGGTGGTTCTCTTTTTTGTAAGGCAAGAGAACAGAGGGAAAATGTGTTTGCTTATCTTTTGCCAACAGTATAAAATCTTAGACAATGGGAGCTTGTTTAGAAGACCTATTGATTTTAACCAGAGAAGGAATAGGAGTGTTGAACTTGATCAGATTCAGAGTGGTTAGTCTAAATTTTGGCCCTGTGTCCATGGACAGATGTTTTAGCATTGTCTGACTTTCTCTCTGTGTAGTAATGTCTTCTTTTGGCCACTTCAACTATTTTATAAATTCTTAACACACCCAAAGCATCTCATAAGTATTAACTTCTCATTGAAAAAAATAAAAGATAAAGCATTATTATCCTGGGTCTTGGGGGTTGGTGGAGCTTTCTTTCCAGTATGTGATACAGTGGTGAACCACTTCCTAGCTTGAGCAAATTCTTATTATCTGTGGTACATGCATCAGAGACCACAGAAGACATCAGTGAGGAGTGTGTGAAAGCCCCATGACTCATGTGGGAAGAATATTTTCACAGAATCAAGTGCCAAGAAATCTAATAGTTAAATTTCATATTAGCATCTCTGAGAACATCAGTCAGAGGTGACTTCTTCTTTACCATATACACACACTGCACACCGCACAGTCACACACCACATACATACAAACTACATATTACAGATACCACATAATACAGACACCACACAGCCACATGCCACACAAACACACATATGTATCACATACCACATACACACTACACCGTCACGTAGAACACCACACCACCTCACACACACATA
>NW_022900919.1:28777155-28872411 GCF_012274545.1 Fukomys damarensis | reverse complement strand
ACACCACACAGCCACATGCCACACAAACACACATATGTATCACATACCACATACACACTACACCGTCACGTAGAACACCACACCACCTCACACACACATACATATGAATAAGTTTGGCAGCCAAGAAATAATGGAGCACTGCTCTCTGGTCACATAGATTTGGGGACACAGGGGCCTCAGGGATCACATTTACAGTCAGCAAGGTGTTGCTTCTCTTCAGCAGTAGGAGATCTGCACCTGGCAGTCAGTCTCCAACTAAGCTGCCAGGGAACACTAACCAGACCAGGCTTTCAGCTACCAAAATGAAACAACAGGACTCACAGCAGAAGAGAAGATAGTGGGTAGGATAGTCTCAGTTTTAGAGCTTGCTCTTAGAAATGCTTCTTACACCTGTGACCTCTGTCATAAGTTTACTTAAACTTCAATCTAGTGTAAGATTGGGCTCAGCAACCAAATATATGGCCACCTTCATGCTATCTCATCATCTCCAGTATTTCAGCTTGAAACAGTGAGCCACAAAGACCAGCCTGATGTCCTGTGCAGCACCCTTCATGAGTCGAAAGAGAGACCCAGAACAAGTACTGGCCCAGTTGTCACATCCCCAGAAATGGCCCAGGTTAGCTGGTGGATTGGTCACTTCTTCAGTAGTTCCCAGTTCCAGGTCCTGATATGTCTTCACCTCCCTTGAAAAGTTTGGGCATAAAGTGGTTCCTAGGAAGTGGGGTATAATTGGAAAAGCTCCACTGCGAAGTAAGAGATGGGGATTCTAGGCCCAGCTCTGCTGGTAACCAGCTGAATAGTTTTGGAAGAATCATCTAACTAACCATGCATATCATTGCCGTTATTATCTAAGAAAATAACCTTCTATGATAGAAACTAACACTAGAAAGAGATTCTCCCATCTGGGAAGAGAAAATGTACACCTCATATACAAGATTTTATGTATTTTTAATGGCTAATGGTTTTTATGAAAATATTTTGATGAGTTCACTTGCACTAAAGCCAGAAATGTAAACTTACAATAAATTCTGACTTTGGTATAAATAAAGTATTTAAACTTAATTTCAAATTTTAATATGACAACTTTCAACTTTTGATATTTTTCTAGAAAAGAATTAACAATATAGAAAAAAAATCATTAGAGCACACATTGTCCTTTTTGCTTTAGGCTCCAAATGTCTCAACATGACGCTGCCAGATTCTGTCTTTATTCAAAATTTTGCTACTTTGTTTGCTGTAGGTTATATTTGCATAAGTTTTTGTTTCTAAAAAAATTATATTGAAATACGATTTATCTTTAGTTCTGGAGTTTGGCTACTTCTTAATTCTGTGCCCAGTGCAAGTGCCCCACTTACTTTAAAATACATTCAGCTCTGTTGCAGGAGATAAGGGAGAAGCAATATTCAAAGATACCACAGCTAAATATTTCCAGAACTCATGAAGAAAACCAAAGAAAGTAGTAAATTCCAAGCAAAATTAGAAGCAAGAAAGTCATGTACAATAGTGAAGATGTAGAAATATCTAAGACATGGAGTAGAATATTAAAACACACAGGGAGAAAAGACAGGTCACCTATAAAGATTATTGCAATCAGGTTTCACTCTACAACATCAACTGGTAAGTCAAAATATAACAAAAAGCATTTCAGTATGCCGAGGAAAAATCAGCATAGGATTGTACATTCAATGATACTGTATTTCAATAACAAGGTCAAAATAAAGACATTTTCAGGCCCATGGGCACACACACTAATGAACATTTGCTAAAAGAAAATTTGAAGCCTCTGTCTTAGGCAGAAGTTTCCAGAAAGAAGGTATGCAATATAAAAAAGATGAGTGGACAAACATAATGAAAACATGGATAAATCTAACCAAACTTTCCATAAAACAATGCATTTAAAAAAATCTATGACTCTGAAGGGCAAAAAATAGAATTGAATTAAAATGGTAAAAATTAAATGTATTTCAGAGAGAATAGGGTGAGCAGAGTTAAAGTCCACTCTTGCTATGGAAGAAATTTTAAATATAAGATTTTAATGTAAGATATTTTAAGTTGAGAAAATGTGTTAACACTGGTACCCTGCTATGATTTGGAATGGCTTGAGTTTGTTCCCAAGGCTTCCTGTTGGAAGCTTGGTTCTCACTGTGGCCATGTTGGAAGTGATGCATCTATTAAGAGGCTGAGTTCAGTGTCAGGAAATGAGGTAATTGGGAGCATTACCTTGGAGTGGGTTAAGATGCTTCTCCTGGGACACTGCTAGCTCCCACAAAAGCAATTGTTATCAAAGATCAGGAGTGGTACCTCCTCAGTTTCCTGGCTTCCTGTTTCTCCATGTGATTGCTGTTGCATGCACATTTGCCAAGATGCCACCATCATGATGTGACATAGCACAGGGCAGGGAGAGACTCCCCAAAGGTGGTGCCATGCTGTTTGAACTTTCCACATCCACAACCATGAGCTAAATGAACTTCTTTTCTTTGAACATTATCCAGCCACAGTTATTGTGTTATAGCAATGGGAAACAGACTAAGATATATGGTACATGAAATGATAAAAATGCAGTGAAAAACTTCTATTCCATCAAAATTTTAAAAAGAAAAGAAAAACAACTTCAAAAATTCAAGATTAGGAATGCAAGGAAAAATAATAAACAATGGATCAATAGAAACTATAAAGGTGATGGATGGTATAGCTAGCAAGCTTTGGAAATGAGCTACCCAAACTCAGAACAAAATGAGAGAAGCTCACAATTTATATTGAGGTAAAAGCAAATCCCAGAAAAAATACAGAGTGGGAATCAAATTTTAAAATTTAAAGACATGCAGAACTGGACATATTGATGAGTTGACTATATATATGTAATAAAACTATAAATAAAAGCAAGATGGCTGCAAACATAAACAAAGGAGTGCTTATATCTGAACAAGGGTCAGGAGGGGCCCAGAGGAAGCATAGCAGCCCAGTTCTTAGGCTGGATGGTATGGGATCTGAGGCATTTGTCATTCTGTTCATTGTAAAATTATTTTGCACTGAATTTTAAATTTTAAAAATTAAAAAAGAAATGGACTTTGGGCAATAGATGCTCCCCAGTCCCTCTTTTGGTTCAGAGGCCATTAAAGGTACCCAGAAAATGAATCACTGCCAGGGCTGAAAGGAATCACAGTATCCTGGGAACTATGTGACCATGCACAGTACTTCATGGCAAATTGTAAACATTGTGGCTGGGTGATATGCTTGTGTAGCAGGGGAAGACCAAGTATAATCCACTGTAGAAAGTTATTACTTTTGAGTTAAAAATAGCTGGGGTTCCCTATTCAGGTGTATTAGCACCTCAGTGTTGCAAATTTCTCCACATAAATTTTAACTGAATCATCTCACCCCTAACATAATAAGGTCCTCACACATGATGTTGAGAATGCAGTGGAGGAGCTGGAGGGAGATGTTGCCATGTTCTGGTGAGGGCAGGGAGGGCCATCCCTTGCAGATGGCGAGGATGCCCTGCCACGAACACTCCATGCTGCAAAGGCACCTGCCCAGCTGGCCAGCTCTGCAAGAAGCAACGTCTTCCCTAGGATTTCCCTCTCTGACACTGTTGCACATCCTCAGAGGTGTCCACACACCTCTCAGAATAGTCGCCTGCTGCCAACGTCACCCGACGGGGCATGGATTTGCAACCTCCCCTATTTGCAAAGACTTTGTTTCCATTTTTTTCCTTTTTTCATATTTTTCTTTTCCCCTCCCTATTAACAGTTGAAATGAGTTTAACCCATGATGTTTGAAGGTTTAGGCCATCATATCGAATTTTTACCCACCAAAGCCTCTCCAGTGCCTGGGATAGAGTTGCTGCCCAATGAGTATCTCTGTATGTTTGTAGTGAGAGAGGGTGTTTTCATAAAAGCTTTCTTATGTAAAATGCCTCATTAGCTGCAGAGCTTCCTATTCTTGGAATAAAGCAGTATTACTTGTATTTCATTTTTAGAACACAGTAAAAAACATTTTTTACTAAATGGATAAATTAGTCAGGACTAGTCCATATGAAAGTGGAAAAGAAAAAGACTACACATACTGGCTTGATTTGCAGACTCACAGATTTAAAATGTCCCAAGGAGGATCACACTGTTGGGTTGCAGACCCTACTTTCCTTGCCTGTTCTGGGGTCTGGAGGGCTATGACATTACCAGAGGCTCAAAGGAACCTAGCCAGGTATTTCCTCAATACTGACTAATTCAGTGTTTTCAGTGACTCTATAGAACACAATTTAAATAATGAGAATCAACACTGTGTATATACACATTCATTTCGGTTTTGATTTCTCAATTTCTTCCCCGTGGAAATTTTGAGGAAACTAATTAGAAGCCACAAATTAGAAGGCACCAACAAGAGCAAAAACTGGTGGGCTGACTCAGAGCAACTCTGAGTGGAGCCACACAGAGCCCTAGACATCAGCTTCAAGACGCAGGACACACAGGGTCGACACCTACGCTGTTGATCTCCTACAGTGTGCAAGTCCTGGGCTGAGCTCCTGTGCTGTGGTCCCAGTAGCCACTTGCCTTTGGGGTCTACCTGGAAAGAGAGGACCCTGCACAGATCTAGCTGGGAAAATGACGTTAGAGCCCAAGAATGGGATTGATCCCAAATGAAACATATTGGGAAAGAATAGAAAAGAAGGGAAATTGCCATGCTATTTCACTGTGTGACTCCTGGAACGTCATTTTATATCTCTGGGCCTTATTCATTCACTCATCACTCATTCATTTATTCACTCATTCCTTCAGGTATTTCTTAAGCACATGTAATGTGTCACCTAGGCCACATACTTGGCACTGTGATTTAAAAACCTGCATCCATGGTTAAAATATGGATTAAATTTGAGTGACAAGATCTCTGAGGCCCAGGGGTCAGGTCTGCAGATGGCCCTCTTAAGTGTGAGCTTGTCAACACCCAAGTAACGGCCCTCGGGTGGCTATGTCACCAAGTACAATGCCAGCAATGTCATCATGTCCATGGAGCTGCCCAGCAAGTCTAACTGACCAGCCCCCAATAATGATCTCTCCACCAGGAAGCACCAAGTTCAGTGGGATTTCTGCTCTGGAAGTTTGAAACATATTCAAATCTTGTTTCTGGTTCTGCCGAAAAGGAACGGACCCACCCTCAAAGCTCAAGCACCTTTCTTTGGGAAAGGATGGAGCGAGTATGGAGTTAGGACTGAGTGGTGAGTGACATTTGTGCTCCTGGAAGTTTCCTCTAGAGGAGAATCACCTCTGCTCTGCTCAGGAGGCAATAGCAAAAGGAGCTTGGCCCTGCCCTGCCTTCCTTCACCCCTGTTGCTGGTCCTTCTGTCCCTGCTCGAAGGCTGAGGACAAAGTAGGCTGACCTGGTGTGATCTGGTCTGCTTAGCTCAGGGCTCCTTAGGAGCACATTAATGATATCCAGGGCAGGATAACTCCCTTTTGTGGGGCAGCTATGTATACTATGGAGTGTTTATCAGCATGCCTGGCCTCCACCTATGAGGATGGTAGTAGCACCCCATAACACAAAATGTGACAATCAGAGACATGTCCAGACTTTTCAGGGGACAAAATGAGATCATTCTGGCAAATATTTCACTTTTTGTTTCCTGGGGGAAAAGAGTGAAAAACTTGATGGGTAGCATTCCCTATTGCTGTGGTCTAAACACTCACTGAGGCCAAGGCCAAGCTGCAAAATTATTCCACAGTTACGAGGTAGTGTTCACAGCACACCATAAAATGGTATTACAAACACACACACACAAACACACAAACACACAAGCAATGGATGTGCATAACCTTGAGATCATAGAAAACAGAAAAAGGTAGTAAAATAGTATGGAAGTGAGGAGTGATGATATTTAATTTTGTTTTAATATAATGTATTTAACAAACTTTACAAACTTTAATCTTTAATCATGGTGGTGTTAAACAACTAGCTTGAAATTTCTGGATATTTAAGAGTTGGTCCAAGGAACTTACACATCCATTCCAGAGCTAGGAATCATGCTCAACACTTGGGTCATGAGAGTGTCTGTGAGCCCAGAACAGGCCCTGCCAACAGCTGAAAACTGCAAAACCAGCAAGCAAGGCCTATGTTTGGCACATGGGAGTTTTTCTTAGCCCATCCTTGATGGTGCATGGGTTCATGTGAAAGTGATATACTAGGAAGTATTCCTGGACAACCTGGTAGGAAATGGAAAGGGGGAAGCAGGTGGCTGGCGTGCCCAAGGAAGTTTGGCTCAGTTCCATAGGGAAAGTCAGATAAGCATCAGAGCTGTCCAAACTGTGGGAACAGGGCAAGTGACACCAAGGCAAGAGGTGGAGTATGTATACCTTACTGCTGGATACATGTGTGTCCTTGGCAGCCTGGAGGCAGCACAAAGACCAAAAGGAACCCTTTGTAGAATGACCCTTAGGTCTTTGCCTTAGGACTCTGGATGTGCCCTGAGCTTGCCTTGCTGAATTGTTGTTTCTTTATCCTGATTTTTGATGAAGGAAAACTTGGCACGTCAGTGGTGGTTCAGAGGGGGAAGTGACAACTTGATTGCTGAAGGATGTCTCACCACCTCTGATGGGCAGACAAGGGGACCTTCTGCTTCAGGCCATGCCTCTGCAGTATGGCCAACACCCACAGTGATTCCTTCCTGCTCACTCCTTCTTCTCTCTCCACAGGATGCTCAAGAACTCTGCTTCCTCCTCTCTTCCTGGATCCTCCCCCACAACTTTTGTGTCTGTTGGAACAACATTATTCACCACACACAGGTGGCTGTTCATTGAACCTTTTCTTCCATTTTCTGTTCTAAGCATAGATAATTACGAATGTCAAGTTAACATGCAGAGGTAAATATTGTAATTTTGCTTCAGAGGTATTACACATAATGTGGTTTTTGTTGCCTCCGCCTCACCAGCTAAACAGAGATCATTGTGTCTCCTCCTGGAAGGTCTTGGAATATTCAGGAAGACACATAAATAAAGATTTTTAATTTTTTAAAAAATCGCTTTTGAGCCCTGCTAACATCGCTCCTCATTTGAATAGCAGTGTTATTTGTGACATCCGGTGGCAGGCGAGCTCAGCCTATGAGTCAGGCACCAGCAGACACAGGCTCCCACGCCAGGATGAATGACAGCAACCTCAGGATCACGAGTGGAGTGCCTTATTCACAGGTTAAACAGGAAGCTTTTTCCAGAGGCACCTAAATCAGCCAAGCAACTGGTTAGTGTCAATTAGCATCTATGCTTGAAAAGCTACAGGGGTTGTTTCTGTGACTTCCCCACCTTGCTGCAAGAAAGGGAGGTCACAACCCAGGCTTCTCCCTGGGCTGGAGGGTGGCATTCAGAAGGAGCAAGTTAATGCAGTTGCCTAACCTAATAAGGCAAGTGACTCAGCAAGACAGAATTAGAATTTGGGGCTGGCATTGACTTCCTGGATTCCTCCCTCGGGACCAGAAGAAAGGCTGCTGCTTTATCTGGCTCTGGAATGCATCCAGTGATTCTCCAGTTCCCTACCTACCTGGCAAGGCATGAGCTGAGAGTGTGTCCAGCCCAGGGCCAGCTTATTTATGACTGTTAAATCTGTATCCACTGGAACATTTACTGAGGGCCCAGGAGCTGTACCCACAGAGGGGCGTCCATCTGCAGGTGATTGGAAAGAGGAAGCATTGATGATCAGTCTCTGGAGGGAGAGCTGTGAGGGTCCCCTTGAGGATTGGGCTCCAGGGTGTGGTCACTGCTGCCCAGCTGTCAGCCTCGGGCAGAGGCCCCCTGGCTCTGTCTCTAAGGTCCTGCCTTGAGGACGAAGCTGTGGCTCTCTCCCTCAGAACTGGCTTCATAAGGTACAAAATGTGTTTCTATTGGAGTTGAAGGAATGTTGTGATTTTTAAAAGAAAAGCAGGGCACCTGGGAAGAAAAACACATTACTTTAAGTTAATTAAATGTTTTATTTTGTACCTGCCAGGTGCCACATATCGAAGGGAATATAAAGTTTAATAAATTTCCCAATTCAGGGGGTTTATGATCCCACAGGAGAAAGAAGTTTACAAACAAGCAGATAAAAAGTAGAATGTGGGAGGAGAATGAGGTGCCAAAAGTAGCCTCAGCTGCACAGCTACTGAGCCTGGTCCCTCCTGGGGCTGACAGACTCTTCCGGAGGTTGGTGTTGGAGGGAGGTCATCTAACAGAACTGCAGTTTCTCCAACACTTTCCACATGCCCTGTGCTGTTGAGAGCACTTTACCTCTGCTAAGACATGCAACCTTACTCAGTGCCATGAGGAGGTGATTGTTATTATTCCTACGTTACAGATGGGTAAAATGAAGCACAGAGAGGTAAAGCAGAATATCCATGCATCCCACCTGGAAAGCGACTTCTTTATTGTGACTTCTTGCCTCTCTTTCATCTCTTCATTTCTCTTCTTACAGCTATTAGTGCCAGACTTGGACCACACACTTGCTATTCAACCCACCACGTACGTACTGGGTGACAAATGTGTCCCACTTAGGGCACTATAGGAATCAGCAAGGACCTCGACTTGGGCACTGCCATCCAGGAGTCCAAGCCTTACAAAGAAGATGGGCACAGATATAGGAGCAATTTGAATTCATAATGGAATGGAAGACTTCTAGGCCATTACGTGGGAATGATAGTTCAATCTCAGGCAAGTTTCAATCTGATAATTAGCTATGTGCTCATTAGTTCTCTGTGACTATCACAAGATAGTTAAGATGATCAACTTATAAAGAGAAAAGTGTTATTTTGACTCACGGTTGCAGAGTCTCTAGACCAAAGTTGGTTGGCCTCATTGCTTTGGGCCTGTAGCTTGGCAGCACATCATGGCAGCACACCATAGCAGAAAAACATGGTGGAGCAAAACCACTCATTTCCTGGCTAGGAAACAAAGGAAAACAGAAAAGGGCCAGGTCCTGCTATCCCCTCACTTGGAGCCATGCCTACAATGCCCTAAAGGCCTCCCCTTAAGCCCCACCTCTTAAAGGTCCCAGCACCTCCCAATAGCACCATGCAGGGGGCTCCAGTCTTTAACAAATGAGCCCTTAGGAGACACTGCAGATCCAAATGCTAGAAAGAATTCTGCTTCTTTTTTCTTATCTCTTTAAAATTTGCTTTTGCTTCTGATCATGAAAGTAAAAAATTCTTTGGAAAAATTCAATGAGAATAAAAAAGAAAATTAAAATGAATTATGATCTCACCATCCAGTGATACACATTATTATATGTTGGTATATTTCATTGCAATTTCTTTTATCTGTAACGATTTTTAAACCACAGCACTAGAATTACACTGTTTATATAAATTTGTATCAACATTATATCATGAGCTTTTTCCATTGTACTAAAAGTTGTTTGAAATATGATTTGTAAAGGCTACATGACTTGCTCATGCATGGACATGCCATAACTCAGCCTCTTATTTTATGGTTGGAGGACACTTATATTTTGCCGGGTTTTGCTGTTAAAAGCAATGAGGCAGTATCTATGGTTGCATAGTTTTTCCCTCAAATCTCATGCTGAACTTGCCTTCTGCAAAAATGGCTCAGCATGTGTAAGAAGTTATGAAATGTCTAATTAAACCATATCCAGTCTTGTTATTTTGACATCACTGCTTTAGGAGAAGCCAGGTTTTCTGGACCATGGACTCCCAGCTACCACTTGTGCCTGGGAGAAGCTCCTCCTCATCCTGTTGCCATCTTGTCCTGTCCTCTTGGTCTTTGGTGATCCTTGTATCATCTTGTCACACATCTTGTTGCACAATGGTCAAGTAGTCACCAGTAGCTCCACTTATACCCTAAATATCAAGTCTAAGTGAAGAATAACTTTCCCTTTGCAAATTGTCCTCATCAAGAGATTAGAAATGAGTCCCTTGGGCCTATTTTGGGCCATGTATCATGTACATGATGTTCAATCAACTGTGAAGGCCGAGGATACCGGCAGTCAGATCTGTGTCTTCCATCACTCAGATATGACATAATGAAGTCAAACTGTGCACGTACTTGGCCTACCTTGAATCCGCATGGTTAACCATTTTCCTGCACTTGAGGGGAGGAGTTGCATAGAGAGAAACAAAACAGCGGAGGTGGAGGGGCTGAAAGGGTGAAGAGCAGCGGGACAGGAAACTGAATTGTACACTAGTCACGAAACATCCTAAGATTAAATGAAATAAATAAAACAGGGAGGTATTGAAGCAGGGAAATCTTGTACACATGTGTTCTACAACAACTATCACAGAAGACTCCTGCAGAAACTTCACCAAGCACAAGAACATTTCTGTAAAGGTGTGTGTCCAGCAATGGTTCAACTTTGGACCAGATTTTGATCCTGTGGCCAAGAATTACTGTTTCAAAACAACACATTTAACCTTCCTCATTTTGTCTTCAAAAGCTTCCCTTTGCCCAATCCCCCTTGAAAATATCCAGTGTCCTTGATGTGCTGGCCTACACTGCAGTCCTCCCTGCTTATTCCCAAATAAATGAAATGTCATTCTTTAGTTTCTCTCTTCCTCTACCACCCTCTTTCTCATTAGTACCAAAGAAAAACCTTATGGAGATGGTGGCACAGAAGAGACAGAGTGAGCAGCCACAGGAGTATTGAGAAGAGCTCCTCTAGAGACGAGAGTTGGTGGAAGAAAAGATGTTGAGCTGGGCTGTGCCCGACCCACTCTAAGGACAACAGAGAGGCCAAGGTGGCCAGTGTGGCACTGGTAAAAGGACAAGGGATGCAGGGAAGAGCTGAGGAGTAACCAGGCTAAATCATGCAGGGCCTCAAAGGGAGGATGTTGCCTGAATGTAATGGGTGCCATCAGAGGGCTTGAGCAGGGAACAGACCTGTTATATAAAAATAAAACAGATAACCCTGGCTGCAGGGCAGAGAATTGATAAAGGAGAGTGGGGAGCAGGGGTAAGCAGGGAAGTTGTGAGATCAGTTATGAAACTTCTGAAAATTCCAGATGAGTGACAAAGGTATTTCAGAGCCAGGCTGTAGGCAGATTTCAGAGATGGTCAGATTTTGGATGTATATTTTAGTATGTGAGGGAAGTGTCAAAGGGTAAAACATTGAACTAATAGAAGAATGGCATTGTCTTTACTGAAAAAGGGAAGGTTACAGGAAAGAACTTCTGGGGTGGGAATGATGAGAAGTTTGGTTTGGACACTGCTATTGACAAAATACCCCATCCTTATCAATCCCTATGGTATGAACCAATTCCTAATGTGATGGTGTTTGGAGGCAAGGCTCTGGAAGGGGATTAATTAGGTCATGAGGTTAGAGCATTCATGGATGGATGAGTGCCCTTGTGAAAGAGACCCCAGAGAGCTCCCTCATTCTCACCACCATGTAAAGACACAGCAGGAAAATGGCTATCTATGAACCAGGAAGAACATCCTCATTGGACTACAAATCTGCCAGTCCCTTGACCTTGGATGTCCCAGACTCCAGAACAGTGAGAATAACTTTCTGTGTTTATAAGTCACTCACCTGGATATTCTATCACAGCAGCTGAGCAGGACAGGCCTGTTTGCTGGGAGATGATTATTTAACATCCAAGCAGGATGTGAGCCAGCCTGTGGGGTGCGTATGTGAGAGGTCCAGGTGTCTTGGAGCCTCGTTTGGTGCACAGGAAACATGCAAGAGGAACTACCAAAGCTTCTCTTTATGGAAACACTGGGTTCATAGTAATAAAAAGTCCTGTCATTCTGAATTGAATAACAAAGTTCTATCATAACCAACTCATCATCGGAAAACTTGGCTTATCTTGGGTGGCTATATTCAAGAGTCCAGGCCGCCATGCCTTCCTCCAGGTTGGCCCAAAGACTCCAGATGGACTATCGTCTTTGTCCTGAAAATGCATCCCACGGAGCTACTGTCATGGCAGAGACCAGGTGGGAACAGGCAAAGCTAAGTGAGGGACAGGTACAGTTTAGGAGAAAAGAGCAACAATGCCTGTCACACTCACACTAAGGTTCTGTCAGATACTTCTAACCTATAGATTTAAGTGACCACCTGAATTCTGCTCTCCCTATCTATAGGATGGGGGGCCCAGGTGTGATGCATCAAGAGCAACTTCTCAGCAACATAAAACTCCCAGACTCTTAGATCATAGAAACCTGGGTATTTTTGCAAAGGCCATATATGTGGTCCTCAAATAGGTGAACTTACTCAGCTGGCAGGAAAAATCAGAGCTGAGAATAAGTGACTCAAGAGTTGAAAGAGACAAGTGGCCTTTGTAGTTCATGAGGGGAGAGACATCATCACTCCATTCATTGCAGAAGCATGAAAGGACATAGGAATAACCCCGTATGGTGCATTCAGAGAAGGGGACATAGAAGAGGTAAATAGCATCCCAGCAAGGCAGGAAATAAGTTCTGGTCAGAGCAACAACCGCATCTAGAGTGGAGCATGTGCAACATGACTCTAGAAATAGTAGGGCTAAAGAACAACTCAGAATTCTTCTCTCCTGCTCAAAGTGTAGAAATATTTTATTTGGCTCTTTGAGAACCAACATCCCTCCGATGTTCCAGTGTTGTAAATATTGAATAATATCTTTGTATGGATAATTGTTAAAACATTAATATTAAAACAATCAAATGTGGAAACTAATATTAGCAACAGTGGTTATTATTAGCATTGAGAGCTTGCAGAGGCCAGACCCTGTCTTAAGCACATCGATTTGTTTAATCTTCAGCAACCCCAAGGGAACCTCCCCACCTCCATCCTTCTGGATTCCTCAGCACAAACATCACAGAGGGACGTCCCCTCCTTCTGCTGGAAACATTTACTTCCTCCAGCCCTCTGTCTTCTCTGTTCCTTCTTAGTTTCCATGACTGGCTCTTCCCCACTCTTCTAACCCACTGAATGTAATCATCTTAGTCTGTCTGAGCTGCTGTAGCAAAATACCAGAGACTTGGTGGCTCAAACAACAGGCATTTATTTCTCACAGTTCTGGAGGTAGAAGTCCAAAATCAGGGTGCTGGAAAGCCCAGGTTCTTGTGAGGACTCTCTGATGGGATATAGACTTTTAACTTAGTTGTACCATCAGCTGCAGAGGACGCTGATGCCACTCATGGGTGCTTGACTCTCATGACCTCATCCCAAGACACCATCTCCAAGCAGCATCACACTGGGGGTAGGATGCCAACATACAGGTTTGCAGAGGACACAGCATTCAGTGCACTGCACACTCAATCAGCCTCAAGCTCCTCCTTATCCCTCCTGTGTGGTCACAGGCCCTTCAAACCAGGCGTGGAAGACTGAATGTAGGATTCTTTGTAAACTCACTGCTCCCAAGCATTCTTTAGCACAGTCTATGGCGACCAGGCCAAAGAGGTCTTCCTACACACACACACACACACACACACACACACACACACACACACACACACAATCTATTCCAGTACAGATTCAGCCTGCCATACCTGAATTTTACCACTTCTCCTATCTCCATAACTAAGGCCATCATCTCTCACTTGGGTTCAGGCTGCTCTCTTGCTTCTGCTCTTGCCATTCTATGTCAGGCAGCTTTCCCACTGCTGGAAACAAAACCCAAAACCCACAACTTATAGGAAGAGAGGTTTAGTGTGGCTCAGGTTTTAAGGGAATTCACTCTCTGGTATAAGGTTCCAAGGTAGGAATTTCATGGTGGAAGGTGGGGTGGTCCAAAGTGGCTCAGTTCATGAGGGCTGCGAAGCAGAGCAAGGGAACAGTGCCAGAGAGAAAGGGGCTGGGGACTGGACATAGACCCCAAGTTTATACCTCCAAGATCCATCCAGATGCCCAGAAGGGAGCTTCCCAAGTCCTCAGATGGATCCCAAATTCAATCAGATCGATATTCCACACTAACTGCCACACCTTTATTCCTGTCCTGCTAGAAATCTATCCCCAGCACAGTAGCCATAGTGATTCCAGCAGAATATAAACATTTCAGAGCTGGTCTTTCCTCTGCTCATGTCAGAGCCTTGGTGAGGTCTCAGCTTCCTCAGTAACACTCAGTGTCTCCACTGTGCAGACAGGTCCTGCTCCTGTGACTGCATTGCTTGCTCCTCTCCTCTCTCACCCTGGCCACTCACAAGGGCTTCCTCCTTGGGCCCAGACACTTTCTGCTTACTTGGTATCAGTGTGGCCCATTCCTTCTGTACAATTCCTGCTGTACAATACCTGGCCTCACACATCACTTCCTCTGACCATGCCCACAATGTGGTCTCCCCTCCTTCTGTCCTGCTTGGCAGTGTTCACACATCTATCATTCAGTTGCATAGTAGGATTACTTATATATATTTTTTATGGTCTCTCCTCCACTTCCTACTCTGCAGGGTAAGCTTGGGGAAGTCCAGGGTTCTGCTGTGTTCACCCCTGTCCTCCCTGTCAGCGCGGTGCCCATACTGGCTGTACTCATTAAATCTGTGTCAATGACTCACGAATGTCCCTCAGAAGCCCCAGAGGAGTGCAGAGTGAGGAAATAGGAGCACTCTGCCTTGGGTGGGGAAAATTAGCAGATGCATGGACAGGAGAGTGTCTCAATACAATACCAATGGGATTTAATCTTTTTTACTAAATATCATCAGCAATCAAACATTTCTCCCCAGACATAAGACAGGGTTCAAAATAATCACTGTAGTCATTGCTGCATTGTAGTGACATACAACCAAGCTTCATTTTGGTACATTTTCATGATGTCCCCTATAATAAATACTACCTTCTAAATGGAAGTTAATTTGGAGAATTCTCAGTAAAAGGTTGGCCTCTGTCACATGTACACTCAGCGGCATGGATGTGCTCCCAGAATAAGCCCACTGTAGCTTGGTGTCCTTCCTCCTGCTTGGGCCTTAGGGCTCAGCTCGGTCTCCAATGCCTGCATGGAGCTGAAATACCAACAGTGACTGGCAACAGCATGGGCCTTATGAAAAACAGGACACAGCTGGAGCACCTCGTGTGAAGTGTCCTCACTTTGTTTGATGAGTGAAAATTTAAGTTTAAACATGAAATATTTCACCATATTCTAATGATACCTTCAGCACTGTATTTAAATTCTCTTTTTAAATTGTGGATTGCTTTAAAACTAAAGAACAAAAGAAGGGATGCATATTTTTTTTCAGTTGAGATGAAACCCAGGGCCTTGCACATGCTAGGCAAGCATGGCTCCTAGTTATACTTCTAGCCCTCGATGACTATTTTAATCACTACAGAGTTATGTTGAATTATTTGCTGTTTAGAGGAGAGGGTGTGAAATAGGTACACCTGCAGGCAGGAAGTAGGTGTCATCATTGTTATGAATGTTTTACAGATGAGGAGACTGAGGCAGAGTAGGCTGGCATACCTTTACCCAAGTGACAGAGCTGGAAAGTGGCAGAGCAGAAGCTCAAAGCCAACCCGTAGTGATCAGCTGTCCTTGAGGTGAGTGTCCACTTGGCTCAGCTGTTGGTTGACCCTGGGACACACACGTTTTATTCATAGCTAAGTGATATTTGTTCTGCCAACTTCCACATGCTTAACTGAATTACAGTTAATTCTTCAAACCTCTGGACCAGTGACTCCATTCTTAGTATGAACCCAAGAGCAACAGTCCATGCCGAATGAAATATCTACATGAGTATTATTTGTGGTAGCACAGAAGCCAGATCCAAGAATGTGCACATGTGATTTTATCTACATGACTTCCAAAGCAGGAGAAGTAAACCGAGGGGGACAGAGGTCAAAACGGTGGTTCCCTGTGGGGAGGACTGAGAGGGAGGGCAGCAGGGTGAGGCTGCGGGGATACTTGCAGAGTTGGAATCCCAATCTGGGGGCTGGTTGCACATGTAAAATTTTATTGAGACAGATTCTCCTAAGTGTATTTTAATCTAAGTTATATCCCTACAGAAAAAGAAAAGACTCAAACAGAAGAATCTCTCCAACCACTGCAAAGAAGTAACACGTAGTGCAAAGGAAAATCACCTGGACCAAGTCAGTAGCTGACACCTCTGGTGCCTCACCCACACCTGGGAAGACGGGGTCAGGGTTGGCCTGGCCTGTTTCCTGCTGAGTCAGCCAGTCCTTCCTTTGCCTTCTCTTGATAGGGAATGGAGAAAGAGGCCAGGCCTGAAGGACAGCAGGGTGTCTCTGTGCTCCCAAACACACCAGCTGTCATGGTCAAGTGGTCAAGGACGTCACCCTGTTTCTATGCTGTGTAAAGAGAGCATTAATAAATGGCTGTCAGGACAGGGCAGCGCAGGGAAGGCCAGGGCTGAGTGGTGCCGCTCAGCACCATTCAAGTCCCCGACACAATCCCACAAGATGATCACAACAGGGCATGCGAGGATTGTGACTGATTTCTCTTTCCTCTTCTGTCCCCCACCAGAGGGCGAAGCACAGCTGCTTTGGTGCAGACATTTACAGGAGAGTAAAGAGGCCTTGTTAAAGGGGTCCCAAGCACACACACCTCTGCACAGGCACCTGGGTGCACAGTGACCTTTTGATCCAGGCTGAACAGAATGAAATTCACCAGGCTTTCCAGCCACCAATGGAGCCATCCCCTTGCTTCCTGAGACTGTACCCAATCCTTTCTTACAAAACACTTTGCAGCCCCAATCCCAATTCTGAACAAATGACAGATGTAATTAATGGTCTCCCTTGAAGTTGAAGGTATAGAAATGGCCACCATCTTCTAAAATCCAAACCACATTTTCAAGACAGCTTGAATTTTGTCTCCTGGATTCCAGTCCTGATAAGCCCAAAATAAATGTATTTCTACTTTGTTCTCCATGAAGTTGATTTTATCTCAGCCAACAGTGTATTTCATTTTTCTTGTCCAAAACCTGACCGCACAACACCATTTTCTACTGGTAATGGTTTTCCATGAGAAATTCTTTAGCAATCATAGTAAAATTTTTTCTACCTACACTTTGCACGTCTGTCACTTCCTTTAAAAATATGAGGTGATTTGCAACGGAAAAACATTTCTGACTGCAGAAATAAGCTGAAGGTTTTGTTCAAATGTTCACATTCCTCTGTGCCCTGCATGGATGCCTCATCCAGTAGTTTGAGTCCATGGACCTGGGCTCTTAACCAACTGATATAAGTGTCTCCCAATTGCCAGTACTTGGGGATGGAGCTAATGCTTGGAGATAAACAGAGCTCAATTTTGGGTATTGCTTTGGAATTTTTTAAAATATTTAGGACATGATTCCAAAAGAACACAGACAGTCATTCATATGAGGGATTTCATGGAAGGTTTAGATAGCACATTAGTTGCAAGTCCTCACATAAAGAAGACAGAGATTTTTAATTTTCTCTGGCTCTGTCCCCACACTGCGAAGGTGCTCTGGACATCTCCACCAGCTGCTCCCTGATGGCAAACTTGGGCTCATTCCCTTCAGATGGGAACCACACAAAGCCACCCCAAAAGCAAAGCAAAGACAAGATTTTCTGTTCATTATGAAGCAACCATACCTAGAGGTTAATAAATGTAAAAGGACAAGAACATGACAACGAGATAAAAGAATATGGTTACTTCCAGCACCATTTTATTATTCAACCCCAGTTGCCCAAGGACTGAGAATCCGGTACAATCTGAAGCTCTGGCCCATGTGTGGAGCAGATTGCACCCACTGTCTCCCTCAGTTAGGGAAAAAGTCATTTTGTAATTTTCTCAAACCAATTTGAGGGTGGGGAGAAGGGATTACTTAGAACAAACCACATTTTCCATTTTCTTGGGAACCCCTGGTGCATTTTATAGGTTGGTGAAAGACATTCATTAATGTAAAACAATACACTTTATAGCTCCAAAGCGTTCCAAACCCCAGAGCACAGGCACTGCAGTAATTTGACAGAGGGCTCATGCTGTCACAATTAGCATGACTGAGAGATTTGTGAGACGTTTTGGGAGGAAATAAAACAAAACCAAGCCAACCCCAAGCACAGGATCACAAATGATCACAAGAAGCAGCTTTGGATCCCTGACTCCATCTTGGGTCCTGGATCCCTAGAGGCTGGTCTTCCATTCCAGCAGAGCTATTGAGTGGGGTACAGCTCCTGCAAAAGGGTCTCTTCTTCTGCCCGCTAGTAGTTGGCACAGGTCAGTATCGAAGCTCCTCTGAGTACACCGTCCACTGCTTGCCAAGAGTTATAGGTGGCTCATGCAGACTTCTACAAGCCTCCTTTCAACACATGTTCATTCTCTCTCCCCAGTGCCTCTCAAGCTTCCTGGGGCAGAGTATGGGCTCAGCCAATGTCTGCTGAATTAAAATGTAAAGACAAGTATTTGATTCCCATGCATGGAAATCAGATAAACGTAGAGTAGTGCTGACTCCCAGGTGGGTTGAACCTTCTGGGGAGATATGAGGATAAACACAGCAGCACCTACCATTTTCCCAAGCCACCCCACCTGCTCTGGTGGCAAAACCTGGGCTGCACACCTAGGCAATACAGCAGCCTCTGACTTCCCTCACCAGATGATCACAGAAATTAATCACCACATCCTCCCCTTCTGTTTGCCAAGACGGCCCTGTCTGTCCTCTTGAACAGCCTCTCTCCCATCATTCCTGATGCAGCACACTAATCCTGAGGTGCCCAGGGCCCACCTGGCTGGCTGAAATCCTTGTCCCCTTGTCCTTGTTCACTCCAGTGGTCATCTGGGACATCTTTCCTACACAATGCCACATTCCAGTGCAATACCCAGTCCCAAACTACTTTGGGCTTCAGAGCCTCACAAAGCCACTGCATTGGGTAGTCTGGTTCATTTCAATTCCCCACCTCTAAGAATCATGCTATGCATCCTCTTCATTTGGA
This sequence comes from Fukomys damarensis, assembly GCF_012274545.1. Classification (NCBI taxonomy): domain Eukaryota; kingdom Metazoa; phylum Chordata; class Mammalia; order Rodentia; family Bathyergidae; genus Fukomys; species Fukomys damarensis. The sequence continues at coordinate 28,853,634 of NW_022900919.1, read as the reverse complement.
CTGGAAAACTAATCTGCATCACTCCTGAAATTTACTAGCCCTGTGCCACCCGCCATGGCCCTAGACTAGACCTGAATATATCACAGTCACTTTAGCAGGGAAATGCCCAACGTGTGGCTGCAAACCAGAGTATTAAATGGCTTTAATTGAAAACCCTAAGTGCAGGTGGTTCAAGGGTCAGCTCAGAAGCTCCATGCTGCTTCCTCTACAGTTCTATCTCAATACCAGCTATCTCCCTACCAACACATCCTGATATGGCTGTTTCCAAGGGGTGTCCAGGGCAGAATCTTTGTGCCCATCAAAATATTTCCTATTAGTAAGAAGAGCATTTCCCAGAGCCCTCCCGAAGGCCTCTGTTTTCATCCACTGTCCAGAACAATTAATATCTTGTTCGTGGAAACTGAGCCCACTCCTCCCAAGGGTGGAGGGTCTCTTCCCAGATGAATAAAATTGTATTCTTTTAGCCAGGAATGTGGAGGGATATTTTTGCATTGGTAAACAGGGGTCTGCAACAATAAAATAAGTGCCCACAACAAAGGGAACTGATGATTTCACATGACAGGAAGTTCAGAGGAGGCAGCTCCAAGGTCGATTAATTGACCAACTAAACAACAGTCCTATACATCATAAAGATAGAGAAACATAAGAAGTGCTCACTGGGTAATCTGGTTGTTGTGTGTGCATTGCAGAGTGGACTTACACAAACCTTGGTGGCATAAGTCAGTCACTCAGTTTAGCCACTTGATGCAATCAAGAGATGCTGTTAACATGAGATGTTTAGAGTTGTATTAAATATAATGTGGCACACAGTGCTACATTAAACATATTTATAAGTAGGAGTGTGCCCCCAGAATGCCAATAAAAAGTATAGTATAAGCCAGGTATGGTAGTGCCGGCCTGTAATCTCAGCACTCTGGGAGGTTGAGGCAGGAAGATCACAAGTTCAGGCCCTGCCTGGGCAACTTAGTGATGTAGTAAAATACATCTCAAAACAAAAAATAATGTAAGGGAAAGGGATGTAGCTTAGTGCAAAGACCTGAGGTATAACCTCCAGTAACACACACACACACACACACACACACACACACACACACACTGTTATAATAAGTACAGAAACCAGTAATGCAGTGATTCATTAGCATCATGATCATTACTCACATTATGAATGGTACCGTACATAATTGCTAGTCCTTTATACAATTTGCAGCAGTCAGTGTGGTCACCCCAGCACCACCACAAACATATGAGTACTGCATTGCTGTATGATGTTACCATGACCAGGGCATCACTAGACACTGTTATAGTAAGTACAGAAACCAGTAATGCAGTGATTCATTAGCATCATGATCATTACTCACATTATGAATGGTACCGTACATAATTGCTAGTCCTTTATACAATTTGCAGCAGTCAGTGTGGTCACCCCAGCACCACCACAAACATATGAGTACTGCATTGCTGTATGATGTTACCATGACCAGGGCATCACTAGGTGATGGGAGGTTTTCAGCTTCATGATAATCTCATTGTATCTGTTACAAGAAAAATGTCATACCCTGGGTGACTTAAACAACACTTACCATTCAGTTTTGGAGGTTGGAAGTCCAAGATCAGTGCTGGCAGACTAGGTGTCTGGTGAGGATGTTCTTAGTGGTTCACAGATGTCACATTTTTATTGTGTTCCCTTGAGACAGAAAGAGGGTAAGAGAGTAATTCCAGGCCCCTGTAATAAGGGCATTAATCCCATTCCTAAAGGATTCATTCTCATGACCTGAGTGCTTCTTAAAACTAAGTGCCCAACCTCCTAAAACTATGACATTTGGGGTCAAGATCTCAAATATGAATCTGAGGGAGGGGAGCAAACAGTCAGGCCATACCATAGCTTCACCAGGGTCTCTGCCCAGGAGGTTTCTCTGCCTGTATCACATCCAGTGGCTTTTTGTCCCCTGCATTCTTGTGGCTTCAGGGGTAACTCAACAAGAGCTTTTAGCAGAAGGAGAGGAATGCAGTGGAATATTTACTCCTGGGCTTCCTTGGGCACCCTCTCCTTAGGCTGGTTATGTCTTTCCATGGAAGACCACACCCCTCTAGAGGTGTTCTTTCCACAGAACCCTCTCCTTACATCTTCTAGAAATAGCTGCTCCTTTTGACAAGAGTGAATCACAACACTCACGCTTTCTAACCCTGGGGTGCTGCATTACCTCTTGTGGCTTTTCCCACCCTGCACACTGTGTGTGGTAAATGGTCTCATCAGCAAACTTCCTTAACAAATTGTAGTTTGAATGAGTGATGCTACCAGTAAGTTAAAAATAAATTAAAATATTAGCTAAGTGTTGTAAACTTTTAATTTTGAAACTATTTTATGACTACAAACCATCATGATTTCATTAAAAGTAATGGAATGCATTCTGTTTTATGTAAGACTCACTACATCCACCTTTGTATTCTCAGTACTATAACCAGTGCTATGGACTGAATGTATGTGTCTCTCAACAGTTCTTATGCTGAGTTCTAATTCTCAGTGTAATAGAGCTGGGACCTTCGAGAGGTAACGAGGTGACAATTGGATTAGCAACCTTAGAAGATCAGGAGAGTGCTTATTTTCTCTTTCTCACCATAGGAGGATGTAATGAGAACACAGCCAAAGCTCAGTGGTACCACGCCTACCTGTCAAGCACAAGGTCTTGAGTTCAATTCCAGGATGAGAAAAAAAAAAAAAAAAAAAAAGAGTGAGAACACAGCCATTTGCAATCTGGAAGAGAGCCCTTGCCAGAACTCAACCATGCAGACCCCTGGGCCCCATCAAGTCTATGGCATTTTTGTTATAGCAGCTTGAAGTAATACAACTAATGATGATGCCAGGATGAACAGTCAACAGCTCTTGAAAATCATCTAGTCAAGCTGCTCACCTGAAAATAGAGAAAAGGATGCTGTGGACTCAAGCTTCTCTTCCTTCATATTTGCATGTTAAATATGTCCCAATTTAGCTGTGTAAGACTGACCAACTCTTGCTATCCTAGAAATATGTTCATTTATGCACATTCACTTAGCTATTGAAAATTCCAGAAACATTCAAGGGAGGATCTTATTAAATAGAAAAGCCTCTGTGGGAAACTCTAGACCTCAGAGCACAATCTTTAACTTTAGTGCTGGCTTTATCCATTCCATGCTGTTATAACAGAATAAAATACCAGTGGTTGGATTTATAAGAACTGAAATTTGCTTTCTCACACTTCTGGAGGATGGGAAGTCCAAGGACAAGGTGCTGGTATCTGAAGAAAGTTGTATTGCTGTGTCCTCACATGGCAGGAAGATAAAAAGGAACAAGGGTGATGTCCTCACACAGAAGAAGGACAGAAGAGAGTGTACCCATTCCCACACACCCTTCCTATAGAGGCATTAATTCATTCATGAGGGCAGAGCCCCATCTTCCAACCCTGTTTTTTTTTTGGATGAGTTCAAACACATGAATTATTGGAGTCACATTCAGACCATGGCAACTAGGCAGGAAATATTGAGGCTGACACCCCACCTGAGACCTTCACTTGGTGAGAGAGGTGAGTAAGCAGATGAGTACCCAGGGTCTACAAGAGGCATGCTTCCCCTTCCTTGAACAAACTGGATTCTCTTCCTAACCCCGCAAAGACACTTCTTCATAAATATTCAACAAACTCTAGTCCTAAAATCTATAAGTGTGTACAGACCCTAGCCAGAAGCCTGCCCAGACACCAGTAAATAGGGTGCACAGCTCGCAGGCAAAGGCCCTCCGAGATGACAGCTATGTAGGAGGGCAGGCCCTAGCCAGAGGAATGCCAAGCTACAATCCCAAGTGTGAAAAGGCCCTAGACAAGTGTGCACAGGCTGATGGACAACAGGACAGCTCAAGGATACAGAAGGCCACCACTCTGAACCCAGGAATTGGTGCAGTGGTGAACAGCAGAGAAAAGGCTACTCAGTGGCTTCCTGAGGATTGAAGACCACTGAGTGAGCAAAAAGTTGGCTCAACAAAGGTGCAGCAGGCTGCATCTTTTGAAATGAGAAGACATGTAAACAGATCTGTAAACCAGACTCCCAGATCACCTGAGGCAACCCCACAGGTCAATGAGATGGAATAATCTGATACTCAAGCACCTAGATTTCCTGAACTGGCAGTTAAAGAGGATCTAGAAAAAATGAAATCAGAAATAATTTCTCAGATAATAACAGAGATTATGTCCATAGTGCAAGACATGATTAATAAATCTACAGCAGATACAGATTAAAAAAATAGAGGTGCTGAAGAACATAATAGATTCCCAACATAGGAAACAAATGGAATCCATAAAGCAGATGCAGATTTCCAGGAAATTTAAAAACTCTGCAGCAAAATGAGCCAATGAGAGGAAAAAATTGCAGATATAGGACACAGAATTGCAATTAGTGAACAGGAAAATAAAGATTTCTTAAAAATAGTAAGGGACCACAAGAAATCAGTAGAACAGCTGCTAGATGACATGAAGAAGAATAACATAAGACTGATTGGAGTTAATGAAGAATCAGGAGAGTACAAATGATCAAAAATAAAACAAACAAATAAACAAAAAAACTGCTCACAAAAGTAATGGCAGAAAACATCCCAAGCAGGGGAAAAGAACCTGACATACAGGTAAGTGAGGCGTTTAGGACTCTAACTAACTATGATAAAAAAAAATCTACACTGAGGCTGTAATAGTTAAGATTCCAGAAATCCAACAGAAGAACAAAATTCTACAAGCAGTTAGAGAAAAGAAACAAATCACATACAAAAGAAAGCCCATCTGTATCATAGCAGACTTCTCAACACAAGCCCTTAAGGAAAGAAGATCTTGGAGTGAAGTATTTGAAGCCCTAAAGGAAAGCAATCTCCAACCCATAATGATTCTTGCAAAGCTATATATAAAAAATAATGGAGAAATAAGATTATTTTCATGACAAACAGCACCTGAGGAACTTCATGAATACCAAACCAGCACTCCTAAAAATTTTAAACAATACCCAGGAAAAGACAATGAGGATCATGACCCCAGGGCCCAGAAGAATGAATCCACCAGGCATAACAAGAAATTAAATGCAAAGTGGGAGAATCCAACAAAAAGAAAAGATCATGACAAGGATAAGGCAATACATATCAGTAATAACCATCAATATTAATGGTCCCAATTCACCAATCAAAAGAAATAGACTAGCAGAATGGGTCAAGAAGCAAGATACAACAATATGCTGCATACAAGAAACACACTTAATTTTTAAAAATCATAGAAATAGAGTTAAAGTGTGGAAAACAATATTCCATGCAATAGGAACCCCCCCAAAAGCAGGAGTAGATATCCTATTTGTAGATCAAATGGATTTCAAACCAACATTGATTAAGAGAGACAAAGATGGACACTACATCCTTATGAAGGGAAAAATCCAAGAGGAAGAGATGACAATCATAAATATATAGGCACCAAATACTAGTATGCCCAACTATATAAAACAAATACTAGTGGACATGAAACATCAAATAAGCACTAACACAATAGTAGTGGGAGACCTCAATTTGTGACCACTGTCACAAATAGATAGTCAACTAGACAGAAAAGAAACAATAAAATACTAGAACTCAAATTCTGGAACAAATGAATGTAACAGATATTTACAGAGTGTTCCACACCACAAAATCAGAATACACATTCATTTCAGCTGCTCACAGGTCATTCTCCAAAATAGACCACATACTTGCTCACAGAACATGTTTAAGTAAGTGCTAAGGAATTGAAGTTATCTTCTGTATTTTACTAGACCATACTGCAATGAAATTGGAGATCAGTAACAAAAGAAACTGCAAGAATTTCACAAACACATGGAAATTAAACAACACACTTCTGAATAACCAATGGGTCACTGAGGAAGTTAAAAAGAAATCCAACAGTTTCTACAATTAAATGACAATGTCAATACAACATATCAGAATCTACAAGGCATAATAAAAGCAGTCTTATGAGGGAAATTTATAGCAGTAAATACTCATATTAGGAAAACAGAGAGAGCTCAAATAAACAAACTGATGCTAAACCTCAAGCTTCTAGAAAAAGAAGAGCAGGGCAAACCCAAAGTTCATACAAGGGAGGAAATTATTAAGATCAGAGCAGAAATCAATGCAAAGGAGACTAAGAGAATGATACAAAAAATCAATGAAAGAAAGAGTTGGCTCTTCAAAAGAGTAAACAAAATTGACAAACCCTTAGCAACCTCATCAATTAAAAAAAAAGGAAAGAAAAAAACCCAAATCCATGCAATTAGTAATGAAAGGGCTGAAATTACAACAGACCCAGCAGAAATCCAGAAGATCATCAATACCTACCTTGAGAACCTACATGTCAATAAGATGGAAAACACAGAAGAAATGGACAGATTCCTAAAATGTATGAATCACTGAAGTTGAATGAGGAAGATCTAAAAATTCTAAACAATGTAATATCAATCAGCAAAATTGAAAACATAATTAAAAACTTACCAATGAAGAAAAGCCCAGGCCCTGATGGCTTCAGTGCTGAATTCTACAAGACATTTAGAGAACTATTGCCACTAGTTTAAACTGTTCAATGAAATTGAGTGGGGCGTGGTGGTGCACACCTGTAATCCCAACCCTTGGGAGGCTGAGGCAGGAGGATCATTTGAGTTTGAGACCACCTTGGGCTACATAGTGAGTTCCAGGTCAGTCTCAACTACATAGTGAGATCCTGTCTCAAAAATTAAAAACAAAAACAAAAAAAATTGAAAGGGAAACAATATTCCCTAATTCATTTCTGGAAGCAAGCGTCACCTAATCCCCAAAGCAGAGAAAGGCTCAGTTGAAAAAGAGAACTATAGGCCAACCTATCTAATGAATATAGATGCAAAAATCCTTAATATACTGTAAAATAGAATCCAGAAGATCACCAAGAAGATCATATACCCTGAAAAAGTGTGATTCATCCCAGGAATACAGGGATGATTCAACATATGCAAATCAATAAATGTAATACACTATATTAACAAAGCCAAGGACAAAAAATACAATCATCTCAATAGATACAGAAAAAGCATTCAAGAAAATTCAACACACATTCATGATAAAAGTCCTACAGAAAATTGGAATAGACATTCTCAATCTCAAACCTAATAAAAGCCATCTATGAAAAACCAACAGCCAATATCATACTAAATGGTCAGAAACTGAAATCCTTGACACTAAAAAATCAGGAACAAGACAAGGATGTCCACTATCACCACTCCTGTTCAATATAGTTTTGGAAACATTAGCCACAGCAATTAGACAAGAGAAAGAAATAAAAGGAATAAAGGGAGGAAACAAAGAAGTCAAGTTGTCATTATTTGCAGATAACATGTTATTGTATATGGAAGACCCCAAGAACTCCACCAAAAGTCTTCTAGACTTAATAGCCAAATTCAGCAGAGTAGTGGAATACCAGATCAACCAGAAAAATCAAAAGCTTTCCTAGACATGGACAACAGACTCAATGAAAAAGGTCTGGAGAAACAACTCCCTTCACAATAGCATTCAAAAAATAAAATACCTATGAATCAACCTAACAAAAGAAATCGAAGACCTCTACTCTGAAAACTGTAGCACTCTGAGAAAAAGAGATCAAATATGATATTAGAAAATGGAAAGACATCCCTTGCTCCTGGGCAGGAAAAACTAATGTAGTGAAAATGGCCATACTTCCAAAACTGCTATATACATTCAAGGCAATCCCAATTGAAATCCCAGCAGCATGCTTCACAGAACTTGAGAAACAATCCAAAAATTCATTTGGAACAAGAGACCTAGAATAGCAAAAGCAACTCCAGGCAACAAAGACAAGGTAGTGGGTATCACAATCCCCAACTTGAAATTATACTACAAAGCTACTATGATAAAAACAGCATGGTATTGGCAAAGAAACAGATTTGAGGGTCAGTGGAACCAATTAGAAGATTCAGTAACAATTCCAGACACACTCAGCCACCTCATTTTCAGCCAAGGAGTCAAACAGCCTCACTGGAGGAAAGATGGCCTCTTTAATAAATGGTGCTGGAAAAATTGGATTTCAACTTGTCAAAGATTAAAACTAGACCTAAACCTCTCACCATGCACTAAACTAAAATAAAAATGGATTAAAGATCTAAATATTAAAACAGAAACAGGCTGGAAGAGAGGTTAGGTAGAATTCTTGAAGACATTGGCATAGGAAAAGATTTCATGAACAAAAAACCTCAGCTGCACATGAACTAGCACAAACAAGGAACAAGTGGGATGCCTTTTTATTAAAAAGCTTCTGCACAGAAAGTGAAACTACCAGCAGTGTGAAGAGACAACCTACAATGTGGGAAAAATTTTTTTACCAGCTGTTCCTCAGACAAAGGCCTACTATCTGGATTATATAAAGAACTTCAAAAAACCAGACCTCCAAAATTTAAAGACCTAATCCAAAAATGGGCATCTGAAATAAACAGCCATTTCTCAGAAATAGCAAATAAATATATGAAAAATGTTCAAAATTTCTGGTCATTCAAGAGATACAAATGAAAACAACACTGAGATTCTACCTCACCCCTGAAAGAATGTCTGCTATCATGAAATCAACCAACAACAAATGTGGCAGGGCTGTGGGGAAAAAGGAACATTTTTCCACTGCTGGTGGGAGTGTAGACTGGTGCAACCACTGTGGAAATCACTATGGAGATACCTCAAAGAACTAGGATTAGAGGTCCCATTTGACCCAGCTATTCCTCTCCTGGATATCTTCCCAAAAGATTTAAAAGAATCATACCACAGTGATATAGGTGCACCCACGTTCATAGTGGCACAGTTTGTAATAGCTAAAACTTGGAAACAGCCCAATTGTCCATCAGTTGGAGACTGGATAAAGAAAATGTATTTTTTAATATATAAAATGGAATACTACTCAGCCATCAAGAATGAGAAATTGGAGAAATTTATAGCTAAATGGATGCACATTGAGGTGATGCTTTTAAGTGAAATAAATAGAACGCACATGTTTACATATCAAATAGTTTCTCTGGTGTGAGAAACAAAGTATAAATAAGGACTAAAAGGTATAATAGCTAATGTGAAATAGGAAGGAAAAGGGCAAAGGGGAAGGGGCAGTGGGAGGGGTGGGGAAAGGAAAGAAAGGAACGGAGTTAATATGAGAAAATAAAGAAGTGGAAACAAAGTATTTGTAAATAAACAGCGGGGAGGGGTTGAAAGGAGGGCAGGGGAATGGGGAAAAAATAAGAATCAAGATATTTTATGTAGGGCTGAAGATTTAGCTCAGTGGTTCTGCTGCCTGCTTCGCAAGCACAAGGTCCCAAGTTTGGGTCCCGGTACCACAAAAAAAAAAAAAAAAAAAAAAAAAAAAAAAGTAAAGGTACAAATCTCCAATGATGAATGTCATTATATTGTATAGCTAAAATGTACCAATAAAATAATTTTAAAAAAAGAAAGAGAAAAAGACTGTCTTTGTGCTATTGTATTGCCTTTGCCAACTGTCACTTGAGTATATTTGTGCAGGAGTATTTATAGGCTTTCTATTCTACGTCATGGATATATAGTCTGTTCTTTTACCAGTGCCATACTTTGTTGATTACTGTAGCTTTATAGCAAGCCTTAAAAGTCAGGTATTGTCAGCTTCCAACTTTCTCCTCATTTATCATTCTAAAGTTTACATATAAACACTGGGTCTTTTGCCTTCCTCTTTAAGCTTTAAAATCAGCTGTCAACATCCACAAAATAACACTCTGGGTTTTGTTTTGTTTTGTTTTTTGGTACCATATTGAACTTGTAATCCCAGAGTTGAGAAAAATACACGTTTTAACAATATTGAATTTTATAATAAATGGATACAAAATATCTCTCCATTGTCTAAGTTAGATTTTAAAAATTTCTTTTGATATTGTTTTATAGTCTTTTATATATGTATCCTGTACATACTTTGTGGGCTTCATACTTAAGTTTTTTGTTTTTATTATTGTTTGGTGTTCATATAAATGGTGACACCCATGTTTTCACAAAAAGGATTGAAGAAATGTCTTTCCAAACATCAAAATGGTTAAAATAGTGGAGGTTTTGTGTATTATCTACTGTGAAATAAGGCTGTTTTGTGCTTTGACCCTGGTGGTCCACCTTTCCCTCAAAATGAGCTTTGGGCAGAAAAACAGTGATGTTGCGTGAATGGCTGCTTAGCCACCAGATTCTAGGAGAAGGAAAACCGTTGGGATAGGCAGGTAGTAAGTGGAAAGTCTGAGGTAGTCTTGAAAACCCTTGAGGAACTTAAATAAAGCCAAAGCACTGGAAAACTTGGCAAGAAAAAAAAAGTAAAAACAATTTTCTATTTTGAATACCCATAATTTTCTAAGGCCATCAAGAAATTCATTTACCTTACCAACTATTAAACTTCATTCTGTGTATCTTCTTCCTAACTGTAGAAATACCAGGGACACAGACTGGGCAGACCTTGAAGTACTTTGTAAAGTGCCTAGCAGTAACTCAAAGCTGAGTGAGACCATTCCCCACAGGTACCCTCGCCTTCACAGCAGACTTATCTACCATCTTGGAGGAGTTGGCTCATAAGAGCCAGAGCCCACTTGGGTTATCATAAGCAGAAAGGAGAGTTACTAGGCTCTGATAGAAGCCTGAAGATAGGTGGTATCCTCTTAGGTCTGTGAGAGTCTAGGAGAAGACTGGAAAAAAAGGGGTAAAATCAAGCACAGAAATGAAAGCATTCTTGTCATACCTATCTAAAACAGAGCCAAGAGCCACGGAGGAGAACACTCCTGTCATCAAGGATGGCAGCAGGAATTGTGCCCTAAGCCTATCCAAAGGGACAGCCTGCTGTGATTTTTAAGAAAACTAACTTTACCTAGTAACCAATAACGAAATGGTCCACTGTGACATTAAGGGTAGCTGCCCTGCACACTGTTCAGAGCTCGCCAGCTGCCGTAAAGTATTGCTAATACCAAAAAACTTGCTTTCAAAACAGTCTGTGTAGTTTTTTTCTCTCTCACTCCACTCAAAACCCCAACTTTCCTTTGTTCTTAAGACACATTGGAGGGCATCCTTTCTCCACATACCTGGGATTGCAATCCCAATATTTTTATTAGTCTTAAACCATTTGCTTGAAGATTTATCTATAACTTTATTTAGCCTTGGCACCACAAAAGCACCTAGGTGTAATGGGAAACCCACAGGGGAAATCCCCCACTGTAGCTTCTTAATTGATGCTTATCATGGCTTTTTCTTCTCAGGATAAGCAGATGGATCAAAGAGACAGACTATAAACTATGCTGCAAAGAGAGGAGTACACAGATATGTGCACTTTCTCAGAGGACTCCCTCTATACTTGCATCAAAAGAGCCCTTGCCAAATCTCGAGGGGCCTCAGAATCAACTGGAACATTGGTGTAACTCAGCTTTGCAGGCCCCCATCCTGGAGTTTCTGATCCTCTGGGTCTCAGGCACCACTGATAATCTGTATGTCTGACAAGTGCCCAGGTGCTGTTGTACCAACTGCTCTGAAGACCATTCTGTGAGAACTACAGTCTCCAGATCTCCTGTGCCTAGTTTACAAATTGCCCTTGCTTGGTCATGGGTCCTGAGGAACATACAATCACAACATTCCTTCACCTTATTTGGGAGTCAGAGTGACAAGACTACCTAATTCTTTGACTGAAACTCTTCTAGAGGCTACCTGGCTTCTCAGCTCTTTCTCTTTGTACATTTGTATTTTCTCTCACTTAGATCTAGCCTTATTTCCTCTCAGCATGTAGGGACAGGAGTCTAGCCTCTTGCTTCATGACATCCAAGTTTATTACCAAACAGAGACCAATGAAAGCCAAGTTCTCTGGCCAAAAGAAACTGATTGGATAGCTTGGGTCACGTGACTCCCCTCCTTTGGTGCAGTCTTCCGGAAAGAGACAGAGAGGGACAAGTGAGTAAGCAGCATTCCTCCTCAGTCATAGACTCTAGGATCCTCCACTGTCTGTTAATATCAAGCTTGCTTGTCCTTCAGATCACACTAATGCCTGACTGGATTTATTCCTGTTGGTTAGGTATTGGTGTCAAATGTGGTCTCCTTTGAGTGTACTCTCACTGGCCATCTAAAGAGCATGAACCCAACACCGGGAAGCAGATTACAGCTGTCAGAGCCAGGCTCAGGTGTTGGACTGCTCTGCCACCAATTCTTGCTAAGCTACCCACCCATGCCTCATCATGGCTGGACGACCATAGGGGTTAATCATATGTGTGCTCACCTTGACCCCAGGCACCCCACTGTGAGTTGGTGCACACTGGCCCCTCAGATTGGACCTCTTATCCCCACTGTATGGAAGAAAACACTGGGTGAAGACATTCAGTGAAAGGGTTAGAAGCTCAGGTTTTATCTGGTCCAAAGCCCATAGTATTAACAATCTCTATGTGAGGCTCTCTGAAAGTTGTATATGCCAGACATACCTCACCAAGTACCTGCAAACACACTATATCATTGTATAGTATGCCTACATTGTATGCATATGAATATGAGTGTAGTATAGTGTGTGTGTGTGTGTGTGTGGGTGTGTGTAGTTAAAAATATCCATGGCAGCTGACACCAAACAATAAGCAAGTTGTAATGCTCCCAACTGAGTGAGTATAAACAACTTTCATAGAATATAAATAATATTCAGACAAGGATACTTGGTGACCAGGGTGAAAGAAGACAGAAATAAGGCCCGTCTATAATTATGTCTAAACCTAATTAGGGATAAGGACACTCTGCAACCACAAAATTAACTAATAATCATCTGTTTCTTTACCAGTGGCAACATTAGCCCCATTCAATCCTCCCGCTGCCTAGATAACAATTACCTAGATACTCTCAACATCAAGCACTTATACTTCCTAATAACACCAATCCAGAGCCAGCCGTCACTCCTCCAAACCACCTGAGAATCTCCCAAGAAGCCAGTATCCTGCAAGGAGCACCCTGGGTCCTCTTTGAAATGCCTCATTCTCCAGTGTGTGCTTTCCTCTGCAGAAGGAAGGTAAATAAACCTAACTTGCATGGTAGCTACTAACTCACCCACAGGACATCTTCAGGGAAAGGATGATGGATGGATGGATTATAAAACACATTGGTGCACCCCTTCAACCATGACATTTAAGTGAGCATTCACTCCTTTGGGAGTGAGGTTGCAGATCATTTATTCTCATAGCTGTAGACAGTCTCTGTAAGTATAGCTCAGATTATTCATCGGTTCTACTGCTCAAGGGCAGTTTGGGGTATGTGTTATTCAGCTTTCTGTTACTGTAACAAAATTATGGACATAACCAGTTTTAAAAAGAAAAAGTTTCATAGTTTTGGAGGGTCCAGTCCATGGTTAGTTGTCCCCAAGACTTTGGATCCTGATGAGGCAGCTCATCATCGTGGGAGCATACAGTGGGGAAGCTACTGGCTTCACAGCAGCTGGAAGCAAAGAGAGGAAGAAGAGAGGCTTGGGCCCAATGTCTCCTCTGATAGTATGGCCCTGATGATCTCACTTAATCCCAGCTGACTCTACCTCCTCAAGGTGCCTCCACTTCCCAGCAATCCACGAGCACAAAGTAAGCCTTTAATGCAAGGGCCTTGTGGGACATTCAAGATCTAAATTACAAGAGCGACTGTGAATAATGCTACCAAGCCCATTCTATTATATGCCCTTTGATACACAAATATGTGCATTGCTATTGGCTTTACTCCTAAGAGTAGAACTGTTGGGATATTCCTAAGAGTGGAATTGTTGTTCCTATTGACTTTATTCCTAACAGTGGAAAGATAATAAGTATATCAAAGTGGCTTTACCAAGCATTCCTCTAGCAGGGCACCAGAGTTCATGGACTTTTTAGCTTTTAATCCATATATCATAGGAAAAGGAGGATGAGGATAAGGAAGAGGATTAAGGAAAGGAGAGTAGTGGGCCTGTAGAAATGACCTCTTTTCCCTCTTAGATCACCCACCAGAGGATATAAAATGACTCCACTGGGTTTTCCCATTCTCAAAATAATCCAACTCTGGAGCCAGTGCAGCAGGTCCCTCTGTCCTCAAGGTTGGCAGTGATTCTTTTTAACACGTGCTTGAGGCAAAAGCCCAGATATTCCATGATATGTTTTTTAGGGATGATTGAGCCTGGTTAACCACTGCCAAACTGCCCCAGGGACCAACAAGATCTGGCAGCAATCATGGCCGAGCATGGCCAGGGAGGGAAGAGGCCAACACACAGCAAGTTGGTATTTTTGTTTCACTTATTCTGCAAACTTGCTGTGAGATAGTTGTCCCAAGTTTAGAGTCAGCAAACAGAGCTGACCCAGCTCTATAAGCCAATGATGACTTGGTGACTTGGCCAGGCCCAGAGTCTATGGAGCAGGAAAGCATTAGCAATTGTTCTGGTTGATGGGACTCTGACGACAATGAGAATTCATGGCTGTTTCTGGGTAGTTACTGCCACACATGGGAGTGGTCGGAGCCAGAGCCAATGTAGAATATTTCAGTTTGCTGGGTGTGTGTACATTCTATTTCCTTCTCCAGATTAAACACATTCTTTCCCAAAGCGCCTCTGCTGACAGCCTTCTGAGTGTAAATGGTATGAGATGTCTGCATTCTATATTCGTTTCAAGTTGAAAGGAGAGCAAGAATAAGATTATATTTTTAGAAGCGGGGATAGACAGACTGGATGGGGTTGAGAGGAAAAGCAAATTCCACCAACCAAGCTCACAAAGGCTTCTCTCAAATGCAAATGTGCCATCAGATCACAGGGAAGTCATGTGCTACCTCAGAGTGGACTGCCACAAGAATGTAGAGTCCGATCTCTTTTCTTCTTTCCATTTCTCAGAGAAAATTCAAGAAAAAAAAAGTAAAAAAAAAAAATTCTCAAAATAAATAAAATAAGGAATGAAAGACGATTTCCCATCTGGTTGGAGTAGAGCCCTGCCCCAAATCAAGGAGACAAACCAGATACATGCCGCTCAAGGAAAGAGCTTTGATGAGTAAGGCAAGAATTCCTGTTGCAAAATACATGTAACCTGAACGATGGGAAAGAGGATGGCATTTACTGGCTCAGTATAATTTGTTAAATACTTCTCAGTTTCTTGTTTCCAGTTCAAAACAATTTAATTTTTAAAAAACCCACTGAATTCCTTCTGTGCACAGATGCTTTACTAAAGCCTGCAAAAAGTGCTGGTTAATTGAAGAGGCAAAAATGCATAAGTGACAGCCCTTCTCCAAAGAACCCAGGATCCAGATGAGGAGACATAGGACCCAGGGCAGTACTGGAGGGTGACATGAAAACTCTGTGGAACCTGTGAGACTTTAGGCCAGTAGTGTGGACTTCAGGCTCCCATCTATCTTGGCCTCTTAGCTTCTGAGAACCTGCAGGATTTCCCACTCCTCCCCCTTGTTCTGAGTGGCTGGTATTATAAAGTCTAATTTTTATAATAGCAAAAGGTTAGATGCACATGGAATCCCAGGGTTCTAAGATAGGTTGTTCTCTTTGTTACACAGCATTATCACAGCACAACTGACTGATTTAGAACCAAAACAAACAAACAAACAAACAGGCCACTCTTTGGCTAAGTCATCTGTTATCTGCTCAGCACCACCAGGAGTCTACCCAGGTCTTGGAGCCGTAGGTCCTAGCACACAGATGAAAAGACAGAAGCAAAGCAGAGGATACAGCTCTTAGGAAATCAGGTCATCAACCCCAGCAGCTCTTTCCAACATGGAGAATGAGCATACTTCACACATTGGCAGCCAGGGATGGCGGCCTCTCAGGCATCCCTATGGGTCCCAGTTTTAACAGTGCTGAGTTGTAAGTGACTGTTTCTCCCACCCTTCACAGCATCCTTCAGACCATTCCTTCCTCAGTCTTTCCACATTCATAGAAGTCCCAGCTCTTGTGGAAACTCTTTGTTTCTGTAACCTAATAGTGACTCTTCTGCTCAACCTCTGACTGATACATGTTTTTTTCACCCCAAAGTCATGAATGACAAAAGAAAGTGAGGTGTATTTGGGGACTGGTTTGCAGAATTACATGGTTGCCTCACACCAACATATTTGATGAGCAAGGGCATAGCCACGCAGCTGTGGGCAGCATTGCCAGAAGAAGGTCTATGGGTCTGAGTCTGTGTTCATAATGCTTCATAGAATTTAGAATAAGAGAGTTCAGGGGTCCTTAAGGCTGGAACCCTATTCTATTCATGAGCAAAAGTTCATCATTTCATTGTAATGGCACTCATGGGTCTGCAGGGCAGCCCTGGATCTGTTGGATCCAGCTGGGTTTGGTTGGGTTGTGTCCTATGTGACTTTTATTCTGTAACCCAGAATGAAAGAGCTGCAGCTACCTGGAGTGTGCCCTTCAGAATCAGTGTGTACTTCTGCAACAGTGCTGCATAACCAAGAGAACAAATCCCACTTCCCCTAGGATTCCATGTATGTCCAACCTTTTACTATTATATAAATTAGACTTCATAATCATCCCTCCTGCTGCAGTTACTCAGTTCTTGATGTAGGAATTTTACTGGTATGATGACTATAGAAGATACCTCCAATGTGAAATGTCCAACTCCAAGAGAAAGGACAGGCCATTTTTAGGGTGTAGAAACAAAATATTTAACTAATGCTTAAACCTGTATTTTTTTTTTTTGAGATAGGGTCTCACTATGTAGTTGAGACTGACCTGGAACTCACTATGTAGCCCAGGCTGGTCTCGAACTCACAGCGATCCTCCTGCCTCAACCTCCTGAGTGCTGGGATTGCAGGCGTGTACCACCATGCTCGGCAAACCTGTATTTTTAAAAATCAAAAACAGAAAAGAATCTTAACCTTTTGGTAGTTAATATATGGAATGGCATGGGATCTCCAATGGCTCTGTATGCCAACCATATCCCCTGGGATACTGAAGGAAGGGTGGAAATTTCATAACACAAATAATTTGACAGGAATTTTCTTTCTTCAGTTGGAATCCTAGAAAATTAAGTCCTAACTTTAAACATCCAGTGAATATAATGAATTAGCATCTCCATGTGTGTCTAGAATAGCATTAGCTGGCTGCGCACTCCAAGGAGGAATGCAGGGAAATTATTCAATCATTTTTTGTAGGGCTTAATTCAGTGGAGGATGGCTGTATGAGACCATCATGTTCAACAAGACATTTTTGGAAAAACATGGAAAACAAGAAGTATTAAAATATTTTTCCATTGAAGTCTCTATCAAAAATTAAAAAAAATTCACATATCACTAGACAAAAGGACACTTAATTCTGGAATATTGTCTTGGTTCAACAATAAAAGTGACTAGAAGAATGCACAGAAGACAGTATGGCAACAAACTGAAATGCATCCTTTGGTCAGCAAACACCACTGCCATTCTCACAGAAAAATTGCTGAAGAAAGAAGGATTTGAACAAGCATGCATCGTGGGAGATTATAAGCAGATCAAGTCCAGATGTTTCTAACAAGTTTTAGCTTATGAGATTTACCAGATTGGTTCAATAATGAAATTCACAAAGAAGTACTTTTGGTGAGTAACTATAATAAAGATGCACAAGGAAAGATAATCTGAACAACTGATTTTTTTATTAGATACATGGTCTTATGAGATTAAAAATGAATCCTGAGATAAGGCTACCTAGAGAGCATTAGCTGAGAAACACGCTTACAAAAGAGTATCATTCATAGATAAATGCTCATAACAAATCCCTCACACCCAGAAGTGATACAAGGTATTGATGATGTTGGAAAATTAATCAAAGGAAGATCTTTAAGATCAAGTAGAATTTTTACAATACTTCCTATTAAAAGAAGACTGACTTTGAAATGTTTCTGAGCCACATAAAGATCTGTACGTTATGTCACAACAAAGAACTGAAAATATTGTTAGATTGGAAAATGAATTACATATTTTTCTTTTGCAAAAAGACCAGCATTTCAAATTTGCTGTCCGTTTCTGTGATGGCAAGTGACTGTCACAGCTTTGCTATTTAACAAACATTTTCTGTTTAAAAGAAGTGCCTTATTTGTCCCTTTAAGATAAAGACATTTAAGTACAAAGAAAAAAGACATTTTTTCAAAGATATGTGTGGTATGAAGAGAGGATTTGTAAAAGAGATATTCTCAACATGTGTGGATTTTCCCTCATATCATGTGGGTTAGCTACTAAAACTCTGCTATTTCCACACTTTAGAAATTTGGAAACATTTTCTAACCTGTCAAACAATCTCCCAAGGAAGCATTTCAATGGTTTAGAAACAATTTCTTTAAAATATATATGCACAAACCCTTCTGATTGGTTTGCAAAAACAAATGAAGGTCACCAAGGGGGGAAATTTTTGCAAGAAAAATTCCAACAAATCCTTTTGCAAAGTTGGTAGATATACTGAGAAATGTTTATTGTGATTTAGTAGGATAACCCATGCTATATTTATTGCATTTAATTCAATTTAGTAAAAACTTGCTATTATTAAATGAATTTTAGTCAACAAAATTGATAATTGCATAATGTTCAACCTAATATATGTGTTTGTGTAGCATCTAGAGACCTAAAATTGCATGACTTCCCCGAGAAAGGGTCTTGGACAAAGCCCATCCACGTCCATTCAGCAGAATGAGGAGTTTGAGGTACCAACCACGGCTCTGAGGAGCTCACTTTTATGTGGCCCCAGAACTACACAGACTTGATGCATGCTTCCATGTTCCAGGAAGATGGTGGGGTGGTGAACAGCAGACAAACAGCTGCTCTGAGATTTGGTATCCAGATGCTGAAATATAGCAACATGAAGAAGAGAAGGAAGGAAGTAGGTTCTCAGGACCTAGCAAGGGTCTGAAGCAAGAATTGAAGTACATGGGGAGAGCATGGAGAGAGGTTTCAAAGGAGAAGAAGGAGGCAGCAAGTGGCACTTTCTCCTTGACTCCCTGCATAGGAGGGGGCAGCTCAAACCTGCACACCCACAGTGACTACTGGTGATCCCAGAGGCATCCACAGGAAAATGTACCAGTGGAACAGAATAGTGGATGCAGTGTACTACAGTGGCTGGTGAGTTATTTGAGTTCAAACGTCCCCCAGGAGAGGGCAATTGGCCAGTAGTCATTTTGAAGAGGGGCCAATTGAGCTGGGAACTCAGAGCAGCTGTGGATGGGCCCCATCAGTGTGAGGCAGAACCGATTTCAAGTCTATAGAAGGTCAGGGAGCCACGTTCAAACCCACAGGGAATGGAGTTTAAGCCAGCAAAAGACACAAAGATTGTTGCACGCTGAACAAATCGGATTCCAGTCTCAAAGCCAGAAACTAGTTTGAGCTTCAGAACTAAAGGTTCAGGCCTGCTGAGATTATCCACTACCCTGCCACAAATCTATGGCTGGTTTATTAGGATTAATCAACATAGATCTGGGCTCTGTATGCTCAATTTGTCTACTATTGACAGCAGAAACATGCCTTTAATGGGCATTTTTTTCCTTTTCTTATTTTTGTTTTGTTTCTTCTTTATTGTTTGTTCTTATTTTTATATAAGTGTGATCATTGTTTCTAGTTTTTGTTGTTGTTGTTGTTTTATTCTATTCCTATTTTTATTTCTTCTTTTTTTCCCTCCTGTCTTCTTCACTAGTTCCCCCAAAGTTTGCATAATCGGTCTTTGTCCTCCAGCCTTGTTTTTAATCTCTTCCTTTTCTTCTATTTCTTTATTTTTCCCCCAGTCTCTTGAGAATTTTCTTCCCTGAGGGTAAAATTGCCATAGAAAGGGCATATTTACTCTATACAGTTTTCTGGTTTGTTTTAGATTTTGTTATATAACTATAAATCAAGTTCATACAGTTAAATGTGGCAAATCAATAGTTATAGTTTATCATTTTCTAGGCTGTGTTTGATGCTTTTGATATTGCAGATTGCACTACTTTAGCCAAGGTGATGTAATTGTAATTGGTTGTTCTTTCTGTTATGTCAAGACTGAGATTGCCTAAAGGTAATAAATAATATGATAGGCCAGTGCCAAAGAACCAAGGGCTAGACCAAATAGGTAGCAATTTCTGATCCCAATAAATTGAAGAGGTAGGATCTTGCAACAGACTCAAAACCTAAAAGCCAGCTCCACCTGGAAGACGTCCCTGAGAAATAGTCATTTCCTAACAGTTCAATCCATGCTTTCAACTACTAAAGAGGTGCTGTAAAGCATCTCTTCAGCAGATGAGCCCAGGAAACCTGAGAGATCCCTGAAACAATGACAGGAAGAACAAAACTGTCTCTGTGTGACAGCAGAAGGGAGAGAGAGGCCTCAATGATTGGATAAAAGAAGAATAAACAAGAGAATTGGAGATCTTGGAGGCAAAATCCCACATGAGAAAAGAACCAAGAGCTGAATGGGATAAAGTACATTGTAGAGCAAGGAGAAGAACTGAGAATAAAGTGTGTCCCCTTACCCATCCCAGACGCTGTGACCCTGTCTGCAGAGCTTAGATGCAACCCTAAAGTAAGGGGTAGAGAAACTTGAAATGAGAGAAAATTTCCACTACTGAGTCAAAACAAAAAGGGAAGGAAATTCAGGTTAAAGACAAATAGAGAAATTATATTTCCTGCCCACCTGCAGGGACAGCCCAAGATGACATTTCAATGGATCTTGACCACTAAGGGTGATGGAGTGCTTCCTTCTCATGGAGGAGGCCCATCCTTAATCGGGAATGAAAATTCCCTGAGAGTTGTACAGATTAAGCAGAAAATAGGTCATTTCCCAACTACTCCAAAAGCTTTTACAATATGCCCTTGGCTTGGAATTGGAGGAAAAGAGATACAGTTGTGAAGCAGAAGGGGTCAAATGATTCCTTATTTGTTCAGGCGCAAGAGCTTTAAAGCAAGTGCCTTCACGTTACCATTTCTTTGTCTTATCCCATACTCCCATCTTCCAATTCTTCAAAATAAATGCAGCATTTGATTAGAATGGGCAGATTTCTGAAAGCTAGAATACCAGGGGGGCTGGGGTTTCCATACATCTTCCCATCTTTCCCAGAATATTTCTACTAGGAAGAGACAGGTATGAAAGCAGCCAAAATTCAAAAGTATTGATTCTCATGATGAAAACATTTTTCATCATTCTCTGAAATTATATTGTCAATCACAGAAAGCAAATAGAGCGTGTGTTCTTGTTGATTGTGCCTATAAAAATGGATGAAGTGTTATGGACCATGGATTGCCAGGGAACTCAAAATATCTTCTAGGTGTCCACTTTTTGGGTTTGAAAACTCAAAGGAATGTCCATCTGCTTTATGAGCTCCACAGCCAAGTATATGTGTTCTAGGGTGTGGATTTTGAAAGTAATTTCTAGGTCATTTCCTGAGTTTTTTAGGGGATTTGGGGAGGGTTTCTGAGAACACACATTGCTGATGTGAAGGTGCATGAGCCAGATGGCAACCACCTTATCTTTACCAAGTTATAGATTACTCAATACTTAGAACAGAAGTAGATGATAGGGACACATGATATGATAAGATTGAGTCCCCAATTTCATTGATCTCATGGTCTAACTTGGAGTATGTACATATAGGCAAGGAGCTCAACACCACAGAAGGACTGTGATAGAATGAATGATCACATGAAAAGAAGCTGCAGGGAGTCTTTAGGGAAATGGAAGGCTTCCCAGAAGAAGTGGCATTTAATCCTAGCCACATGTTAAAGGGGAATCTCACGGGACAGCAAAAACAGTGGGCAAAGGCTGAGAGGCTAAGAGGCTCCAGGGGAGCTGAAGGGCTCCATGCAATGCAGGAAGCACAGTAAGAATTTGGTTTTCCAAGAGAGTTCATTCTGGCACAATTCATATTTGATAAAATGTGCCATTTTTAATGCACAGTTCCATGAGTTTTGAAGGATTCATATAATGATGTTACTACCACTGAGGCAGCAGATCAGAGTGTGGCAAACAGGCTGTTCAAGTGGGAATGACCTGTCAATCAAGACCAGGACACATGCACAGAACAGCTTCCAAGCCCTGCACCTGACACCAACCAGAGAATAGTATCTTCAATTCTTCTGGTACAAGATCAAGCAGGTTTTTGATAGGATGGCTGAGATCTGATGTCAGAATAGGGACATAAAAGGCAGCAGGCATTAAGCTCATGGCCACTGTGAACCTTTTCACTGGTCCACTCTGCCCTGTACAGAGTGTTTCTCTTTCTATTTCTTTTCGTACTTTATTTGCCCCACACTCACACTGCAGAGCACATTTTATTTCCTTTCTTTTCTTGCCTTTAGTTCCTTTAATAAATGTAAAACTCTGCAACTTTATTTCTTGTCCAATTCTTTGTTTGGGACAACAAAAGCTTGGGAAAGGCCCCTGGGAAGAGTCCATAGCAGCTAGAACCACTGTAACACTACCACAATCAAGATATGAAATGATTCTATCACATCCAATTTGCTCAAGTACCCTTTGTGGTTAATCCCTTCCCATTACTCTGAGCCTCTTGCAACCACAGATTTGTTTTCTGCCTCTATGGTGTGTCTTTTCCAGAATGGAATGTAAATGGAATCATACCATTGCTGGCCTATGAGTCTGACTTCTTAGCATTGTGAGAGGTATGATTACAAGATATAGCAAACACTTAAATTTTAAATATTTATCATAGTAAATGACATGTTGCCATTAATCTTCCTCAAAATCTACCCTCTCACCTTGAACACACTTATCCCATTACTCTTGCAATTTTCTGAAGCAATGTACAACACTTTCTATAAAATAAAAGCATTATGGTGTATCCTCATCCACTTGCTTCACTAGATCTGGCATCATTTAACTTAGGGCAAAATTACCATGAAAATCACCATGTTTTGAATTGATTCAGGACACTGAGGAACCCACAACAGTGCAGCTAAAGACACCAAGAAAGAGGACTTCCAGAACTGCTTCAGAAGGTGTCAAGAACCCTGAAATAAGTGTGTTCAAAGGGAGGGGGAAGATTTTTAAGAGGGATCAATGGCAATGTCTCTTTTACTGCAATAAAAATTTTAAGCTTTTACTACCTAGCACTTTTGAGATTCGTACGTGCTATTTTGTGGATATATGTGAGATTTTTGATGTTCTCAATTTGAGGAAATGAACCTTTTATATTTGTGATCTGATTCTAAAATTTCAAATCATTATTATATTTTTAAATGCCCAGAGTACTGGGAGAGGGGATTCTGTAATTATAGCTGTTTACTTCCCCTTCCCTGCTCTCCATCTGAAATATCACCACCAGCAATCATCTTCAGAGAGAAAGCACTCACTTACTCCTAATCCTTTTGCTGTCTGTGGACCTTACAAGGTCTTCCCAGTCCATAAACTATTGTGAACCAGAGAAGTACTGCACATTGACAGGTGTTGTCACCAGTTCCTGTGGGTGGGGAAGTATTGTCACTTGCCCCAAAGAGACTTAAGGACAAAGACGTTCCTCCCATATGTGGTTTTCCACTACCACCTCATACAAGCAAACACACCCACCCCTTCTGCCATCTGCCAGTTGACATATCATGTCATAACAGGTGTAAATTCTAATGGAAAGCACACCTATGAATAGACAAATAAAATGAAGCCCACTGAGACAGTGGTGCTTACTTTTGGATGATTTATTGGATTCATCTGGGGAGTTTTAAAAGCTATTGATGCCTGAGTTTCACTACCAGAAATTCTTCAGTAATTGGATTCACTGTGTCTTGGGCATTGGAACCTTTAAAAACCTCCCTAGAGTGTTTCTCATGTGTGGCCAAGGTTGAGAACCTCCAAATTAAGGAAATTCAGCAACCCGAGGGAGAAGTCTAAGTTTAACAAGCAGAATAGATGACTTATTAAAATAGTGCTAATGGAAGAGGCATATGAACTTAAATGAAAAACAAATGAGAACTCCCGAAGGGCATTCAACTGAACACAGAACAAAGATTTTCTAGAAGTAGGATAGTTTATTTTCTGAAATTACAAGTTCAATAGATTAATGAGAAGAGAATTTTCTTTCCTAAGAACCGAATTACTATTTTGGAAGGTCAAATGAAAGAAGTATTTTATAAATGAAGTGAGATTCGAGAAGCACTAAGAAAAGAGATATGGAAGACAGATCCAGGATATCTGAACATTAATAATGAAAGTTTATTAAAAGAGGAAAAGGGAGCAGATAGAGAAGTAATACATAAGGAAACTATGAAAGAAAATTTGTCAGGAGAAAAAAGTTTTGAGTCTTCAGGTTAAAAAAAGCAACAGAGCCCAAGTAAACTAATCATAATTTAAAAAACCACACTAGACCCCTAGTAATATTTCCCAATGAGATTTCTGAATTCTAAGCATGGAAAAGTAAATATTACATGCCTATGGAAAGAAATGACAGATTACTTACAATGGAAAAAAGTAGATTGGCAACAGATATCTTGTGGGCAACACTGGAGGTAAGACTGTGGAAAAATGCTTAAAGATGATGGAATGAGAACAATATTCCAAAAATCCTATACCAAGTCACAATATCAATCATCTGTCAAGGCAAAAGAAAGATATTTTTAGACAAGCAGAGACTCAGAAAGTCTATATAAAAACATGGATAATTTCTTTGTTAAGCTATTCCAGACCATAGAAAAGATGGGAGTCATTTCATATCTATTCAATGAATCTAGTTTACTCATACTGGAAAAATAAGATGTACAAAAAAAGTAAAAATCAAAACAAAAACTCACTACTCTAGGTTAACTTTATATACCATATAGATGCAAAAATTATAAAAGAAACATTGGCAAATTGAAGTCATAATTGTATTGAAAGTATGACATGCTATAATTAGGGAGAATTTATTCCAGGAATATAGATGGTGCAATTCCCAGAGGAATACATTTTTTGATAAATTTATGTCTCAGGGAATTTAAACACTATAAGGCACTATCTCAAAATAATGTTTCATAAATGTAGTCAAGCTGATTCTTTATATGTGTAAAAGCAAAGGAACAAGAATAGCTAAGGTGATTTTTCAAAGATACATAAAAATCACACCAAGATTTACCTTTGATAAAGCTACAGTAATTAAGATAGAGCAGAATGACAGTCCAGAAATAGAGCAACATAATTATGACCAGATAATTTCTAAGAAATAAATCCAATGAAGGAAAGTGATCATTTCTTAAAATGTCAATTTGATATCCATATGCAAAATAAATGAACCTCAACCTAAATAATACTGTTTAAACAAAAAATTAACTCAACAAAAATTATTGGCTGAATATCTATCTCCTACCATGTTTTTTTGTTTGTTTGTTTGTTTTTTGAGACAGGGTCTTACTACGTAGTTGAGACTGACCTGGAACTCACTATGTAGCCCAGGCTGGCCTCCAACGCACAGCGATCCTCCTTGCCTCGGCCTGCCGAGTGTTGGGATTACAGGTGTGCACCACCACGCCCGGCTCTCCTACCACATTGATTGGGCAGATTTTTATGACTGTATTTTATCATCATTTTCATCTTCTTCTGTTATCTATATAAAGGGATACAAAATGCCCAGTGACCAACAAGGCTTCTAATTCTTTATCTTGCCAATTTTATAAATCTTCCTCAATAAAGGTTTGGTTTAGGACCTTGCCTGACAAATGGCTAAAGCAGAAGACCATTAATTGTAACATGTCAATTTGACTGGTTTAAGAAAGGCCTTCGAGCAGTGACACTCACTTCTGGGTGTGTCTATGGGGTGCTTGCATAGATGATTGACATGCAGACCAGCAAACTGAGGGGAGACACCTAAGTCTGGCTGTGGGTGGCACCAGCAAATAAGCTCATAGCCTGGATGGAATAAAAATGGAGAGAAGAGGGAAGTTGGAGTGCATCAGAAAGAGTGTGTTTTCTACTGCCAACCCTAGGGGACATTCCAATTTCTTCCATCTTTCTTCCAGATTCCAGTTTCTTCTGTCTTTGGCACAGACTCGTATCAGTGATTCTCCAGGGCTAGTCCAGGCCTCAGTCTTGAAGTGGTGCTGTATCCTTGACCCCTCTTGTCCTGTAGCTCCCAGCTTCTTGAACTGAGCAGCTGCTGGACTGTCTGGCTCTCCGCTGCACAGACAGCCACTGTGGACTCTCCAGCCTACCTAATAGATCTCCTTGCAAAATTATATATACTGTATATAATTTTTCAAGATTAATGTGATTATGCATTGCAAACATACCAACAATTAAAAATAAAATTAAAACAACAAAGAAGGAAATTATGTTAATAAAAGGATCAGTTTATCAAGATTATCATGATCCTAAACATATACACACTTATATCAGAGTTCCAAAAGGCACAAAGCAGAAGTTAACAGAATTGAAACAGTCATTTTTACAGCAATAGTTGGAGATTTCAATAGCTCACATCTGATGATGGGTAGAATAATTAGACAGATGATCAGTATGGAGATAGGACTCAGACAGCACATACCCAGAACACTCCACCCCCAAACAGTGGAATATGTGGTCTACTCAAGAAAACTTGGCCAAGGGAATGTGAAAAAAAAGATTACTTATCACTCAAGAGACCTTGCAGTTTCTACTCTTTCTTGTACCTGCCTCTGCCATGGTAATAAGTCTAGAGTTGACTTCCATAGCATGACAGGCAATGAAAAAAGTACTAAAGCTGTACTAGACTAGTCGATAGCCAATGGATACCAAGTAAATGAGAGTACTCAGCCAAGATCAGGCAAACCATTACCTAGTTTATAGAAGATATCCATATGCCTCAGAGAGCTTATCTTAGCGAAGAAGAAACATCCAAATGATCTGAATATCACCACCTAAAGACTGGGTTTTGAGTTGGTTTGCTACTAATAGCTTAGTGATACACGTGGGATATATCAGGAGGGGAACATTTCTGAAATAAAAAAGAGGGCCCAGAGGACTCTATCCTTCTCAAGCATCCCTTCACCTCTGGGGAGTGAGAAGGAGTCACCAAAGAGGTTCCAGCTCCTAGCACTGCTATCACTCACCTTGTCACCCCCCGTGTGTTTTCTTAACAGTATTCATTCACAAGAAGGATAGATTGTGGGACCAATTTTCACCAACTCTGTCCCCTGGCAAATATTTACATAGGGTTAATTTTACAGGGTGATAGCATATGAGGAGTCTTGTCCTTCTTGGGATCAAAACTATAAAAGGAGGGATAACGAACCAAGACTGGCCCCAGAATAAACCATGAGGCAGGTATAACAAAGCCTTGGACAGCCTGGTAGGGAGTTGTAAATAAATATGGCTTTCAAAGTTGCCCATGCTTCATGAAAATAGCCAGGCCTTTATGTCTTCACCACACACACTCTCTCTCACTTCACAGAGATCACCCCTGGACAGGTCAGCCCTAAATGAGCTGACTCTCTCTCCTGGAGCCACCTCTGATGGATCTGGTGGCTGAAGACCACATGCTGATCATACTCCCCACAGCTGGGGATAAGTCTTTCCCCAAAGAGGCCTGGCCAGACACCTCTGGACCTGCCACCAGATACAAATGAGAGTTTAGTAACCATGCTGGGCCCTTAATCATATTTTATAGCCAAGGGTCTACAGGCAAATGTCACATCTAACAGCCAGTGTTTGTGGGGTGTTCTTGGCACTGTAAGTGTTGTAAGGACCATTTCCTTATTCTCAAATAGCTTATCATCCAGAGGGGAAAGACATAGCAAAATAACAAGGATAAAGACAAAATGAGATTGTGGCTAAGTGGAAGCACTGGTAGAGGGTTCTGGGAACAGAGAAGATTCACAAAGAAGAAATTAAAAATGTATGGCAGTGTAAATATTTTAGTACTGAGCAAAAGGTAGAGCCATTAAGAGATCTAGTTCAGAGAAGGACTTGCATAGTCAGGGAGGCTTTGTTGGAACCTGAAGGATGAACAGATTGTGGATACAGATAGCAGAGAGTGCCCCACTAGTGTGAGCAGCAGTGTGCATGAGGCCAGGGGTCACAGGGGCCCCAACCCAGATCTCTGTCTAGCTGAGGTCCCCACATCTGAGCCACACTCCCCCGGAGGGAAGGCCCAGAGTAGATTACAGGATCTGTTGATGCCACAAAAAGAAGATGCATGGCCTTTCTTCACCCCAGGGAGCTGCACTGAGCCTGATTAATAAGGAAGTCAGGCAGGGACCCCGAACTATCTCAGACTGAGCATGAGCAGACAAGAGAAGGACAATGTTAGCTCCCCTTGTGTGGCTTCTCTGCCATAGATGTGATATGGGCTGGCCAGGCATTTCCTTCCCATGTCTGCTGGCAGCAAGAATGGCAGCTGTCCCATCTGAAATCCTTGAATGCCTTCCATACCTAGGCTCCAACTCTGAGATCCACTTCTGTGGTCCAAGAACTTCCATTTCCCTGGAAGGTGCCATGAAGATCGAGCCCTTAGGATGATTCAGTTGTGTGTTCCCCTCAGCCAGGAGCATGGTGCTAAATGGCTGAATGTCCCAGCTGCTGCAAAGCCAGTCTCAGAGGCTGCCCACAGACACTGTAGAGCTCAGAGTTGACTGTGAGTTTTCTGTGCTTGCTCTCACCTACCTGTGTGATCAACATGACCACATTGCATGGCTTTCGAGACACCATTCCAAGTGTACCCCAGGAGAAGATGACATAGAAGACAAGGTGAAGACAGCCCTGGCAATGTGCAGCAGGCCACCCTGCTTGCAAAAGGGTTTTGCATTAGGAACCGTCTGACAAGCCAGCTAATGTATGACAGACCACATACAGTGGGTGCAGGGACTGAATCAGATGCCTTCATCTGTCTTGAAAGCAGGAGCTCTTCATCTGTCCTATACTTTCCATGACTCTTCCCCTATCAGGTGAGGTCACAGAAGGACCTCAGAGCACAGAAGGGGTGAGGTAGTGCTCCAGGGAGGAGGAAGCCTGAAGCCAGTTCTGTGTCAAATGGGCAAGGGTGACCAGGGAGTGGAATGTGTAATGCTAAAATGGCCAAACCCAGCATAGAAGAGCAGCCAGCCTCCTCCCCTGTGAACAGGAAGCTGCATTTGGAAACATGAATCCTAAATAGTGTGAGCCCTGGATTTGAGAGGCTGGTGTTTGCTGTTAAGCCCATCACCCATTGGAAGCTTCCCAGGGCAGTGTACATGGGCTTTATGAAAAGCCTATTGATGAGAGGAATTAGCCAGTATGACTTGCTCAAGAGCTGCCTAATCACCTGTTTTGTGAAGCACATTGCCATGACAGGACACGTGTGCAAGCCTTTGTGAGACACATAACCCGAGCACAGCTAGAGTAGCGCTGGCAGATCCTTCTCGGGATAACCCCCCACACCCACTGCATTTAGTGTTTCCCTCTTCCAGGCTGAGTGTGCGGTATTACTAACCCTTCCCTTAGACCTGGGTGGGTGTTAACATCACAAAACCGTCTTCCGTGCGTGGCGTCTCACCTCTGAAGCACTCCCTGTCTTCTAGCTGTAATCTGCAGCAAACTTTGGAGGGGGAAGGGCCTGGTGGACAAGGAGTTTTGAGACACCGAAGAGGATCAGCAGGTAGCAGGGATAGTCAGATACTAAAAGGAGGGGCACCAAGTCACACTTTTCTTCCCAATGAAGTAACTGAATCATGTTGTCCTCATTCCTCCCAGTGGGGGTGAGACGTTTTCATCTATCTTATTGACAGGGTGAACTCACTCGTTTCAGATTTGATGTGGATTTCTCCTCATCTTCTTTCTCCCTTGGGAGCTTATACAGGGTGGCTGATAAAGAAGAATGAAACCACGTCATTTGTAGAAAAATAAATGGAACTAGAGGTTATCAGGTTAAGCAAAATTGCCGGACACGGGAAGATAAGTATCACGACCTCTCTCATATGTGGAAACTAAAAAAATAAAAGCTAATTTGAAAATAGAAGATGGGCTGTTAGGGAAGGGAAAGGGGTCCAGGGCAAGGGAGAGGGAGCGAAGAAGAGGGTAAGGGGAAGGCAGTGCCGTAGGGAGACGCAGATACAAACACGAATGAAGCACTACACGTGTGTGCACGGAAATGTTTCTGTGAAGCTCCATTCATTTGTACAATAATATGATTGAATTATTATAATTCTTCTCTTTCAGTTTTTATTAGTGCATTTGCAGTACGTAGTGATCATATTCTCTATGCGGAGCTGGTCCATGAACATAACACACTATAATTCTTTTTTCATTCCCTTCCTCTCCTCTCCCTCCTCCCTCCCTCCATCTCTCAGTCCCCCCCCCACTTGCAAAAGATCTATGTACTTATTTCCTATTATCCATCTTTTATTTTGCTCTTTATTTATACTTTGTGCTTCTCATATAAGATAAACTCTGTGATATTTAAGTTAGTGTGTCTGATTTAGTTTACTTAATATTATTGTCTCAAGGTGCATTTATTTTCCTACCAAGTACTCAAGTTCATTCTTTTTATGGCAGAGTAGTACTCCACTGTATATAAATACTACATTTTCTTATTATATTCATCAGCTGCTGGACAGATAGGCTACTTCCAAGACTTAACTATTATGAATTGTATTGCTATAAACATAAGTATGCATGGACCACTGTGCTATAATGTTTTTAGGGGAACAGCTGGGTCAAATGGAATTTCTAGTTTTAATTTTTTGAGGAACTGCCATACTGATTTCCATAGTGGCTGAACTAGTTTACACCCCCACCAACAAATTAAATGAGTTCCTTTTTCCGCCACAGCCTCATTGTTATTTGAATTTTTTTGATGATGGCCATTCTTTCTGGAGTTCGATGGAATCTCAGTGTTTTGCTTTGCATTTCTGTAATGGTCAGAGATGTTGAACCTGTTTCATGTATTTGTTGGACAGTTGTACTTCTTCAGAGGAGTGCCTATTCATTTCACTTGCCCATTTTTTTGATTTGATCTTTTATTTTGAGGGATCTAATTATTTTGAGCTCTTTGTACATTCTAGATATGTTTTCTATTGGAGGAAGAGTTGACAAAACTTTTTTCCCATTTTGTAGATTGTCTCTTCACTCTGTTCGTTGTTTCCTTTGCTGTGCAGCAGCTTTTTAAAAAAATTATTCTTTGTTTGTTTTCTTTGTCTTTTTGTTTAAGGCAGAGTCTCCCTGTATAGTTCAGGCTAGTCTTGAGCTCATAGCAATCCTCGTGCCTCAGTCTCCAGAGTGATGGGTTTACAGGCATTTGCAGCCACACCCTGCCAGAAGCTTTTTAAAAAGTGGCTACAGGAACTGGAAGTGGGCAGGCAGGTACCAGCAGAGCCTTGAGCACATGTCAGTACCTGTTATCCCCAGTGTCTGCTGGGCTGTTTGTCCCCAGCCTGGCTCCCATTGCCCCTAAGGCTTGGGTGGGGACTCAAAAGCTCCCTGTCCTTCCTGGTGAGTTCACCATTGAATCTGCCTGCCTCTTGGACCCTGAAAGGCTCTTGAAGGATGCAGGGGTCAGTGTAGTAGCCCTTCTTGGGCCTGCTTGGGGCTCAGAGCCTGACAGGTGCACCAGGAGGAGTGCTACTACCTGGGAAACCTGCAGGGTCTCCCCAGCCCTTGGGCTGAGACTCTTCATGGGTTTCAAAGGTTTATTTAGAAACTCAAATCTTAAACATATCACTCTCCCATTTCTGTACTGCAAACCTTCCCCAGGGCTACTGTGTAACAGGAAGGATCATACCAGGGGATCGCAACATGAGCAGCTACCCCATCCCAACTCTTGTCTTTAGACTCAGTATTCCCTATAGCTAAGAAAGGTCCACCACTCACCAAGCCCCCTCCAGAGATAAATGCTGCTTATTAAGCACTATGCCTACCACCAAGTTAAAGTCTCTGTATCCAGAAGCTCATTCAATTCTCACAACAAAATGTACACTCTCAGTATTTCCAGTTTACAGTGAGGAAACCGAGTCACAGAATGGCTGCTTCCGACTTCCCAAGGAGCAAGGGAATCTTACACCGGGTGTTTTCTCGCCTGGTTCTTAACTGCTGCTCTTCTGCCTCATGCAACATGGTCCCTGGCCATATCCACTCGGCTGGCCAGGAAGCTTTGGCCAGTCACTGTGCCCTTGGTGGGCACCGAGTACCAGGTGCCTGCCAGACCAAGGCACACTTCTATGGGTGCAGAGCCAACGCCACTTACCCAGCATGCTCTCCCCCCAGGTCCACCCCATCCAGGGGAAGCCCCACCTGGCCAAGGCAGGAATATAAAGGAAAGCTCAGCCCTTACTCTCCATCAGTATGGCCCAGCGTCCCCAAGAACAGTCTCAAGCCTTCAGTGACTATGATGACACAGTGGAATCAACTCCCCCAACCATCCATCCCACAGGTGTCCCAGGGAGCCCAGAGAGTGTACCTCCTCCAAGCAGGGTCCCAGACACAGCCTGAGTCTGTGAACCTGTGGGTGGACCATCCTCTCTGAGGGCCTCTGCCCCAGGCTGCCCTATTTTACCCATCTGCTGGTCACTGCTGGGAGCCTGCTGGTGCCCTGGCCCAAAGACATCTAAGGTGCCTGTCCAGCTGCCCTCTGATGCCTTGCATAGCTGTGTGCGTTTGACCCATGGACATGCCTTCCCTGTGATCCCTTCTGCATGGTGGGAGGGCCTGGGAAAGCTGCACGTGCCCCAAGGTTTCCCTGCAAGGACAGGGAATATTCAAGGCCATTCCCCTCCTTCCCTCTCAACTTCCACCCAATTAGGCCCCAATTAGGAGGGGAACAAATGGAGAGATAAGAGATCTGCCCCAGGGACTTGGGTCCCAGACATCTGTAGATAAGCAAAGGAAAATCTGTGCCACGTGGTGGAAAATATTATTCAGCAAGGCTTTAAATAGCTGGTGCACTGGGTGTGGGGGTGGGGTAGCCTGAGAAGCCACCAGTGAAGCCACCCCCCAAGCATGGCCTCTGAGTCACCAGGGTCCTCAGCTTTGTGGGGTGCTAGGGGCCTCCTCAGGACCCTTGCTTTTACCCTGGGCTTCCTCAGAGATCCCAGCAGGGCCCTTGCCTCTCCTCATGCTCTGTGGTCCAGAAGTGACAGTGACCTTTCAAAGGTGGCTCTCAAAATACACAGTATGTGTGCATCAGAACTTCTCAGGGGCTCTTGTTGGGCTACAAATTCCGGGCTTCCTCCAGACCTCTGATACAGCAAGCCTGGGAAGGGTCAGAGAATGTGCATTTTTTATTAATGTATTTTTACAACATATAATACATTCATAGTGCATATGTACACGGAATCTTGATTCTTTTCACTTCTCCTTCCCCTTTTCCCTATCTACTTCAGATCAACTCCTCCTTAGCACCTGAGGCTTCTGTTGCTCTGAGACCATGCTTGGAGACTCTGCCCTGCTCTAGGACAGTGGCTCCACACCCAAGCCACATTTTAGACCACTGAGTCTGGCTGCCTGGGCATTAGGAGTTTTTGCACCTCTGCAGGTGATTGTACTGTGTGAACCTTGGCTGCAACCTCTTGCTCCAGGGAGGACCAGGGAAGTACCACTCGAGAAACCCGGTGGGAATAATAGGCAGGGTAAAATAAAGTACTGCCTGGGAGTAAGATAAGGAGGCGCGTTGACACTTGAAGAGAATTCTGCAGTCCCAGCGAGGAATGGCCCCATGGAGCTCCTGGGCATGGTGCTCATGAGCTGCTCTCTGGGCCACATTTGAGCTCTTGTTTTGGGGAATGCAGTGGTACTGGGACCTCATGAGAAAGGCAGAAGCTCAGGCTGCACTCCAGCTGGCCCGCCTGAATCTGCACTTGTCCCCACCTCAATCCACCCTGTCTCCTGTATTCTACCATCTGAGAGGCACTGAAGTGTTTGGGAGATGAGAGCTGATAGTGTCCCAGAAGGAGGTGGAAATAAAACCCATTCAAACCTGAGGTTGTCCCCAGAAGCCATGTCATCAGAGCCCCAAATCCAGAGAACCCTGCAGGCTGGAGTGTGCCTTCTTTGTACGTAAGTGTGTGCACATGTTTAGACCTTCCAAGGAAGCCCACAACTCACCAGACTGACCTCTTTCAGATTCTCTCCCCATCCAATGATCCAGATGAATTTCCAGCCTGAGGTCATCCTGTCCACCATGCCTGAATGGAGCCTATAACCAAGCCAGGACTCCAACAGCTTACTTTAAAGTCATGGGTAGTTTTAAAATCTTCCCAGTGCCCAGGCCACACCCAGACCAATTTCATTGGAGGTTCTGGGCTCTGGCAGTGGGGCTCAGGTGTGGGGGCTTTAAACAAACTGAGTGATTCTGGGTAGAATCAGGACATGCCCACAGACTTCTGCAGCATCCCCTCTGCTCACCTCCCTCTCCTTCCCTGCAGGATTCTGTGTGCTGTAAACAGGGAGCCTGGCTTCTCCTGATGGACAGACTCTGTGAGCTTCCTTCCAGAGAGGGAACATCATTCTGCACACAGAGCAAATTGTTTATCTCTGCTGAGCTTGCAAAACGGTGAGAGCCATGGCCCTCAGGTTGTTTTAGTCCTGTCTGTTCAATTTCACTGCCAAACACATACAAGTTCAGGCAACTACTGTCAAAGTGTGGCTGTGACACTTACAGAGGCTGTCAGGCCAGTGATGCCCAGGGGACAGAATCTAGAGCAATCCTCCCTGTGTCACTGCTTATCTTGTGGTGGCACCCATGCAAGCAGCCTAAGTGTCAGCACAGGGAAGCACTTTTGTGCTGCCTCTTTATCCTCCTAGAAGCCATGAAAAACAAAGATTTAAAGAGAATTGCTCAATTTCAATGCAGCTCTCTAAGTCTCCTGGAGTCCTGCGACAACTTTCACAGTGAGTTTGGCAGATATGAGATTCCCATCTTCAGTAGCCTCAAAGATACAACTAAGTCCTAAATCCTGAAACTTATGGGTATCACCTTATATGATAAACAGGGAGAGGAAGTTAAGAACACTTCTGTTATGGCAGATCCTAAATGCAATCTCACTCCACCTGGAAGAGACAGAGGCATTTCTGAGACAAATACCCAGAGGCAAAGGTGCAGGGTAGAAAATGCAAGTGACACAGGCTCAAGCCCAGGAACACCAGCAGCCACCAACAGCACAGAGATGCAAAGCCCAGTTCTCCTTGAGAGCCCTTGGTGGGTGGGGTTCTGTCCAGACCTAAGCCCTGGGAAACTAACTTCAGATTCTGAACTCTAGAACTGTGAGTGGATAAATGTGCTTAAAACCGCCAAGCTGGTGGAAAGGTGTTACAGCAGCCGCTGGAAGCTAACATACCAGCTAACAAATGTGACAAAATGAAACATGCTCCTCAACTTGCCCAGTAAATCCTTGGTAGATTGAAAATATTGTACATCCAAAATACATTTAATGTAACCAGCTTACTGAGTAGCACAGCTCAGCCACTCGCCTTGCTGAGTGCAACAATTGTTTCTCCTTGTTATCTTGGACTGAGAGGAACCTAGGGTCCTGTGCTACTGCCTGGCATCACCAGAGAGAATACTTCCTGCCACCTTTTGTACCAAAATACAGTTGACAACTCAGTGACTCAGACCATCTTAAGTAGGATGCCCACTGCACAGCTATTGAGTGTCTCCTCTAAAATTGTGTAACTTATGGAAAAATCAGGCATCACCTTCCCCCACTGATTCAGTTTCCTGATTTTCTAAGAACTCAACAGTCAGAATGGTCTGTTGATGCATGGAATCTAGTCTGAAGGAGGATGTGGGAAAAAGTCAACTCCAGCTTCTGGACCTCCTTGGGCCTTTCAGTAGCTAAATTTCACCTTCCCACCCAGCACAGCCACAATGGAGGCATGGTGTCTGCTTCACGCAGGCCTGAGTCTCTGCACCTCCTGCCTCCAAACTTGGCATTTATTCTGCCGGCATTCATGGGGTACAACCATGGTTAAGATTTCAGGGTGTTGCAGAAGGGACTGGTAAATGACACACAGAGATGCAGAAGTGGGTAAAGCAAAACAAAACAGATTGTTTATTTTACTAGCAAAGGGCTGTCCTGCACCCAGAGCTGTGCCAAATGACCTACCCTGGACTGGGTTACAATCTGCCTTTTATAGGAGTTTTACAATTATGACTTCATTTTATGTAGTTTGATAAGACAATACAGTTCCTACAGTTCCTGTCACAAATCATGGTCACAAGACAGTTCAGTATTAACTCAAATGTAGCATTCTCTTTCATGGTGTTTATCTTTAGCTCTTGTAGCCCCCAAGAGTGAGGATCAGGGTTAAGAAAGCAGGACTGGTGACATTCCTTTTATCTTAACTCCTTTATTGTTATATGATTTATAGAAAGCTTTAGGGCTTAGGG
Organism: Fukomys damarensis; assembly: GCF_012274545.1. NCBI lineage: Eukaryota > Metazoa > Chordata > Mammalia > Rodentia > Bathyergidae > Fukomys > Fukomys damarensis. The sequence continues at coordinate 28,817,397 of NW_022900919.1, read as the reverse complement.
CCTGGAAACTGTGATCTTAGCTTGAACATCTGCTCTCATCCCAGGATGTGGCTAAGCACCCCTGGCACCTGTTAAACTGGGGCTATGTGCCTTTAAGCTTTAATGGTGAAACCTCTGGTACTTTGTTCTGAGAAACAAACAAGACAAAGCAAACTACAGAAACAAAAGACAGTGGTTATTCTATATTTCCTTAACATTTTGTAGGTTTCAGACTATTTACAAAAGATCTGTCTATCACAGGACCTAGCAGGCAATCAGCTGGACTCAGTCCTTCTTCTGTATAGATTTGGTCCCCAAGAGGAGGACAGGCAGTAAACATGCTCAGGAATGTAGAAAGGGATGCAGGGACAAGTGCCAGGAAGGGAACTAAGCAAAGAGTAAGAGTGAGTGCCCAGGGCCAATGACACTAGACACAGTCAGAAGCCACTCTGGGAGAGAACATCAAAGCCCAGCCTCTAGTGTACTGAAGGCTCAGGCATGAAAAACGAACACAAACACCTGAGGCCTAGGGAACCACAGCATGGAGCCCGAGGCAGAAGACTCATTGGCATGAATCTCCCTCAAAATACTCTGCCTTATTTGAACACACTTATCCCATCTTTTTGCCACTTTCTGCAGCAGTTCTGGAAATCCTGTTTCCTAAGTGTCTTTGTAAGGTATAATAAAAAATTCAGTGACTGCTGCTGCTGAGTGCCATCCAATAGAAAGACATGCTCACAATAACATGACGTTGTGTCCTCATCCACCTTATTCAGTGGATCTAGCATTGTGTGACTTCTGGCTCTTCTCCAAAGTAAAAATGACCATGAAAGGTAAACATTTTGAATTGATTCCAGACATCAAGGCAGCCATGACAGCACTACCAAAGACACTCATGAGAGAGGACTTCCAGAAATGCTACAGAAAGTGATGAGAATAATGGGATGAGTATATTCACAGCAAGGTGGAGTAGTATGTGCGGGATTCATTGCAATGTGTCCTTTACTGTAACACATTTTTCAATATTTAGACATTTACCATATTTCTCAATCATACCTTGCATTCTGAGGGCACAGAGTCAGGCAGGGAGGCTTGCTTCTTTCAGTGAGAAGTGCCGTGATTCTCCACATCCCTGTGTGGATGATCCACAGAGAAGGGCAGTGAGCACAGGCTAGGGAACACTGGCCTGAAGAGGTGACCTCCTCCAAAAGGGTGCAGTATCAGGTTTAAATAGAAGGGAGGAAGGAGGACCAGGGATGCATCTCAGTGGGTCATTCCTGCCTGGCAAGCTTAAGTTCCTGAGTTCTATTCCTGGTGCAGAAGGAGGAGAAGAACAAGAAGGAGAAAGAGAAAGACAAGGACAAGGACAAGGACAAGGACAAGGAGAAGGAGAAGGAGAAGGAGAAGAGAGGAAGGAAAAGACAAGAAGGGTGGCTCTGTTATCTGGTCTCCTGTACACCATCCCTTGGTCCCACAGCTCAGGAGCAGGCTCCAACCCCAGGGCTCCATCAGGGCCTTCAGGCACAAGGGCTGGCTCTGCACTGGCATCATCTGCCACATGCCCAGACCTCAGTTCACATAGGAAGGAGAGAAGCAGGAAGGAGAGCAGAAGCCCTAGCAGGGCCAGGGCCTTCAGTGAAGCGACTTAAGAAGCAGACTTTTCCACATGTCCCTTCCACATCATCTTCTGACTGAATTATTGCACCCTCTCCTTTGGTAAGAACAAGAAATCTGCCAACCCCCACCCCAACTTCAGCAGGCCATCAGTTGGACCAGATATCAAGACCCACAACAGTGATAGGGACGAAAGGTCTTCCTGGCCCTGCTGTGAACATCTTCAGCAGCCACTGCAGGGATGGGGTAGTCCCATTCTAAACTCCAGAGGGGACAGTGTCCTGCACCACTGACTGACCTCAAGTGGTCCTGCTAAGACAGAGATGGCTGTGACCTTCCATGTGAGATGCATAGCAAGATGCCTTTCTGCATCTGCTGTGGACAATGTCTGCACAAATGTCAGGTCTCTGACTGCTCAAGTGGCCAGATGGAGCTAATCACTTTCTGTAGGTAAACTCTTAAATTTGGGTTTTTAAATTTACAAGACCTGGCAGGTCCTACAAGCCTCACATCCAGCAAGATCAGAGCTTGGGAAAGAGTGAGGGGTGGTTAAATTAGCAACTGGGGAGGGACTGAGTTCAACCTCCAATCCTGGGGAGGGAGGTCTAGAGAGGAGAGAATGTTTATCTAGATTCTCCCATTGTCTGCTCTTAAAAGGAAAGCAGATATTATGCACTCTGCCTGCCCCTGTCATGAGGTTACAGTGATGGTGATGAAGCTGTAGGCATGGGGTGGGTCAGTAACTGGTTCACTTGGCTCTTGCCTGGGATTGTGAGGGCCACAGAAGATGCGGAACTCTGGGTCCCTGTGCTCCAGGAGCTCAGAATGTCACTGTGGAGGAAAGAAGACCCTGCTTGAAAGCAACAGAATTTACTTCTTCCTTGTGGCTAAATAATGCTCTGTGGTGTATATATACCACATTTTCTTCATTTATTCATCCAGTGGTAGATGACCATGGAGGACAGTATGGAGTAAGTCAGGCAGAGAAACACAACACCTCATGCTCTGACGCCTATGTGGGGGCTACAAAAGTTGATGTCTGTCACTGAAGAAGAGAATAGGATAGAAGTTATCTGGCCTAGATGCCCAACAACAGATGAGTGGAAAAAGAAAAACTGATATATATATTTTACAGCCATGAAAAAGGATAAACTTGAGTCATTTATAGAAAAATGGATCCACCTTGAGGCCATAATACTCAGTGAAATAAATCAGATACACAATCTTAAATGTCACATGGTTTCTCTCATATGAGAAACCCAAACAATAACTAATGTAAAGAACAAAATAAAAGATAGATGATAGGAAACAGGAAGGGAGTACTTTTGCAGATGGGAAGGTTATGGAGGGATGGAGGGAGAGAGAAAGGAAGAAGGGGAAGAGGAAGTAAAAAGAATTAAGAAAAGTATGCATACCAACTTTGCATGATGAATATATACATTTATTATGTTTTGCAAATATGTACTAATAAAAACTACCGAATATCAGACACTGGTAAGGGTGAGCAGACACACACAGATCAGTTATCAGGTACAGAAATGCAGTTAGAGGGTAGGATTCCATTCTGGTGCACAATAGGGGATTTTCAGAAAGCTAGAAGAATGGCCTCCACTACTGCCACATGAAAATGGTACCTGTTTCAAGTGACTGATATGCTAACTACCCTGACTGGATCACTACACAATGTATGCAGGTGTCAGAAGAGTACACCATAGCCCTAAAATGCACAATTATATATGAACTGAAACTAAGATAAAGCTTAGACCAGAGGCTTTTCTGTGTATGTTTTAGAGACAGCAGCACAGTTATTCTCAAGCCGAAGCAAGCATCCCAATCCCTGAGGCATCTTAGGGCACAGCTGGCTAGCCCAACCTCAGTTCCAAGTCAGTGCCTCCAGGGAGGGGCCTGGGAATGTGCATTTCTTTCTATTTTTTTCATTGAGTTTATTGGTAAATTTTAAGTATACAGTACAGTTACATTCATCATTGGGATCTTGTACCTTTACATGACAGACAGATCTTGCTTCTCATTTTTTCCCTGTACTCCTGTTCTCCCTTCACCCCCTCTATCCTCCCTTATTTACAAGACCTTGTTTCCATTTTTTCCTTTTCTCATATTTTTTCTTTTCCCTTATTTCCTTTCCCCTAACCTTCCCACTTCCCCTACACCTTTAGCCCTTTTCTTCCTATTTCACATTATTAGTTATATACTTTGGATCTTATTTACACTTTTACTTTTTCACACCAGAGAAACTATACAGTATTTACACATTTGTCTCAATTTGTTTCACTTAAGAGTATGGCCTCAATATCCATCCATTTTTCTATGAATGACTCCGGTTTCTCATTCTTTATGGCTGAGTAGTACTCCCTTTTATAGAAAAATGACATCTTCTTTATCCAGTCTCCAACTGATGGGCAATTGGGCTGTTTCCAAATTTTAGCTGTAATGAACATGTAATGCCATTATAAACATGGGTGAACATATGTCACTGTGGTATGATTCTTTTAATTCTTTTTGGAAGATATCCAGCAGTGGGATAACTGGGTCAAATGGAACCTCTAATCATAGCTCTTTGGGGTATCTCCATATTGATTTCCACAGTGGCTGCACCAGTCTGCAGTCCCACCAATGATGGAGAAGGGTTCCTTTCTCCCCACAACCCTGCCAACATTTGTTATTGGTTGATTTCTAGACAGTAGCCATTCTTTCTGCAGTGAGGTGGTATCTCAGTGTTGTTTTCATCTGCATCTCTTGAATGACCAGTGATGTGGAACATTTTTTCATATATTTAATTGATGATTTTGCTTCTTTGTCTGAGAAATATCTGTTCATTTCAGATGCCCATTTTTGAATCGGGTCTTTTTATTTGGAGGGGGCTGATTTTTTTGAATTCTTTATATATTCTAGATAACAGTCCTTTGTCTGAGGACCAGCAGGTAAAATTTTTTTCCCACATTTTAGGTTGTCTCATAGCTTTGTTGGTGGTTTCTTTTGCAGTGCAGAAGCCTTTTAATAAGGTGAGATCCCAGTTATTGATTCTTTGTGTTAGTTCCTATGCTACTGAGGATTTGTTCATAAAGTCCTTTCCTATGCCAATGACTTTGAGAGTTCTGCCTAACTTATCATACAGCAAGTTTAGAGTTTCTATTTTGATATTTAGATCTTAATCCACTTGGATTTTAGTTTAGTGCATGGTGAAAGATAAGGGTCTAGTCTTAATCTTTGGCAGGTTGAAATCCAGTTTTTCCAACACCATTTATTAAAGAAGCTATCTTTCTTCCAGTGAGGATGATTGGCTCCTTTGTCAAAGATGAGGTAGCTGAGTACATCTGCAGTTGTTTCAGTATCTTCCAATCTATTCCACTGATCCCCAGGACTTTTTCTTTGCCACTACCATGTTGTTTTTATCACAGTAGCTTTATAGTATAGTTTTAAGTTGGGGATTGTGATACCCCTGCCGTGTTTCTTTTGCCTAGAAGTGCTTTTGTTAGTCTAGGTCTCTTCTGGTTCCAAATGAATATTTGGATTCTTTTCTCTAGTTCTGTGAAATATACTGTTGGGATTTCAGTCAGGATTGCATTGAATCTGTATAGCAGTTTTGGTAGTACAGCCATTTTCACTATGTTGATTGTTCCTACCCAGGAGCAGGGGATATCTTTCCATTTTCTTATTCCTTTATGATCACTTTTTTCAGGGCGCTGTAGAGGTCTTTTGCTTTCTTCATTAGATAGATGCCTAGATATTTCATTTTTTGGATGCTATTGTGAAAGGAATTGTTTCCCTAATTTCTCTCTCTGTTATTTGTGTACAAGAAGGGTATTGATTTTTGAGTGTTGACCTTGTAGCTAGTTACTCTGCTGAAAGTGTCAGTTAAGTATAGGAGCCTTTTGGCAGAGGTTTTTTTTGTTTTTTTTTTCTTTTTATTGAGTTTATTGGTACAATCTAGCTCTACAATACAGTTACATTCATTATTGGGATTCTCTACCTTTACATGACAGGTCTTGATTCTCACTTTTCCCCTTGTCCCTGCCCTCCCTTCACCCCCTCCTCCCCTCCCCATTTATAAGCACTTTATTTCCATTATTTCATTTTCTCATATTATTTTCCTCTCCCTTATTACCTTTCCCCCACCCTTCCCACTTTCCCTACAGCTTTAGCCCTTTTCTTCCTATTTCACATTATTAATTATCTCATTAGGACCTTGTGTGCTATTATAGTTTTTCATACCAGAGAAAGTATTTGGTATTTACATGTGTGGCTTATTTATTTCACTTGAGTATATCCTCAATATGTATCCATTTTCCTATGAATGACTCTAATTTCTCATTCTTTATGGCTCAGTAGTATTCCATTTTATAGAAAAACCACATCTTCTTTATCCAGTTTCCAACAGATGAGCTAACGGGCTGTTTCCAAGTTTTAGCTATTAAAAACTGTGCCACTACAAACATGGGTGTGCATATATCACTGTGGTATGATTCTTTTAATTATTTTGGAAAGATGCCCAGCAGAGGGATGGCTGGGTCAAATGGAACCTCTACTCCCAGCTCTTTGAGGTATCTCCGTATGTCCTTTCTTTTCTAACTCTGCCTTATTTGTACAAAATAAAAAACAACAATAAACTGGAAAATTTCAGATAAATTAATCTAAAAACAGTAAGTAGAATGGATAATTTAGAACTCTACGATTCAGCAAAATATGATTTTAAAATAAAAAACAACAATAAACTGGAAAATTTCAGATAAACTAATCTAAAAACAGTAAGTAGAATGGATAATTTAGAACTCTACGATTCAGCAAAATATGATTTTGTAATTTGTGACTTTATGTTTAATTATAATGATCAGTTCAAGAAATCTCTGTATGAAAATTAAAAATAGGGAATCCTAAAATGATAAAACTAAAAAGGAAAGTAAAAGAGAAAAGGCAATGATGTAAAATTAAAATCATCCTTAATTCTGAAGATGAAAATGGTCCCTGAACATATTTAAATTGCTTCTTGCTCTTGTAGTCTTATATTATTATTTTTTTCATTATTTAGAGAATACTTTATTAGTTTCTGTAATCAAACCCACATAGATAAGACCTTACATATTTAATACAGTGTGTTACCCCTGTACAAATGGAAAAAAATTAACATTTCTAGACCAATATGGCTGTTAATTTCTGTACAATGCCAACTCAACACAGTAAACTGGGCTCTTCTATGTAGAGTATCATATCATCAGCAAGTAATGACAGTTTAACTTCTTCCTTTCCTTACTTGTTGCTTTAATTTTTTTCTCATGTCTAATTGCTATGGCTAATGTTTCCAGACCTATGTTGAACAGGAGTGGTGATAGTGGATATCCTTCTCTTGTTCCTGATTTTAGTGTGAAGGTTTTCAGCCATTTAATATGATGTTGGCTATTGGCTTTCATATATTACCTTTATCAAGTTGAGATAAAGACCACCTGTTCCAGTTTTCTGCAAGGCTTTTTTTTTTTATAATGAATGGGTTTTGAATTTTGTCAAATGCTTTTTCTGCATCTATTGCTATGATCTTATGGTTTTTGTCCTTGACTCTTTTGATATAGAGTGTTACATTTATTGACTTCCATATGTTTAAACATCCTTGCATCCCTGGAATAAATCCAACTTGGGGTATCAGATCTTCTTGATGAGTCTCTGTGTTCTGTGTCAGTATAATATTGAGAATTTTTGCATCTATGTTCATTACAGAGTTTGGCCTGTAGTTCTGTTCTTTGGTTGGGTCTTTCCCCTGTTTGGGAATCAAAGTAACACTTGCTTCCAGGAATGAATTTGGAAGTATTGCTTTCCTTTCTACATCACTGAAAAGTTTAGAGTATTGGCAATAGTTCTTCTCTAAATGTCTTGTAGAATTCAGCAGTGAATCCACCAGGACCTGGACTTTTCTCCTTTGGTAAATTTTAATTACTTTTTCAATTCCACTGATTGTAACTGGGGTGTTTAGAATTTTTTATCTTCTTTGTTCTACTTTTGTAATTCAACAGTATCAAGAAATCTGTCTATTTCTTATGTGTTTTTCATTTTATTAGAGTACAAGCTCTTGAAGTACGTATTGTTGATCCTCTGGATTTCTTCTGGAGCTGTTGGATGTCAACTTTCTTGTTCCTAATTGCACAAATATGAGCCTTTTCTTTTCTTTTTTTTGACAAGGCTGGCTAAGGGTTTATCAATTTTATTTATTCTTTTGAAGAACCAACTCTTTGATTCACTGATTTTTTGGGTATTATTTTCTTAGTTTCCACTGCACACCAATTTCTGCTCTGATCTTTATAATTGCATCCCTTGTATGAGCTTTGGGTTTTTTCTTGCTCTCCTTTTTCTAGGATCCTAAGATTCCTCATTACTTTGTTTATTAGAGTTCACTCTGTTTTCCTAATGTCGGTATTCACTGCTATGAATTTTCCACATAGAACTGCTTTCACTGTGTCCCATAGATTCCTGTATGTTGTATTGGCATTATCATTTATTTGTAAAAACTGAGTGATTTCTTTTTTAATTTCCTCTGTGACCCATTGATTATTCAGGAGAATGTTGTTCAATTTCCATGTGTTTATGAAATTCTTACAGTTTCTTCTGCTACTGATCTCCAGCTTAATTTCATTATGGCTTGATACTATGTGTGGGATAACTTCAATTCCTTTGCATTTATTTAATCATGTTCTATGAGCCATTATGTGGTCTGTTTTGGAGAATGACCCATGTGTAGCTGAAAAGAATGTATATTCTGATTTTGTGGGGTGGAACACTCTGTAGATGTCTATTAAGTCCATTTGTTCAAAATCTTGGTTTAGCTCTAGTATTTTGTTGTTGATTTTTTGTCTAGATGATGTGTCTATTTGTGATAGTGAGGCATTTAGGTGTTCCACTACAATTGTATTAGTGCTTATTAGGTTTTTCATGTCCCTTAATATTTGTTTTATGTGGTTTGGGGAATTTATATTTGGTGCATATATATTTATGATTGTTGTCTCTTCCTCTTGGATTGTTCCCTTTACAGGATGCAGTGGCCTTCTTCATCTCTCTTAATCAGTTATGGTTTGAAATTTGCTTTGTCTGTGAATAACATAGCTACCCCTGATTTTTTCTGAACTCCTATCACATGGAGAACTGTTTTCCATCCTTTCACTTTCAGTCTAGGAGTTTCTTTTTGAACTAGGTGTGTTTCTTGTATACAACATAGTGTTGGATTTTGCTTCTTAATGCACTCTGCCAGTCTATTTCTTTTGATTGGTGAGTTGAGGCCTTTGTCATTAATGGATATAACTGATATGTATTGAGTTATCCTTGTCATGTTATTGTCCTGTTGGTGGCTCTTTTTCATTTTCCCCCCTCTCCCTTTAGTTTCTTGTCTTACTCCATTGATTTGCTCTGTTGGGCCTCATGGTGTTCAGACCTTCATTGTGTTTTTCTAGGATATTGTTTAGAATTGTTTGTAGTGCTGGTTTGGTATTCATGAAGTTTCTCATGTGTTCTTTGTCACGGAAGTATCTTATTTTCCCATCCATTTTAAAGGAGAGCTTTGCAGGATGTATCAGTGAAGGTTGGAGGTTGCTATCTCTTAGGGCTTGAAATACCTCACCTCCAGGCTCTCCTTAACCTGAGGGTTTGTGTTAAAAGTCTGCTGTGATTCTGATGGGCTTTTCTTTGCATGTGATTTGTTTCTTTTCTCTAGCTGCTTTCAGTATTTTGTTTTTCTGTTGGTTTTCTGAGATCTTGACTAGGTGTAGAGTTTTTTTGATCATGGCTAATTGGTGTCCTACATGCCTCAATTATCTGTATGTCAAATTCTTCCCTTCAGTTTAGGAAGTTTTCTGTCATTAATTTTGTGAATGGCATTTTTTAAGTCATTTGTATTTTCTCCTGCTACTTCATGGATTTCTATCATATCTATCTTATGTTATTCTTCTTTGCATCATCTAGGAGTTGTTGGCTCGATTTCTCATGATCCCTTACTGTTTTTAAAAGATCTCTCTTTGCATGGTCACTGACTGCAATCCTATCTTCTATATCTGAAATTCTATTTTCACATTCATTTATCCTGCCAAGAATGCTTTCAGTGGACTTTTTAATCTCCTGGATATCTGAATCTGTTTCATGGATTGCATTTCTTTCCTATGTTGGGCATTCAAGGTTTCCATTTCTTTCCTATTCTGGGCATTCATGGCTTCCATCATGGCCTACACAAGGGATGACTTATATTTTTTTGTCTTATCTAACTTTTTGTCTGTTTCTGGTCTAGAGTCTGAAATTGTGTCTTTCATTGCTCTCACCATCTCTGTAGTTATCTGGGAAATTATTTCTGTTTTGAATTTTCCTAGATCCTGATTGTTCTATTTTATTACTTCCTGTGCTATGAGTTCAGGGTGTCCTGGTGGTTGATTGTCAGACTTTTCCACTAGTTTCCCCTAGAATTTGCCATTGGTGAACTGGAAGTCTGTATTTGTGCCTTGCTTAAGTGTTTTGTCATTTTTATTTTTGTTGTTGAGCTGTCCTCGGTTTAATTCCTGGTTAGTGCTTTGATCATCCTAATATAACTGCTCTTTAGGTTTTGAGTCTCTAAAAACTCAGAGACACTCTCATTTTCATAATATCAGAAAGGGCAACTCATTAAATCAATCACAACCCTTTAGCCCAATTGATTCAATCAGCAACACAATAGCATCAAGCACACCTTAAAAATTGATCATTTGTATTAGTTATTAATCTATCACCTTTAACCATGTGAATCAATGTGGAGGACCAGCCCAAAATATGTTTGTAGTGAATAAACTCTTCAATATAGCAACTTTACCATTTAGGATCAAGACTTAGAAGGAGTTGGGAGGAAAGAAATTGGCATGTAAAAGAATAGAGGAGGTTTCAAGTGAAGCCAGAGGGCACAGGATAATCATGCAAACTCCAGGAAAGTGTTGGAGACAAGAAGTAAAGACTGAGTGAATGAGCAAAGACAATAACAGAACAATTTAACAGTAATAGGGAAACTATAAATTATACTTATTTTCCTTTTAAAGTAATAACAATTGAACAAAGGAAAAAGAGAGAAGAAAAGAAAAAGAAGACAAAATCTGAATTAGGGCAGTAACAGAAACAAAAAGGGAGATGAAGAATACTATGGGTGAGCAAGAGGCTGAGCAGGAAAAAGAAGAAAGAAAAAAGGAAGAATTTGCAGAGTGGGAAAAATAAAATTTAAAAAATAAAACTTAAAAATAAAAGGAAAAGAAAGAAAAAACTTTGAAGAGCCTCTTTCAGGGTATATGTCTGCTGTCACAATAGACAATGTGGGCAGTAATGTGCAGAGCTAAGTTAATTAGTCTTGGTTAGCTAATGGTAGACCCCTGAGATTCAGGCTGAATTCTGGCTGCAAGGCCTAAATTGAGCTTCCTGACCTCCTGTAGAGTTGAACTTTGCAAGGTTCTACTGCAGGTTTCCACTGCCCTTTCCCCAAACATAGTCCAACTTCTGACGGCAGGTGGTGATCACTCCAACTTATCACCTCAGGAGGTCTGATGTGCCTTTATTGCAGTTGTTCACTTCCATTATATCTTATGGAGCTCAGAAAAATGGCCTTTATGACCACCTGTGCTTCTACAGTGTGGATTCAGGTACTGGCACAACCAGGAGACCCAAGAGGATGGGGGTGAGGGGGCTATGTTGCAGAGGCACCCATAGTGCTGGTCAGTCCTCACTGTTCTGCTCTGTTCTGAACTACTAATTTTCTTTAAATGTTATTTATTTATTTTTCTTACAGATTTTTTTGAGATGATTTTAAATCTTTTTTATTTTTCATTCATTTTATCTGTACATTTTAGATACACATAATGGTAACATTCATCATAGGGAATTTGTTCCTGTATATGGTATATCTTAATTCTTTTTTCCATTCCCCTCCACACCTCCAACCCCTCTTCACCACATTATTTACCAAAGCTTTGTTTCCATTTTTTTCCTTCTATTTGTTTATGAATCTTTTACTCAAATTCTTTGTGTTATGGATGGGAAGCAGGTATCTTCCAATTTGTGGTCTGCTGTTTCATTTATTGCAATCTGTTATTGCACACAAATTTAGAATTAATCTATTTTTTCCTATCTTATTTTCCATGCTTGGACTTGTTTAAATTATTTTTGTTCTGTAGAAGAAGCTTTTGAAGACCCAGGTCACATCCCAGCAGCCTACAGTCTGATTTTATCACTATTTGTGTTGGAAAGTTCTATATAAACTTGGCCTTGGTTCAATAATTTCATTAATAACTTCCCTAATATTGGTCTAGCCTTGTGTTCCAGACATACATCCACACTAGTTATGTCAGTGTGATGTTTTCATGCCTGGACTCCCTGAACATCACTGGTCATGTTAAAATTGGACTTTCACCCCCCCATCCTTATATGGTTCTACCATTAAAGGTGTGCTTCTCTTTGGCTTTGGGTTTGTGCGGAAGTAGAATTGCTTATTCCTTGAATGTGCAGGTGAACCCTGCTGTAAAACTGAGTCTGAGATTTTATTTATGGAAAATTTCAATTTAACATTAACAGTTGAGTTTTACTAGTTAATATTACATCATTCAGATTTTTCTATTTATTCTCTGAACAATAAGCTTTGCTAAGTTATATATTTCAAAGAATATGTCCATGTCCTTTAATGTATTGGTACAGTCATAACATTCTTTAAATAAATTCTTTTTCTGTTTATAGCATTTAGTGAAGGACTTTCCTCGTTACTAAGTTGTTACTGCTTGCCTACCATCGTATCTTCCTCCTGTCCTATCTCTCTTTTCCCTCCCTTTCTCTTTCTGCATTTCTTGATATATCTGTTCCACTTGTTTGAATCTTCAACTTTTCTATATGTTTATGTGTTAGATGTATCACTTACACAATATATAACTGGATTAAAATAGTGAAAAATTCTCTGGAAAATTCATTTACATTGATGTTGATCATTGTGATTGATTTTGAGTTAATAGGAGTGTAAGTTTTATAAAAAAGTGTCAGAATATTAATTTTAGACTTCAGTCATTCTCAGTAGGTGTTTTGTTTTGTTTAGTACCAGGGATCAAACTCAGGACCTTATGCTTGCAAGGCAGGTGGAGTTATCACTGAGCTAAATCCCTGGCCCTTCATTCTCAGTAGTTTTAAATGAAGCTATGGGTCCTATGTGCAAAGTGTCTTCTTGAAATATATAACTAAAATATTTTGTTGAATTATACACTGCTATACTCAAATAGGGGAGTAATACAATTTAATGTGCTGCTTCTGTACCTTGAGTCAGGTATGTGATAAGAAAAACAAGAGGCCCTTTTTCACTTTGACTGCATGACTTTATTAAAAGACTTTGGGGTTCTCCTAGCTACATATGTACTGATCTGCTGAAGAAATATCCAAAAGAAAATTCAGTAAGGAAGGATCTGTGCAATTGACAACAGAACATACATCCTGAGGACTTGGGAAGGAGGAGCAGCCCACAAGCATGCCAAGTTCTGTGCACACTGTCCAGTGTGTGTTCAAAAAGTAACAGAGCCAATGGTCATAATAAATAATCATTGACCAAAGCAGTAGATAAACTGAGCCATGCAAGTCTCCAGCCATGGTCAAATGGAAATACAAGAGATTGTATACCTGCCTTGTCAGTCACTAGCAGGAGACATTCACTCCAGGTACAGGGCAGCTGCTACTTGGCAAAAAAGAAAAGCTTTAACACTGTTTTACATAGAAAGAATCACTGACCACACTGTTTACTCACAGAGAAGATACTTAACTCATTGGAGACTGCTGAAAAGTTATCAAAATAGTATACCTCATGAAAATAGACATTTAAAAATATATGATACCCATTGTAGAGATCTTCACATTAATCTAGTTCAAATACACACTGAAATGGAAGGTACTGATGGACAGTCAGGGACAACACTACTATCCTTTGGCCAGTTCTATCATTGTTAGTTTCTCTATGCATGTTAAAGGACAATTCTGTCTCCAGAAGTTTTGTGAAATAGCAAGTGTATGTAAAAATAATACTGACATTCATATATGTGTCTTTATATCCAAGCTCTTAAATATATTTAAAATGTATCTTCTTATGTGGAGCATAACACTGAGTTCCACAAACCTATCCTTTACTTGTACTATAAGTTTTTACTTTAGCATAATAGGAGCCATCTGTGCATCTCAGTACTTTTACCTGAGGGATACAGGAAGCAATCTTTGTATTCACCCACTTGGTAGAATGAACAGCAAGGTAAGTGCATGTGTGCAAAAGTGTCAAGTTGGGATTTGCACCCACATTATACCCCCATCTAATAGGTTTTGTGTATGTTTATCTGAGCACCCTAGAGGTTATAGTACACCCATACTACTCTAGAATTTGACTTTTAAAAATGTTTCTTTTGATTCTTCTGGTAGAAGCAGTGCAATTCAATACAATGGAAAATGCAAAATAATATTTGCAAGTTTTGGAGAAGGTCAAAAGTAAATCATCAAATTACTCGTATGGATGATGATGATGATCCATTATTGTAAAATAGATATTTTTTATAACAGAAGAGTGGTGTGAGTGTATGATGATGATGACTTTGATGTTGGCTATGTGAACCAAAGTTCCCATGACAGTGAAATGGAGCAGACACAGGAAATGCAGACCTCCTTGATTCAGATGACAAAGAAAATAACAATGAGAGTATATCTTTTACCATTTGAAAGGTTGCAAAATGTCCATACAACCAAATGGAATGATCCAATATTAGAACTAGATCTGAAAATATAATGAAGCTTTTGGCAGATGTGAAACCTATTGGACAGAATGTTAGCAATGCTATCCAATGTTGGAAATTGTAACAGATGAAATGCTACAAGATGCTGTGAAATACTGAAAGGATGAAAAACATATAAAATGTTCTGTGTGCACTAATAGCCATATTCAAAAATGCCTTTATTATGACACCTCATTAACTGAACTGAAATCATTCACAGGTCTCCTGTACTTAGCAGGGATTTCTCATGGTAATTGCAGAAATGTAAAAGACTTATAGAAAAGTGATAGGTCAAAATGTGGCATAAAAATGTATGTCCTTGAGGATGTAAGGACTTATCATGCTTTCAATTTAGAAATTTGTCCTGGAACTCAGGCATCAGGTCCTTATATCTATAGTAATAAACTGAATGATGTTTTGAACAGACTTGTTGCTTCTGTCTCTCAAACTAATTGGAATGATTGTGACATTTGACAAATGGTTTACCAGCTTCCAATTCATGTCACATTTGCTAACAGAGCACAAGTTGAGCAAAGAGGAACTGTACACAGGAACAAAACAGAAATTCTAAATGAAATGATGCAATTTCAAACAGAGAATCTTTAGATTTCAGAAAGATTTACATTGCCCTCATATATGGCAAATAAAAGCTGGTACTACTTAGGTCAACACTGCACCATGATAGAAATATTGATAGGAAAATTTAGACAAAATGGGTGCCTGAAATGGAAACTTTCTACGAAACCAAAGACCGAGTAGATGTTGTTGATGAGTTATGCAGCAACTCTGATGTCACTCAAAATACAAAGCATTGGCCAATGGTTGTGTTTTATTTGATCCTAAACATGTGTGGTATAATCAGTTTGATAGTTTACAAAGAAAATAACAAGTGGAAAATATCACAGAGAAATTTTCTTAGAGGATTGGGACTGGAACTTACAAGAGATCATTACAGCAGAGGAAAAACAAAATGTTTCTGTCCAGGGAAGAAATTGTGGAGCACACTGATGAGCTGACAGGTGAACAAGTAGGCACAGTATTGCAAGGACCTACTGGGAAAACAGGAAAACCAAAAAGATGTCAATTGTGCCCCAACAAGAAATGACAGGAAAACAAAATATATGTTTTATCAGTGTAAGCCATATGTGTATATGGAACATGCAATTTGAAGACTGCTTTGGGTGTGACAGTTGAAACAAAGATTGGTTTTGTTGCAGGATTCAATTGTTATTTTCATTGTAGTTCACATAGGTTTTTATTTTTGATGTTATCTGTAAGGTTTTGTAAGCAAACTGCTAATATGAAAATGTTAAGTTTATTATAGATGTACAATACATATTAATACTTTATTTTAACATTGTTTTACATTCTTGTTATCTACACATTGTATAATATAATAAGAACCTTCTAATAAAACAGCAAGACCAAAACTATGACAAGTATGTCCTACAAAAAAGCCAAGAAAGCAAAACACATATGCTGTCAGTGTAAGTGATACTTGTGCATGAAATGTTCTCTTGTCATGTGTGAAGACTGCCTTAGATGTGATAATTGAAATAAAAGATTGTTTTTGTAGAGTGCTATTGTTATTTTCATCGCAGTTCATATAGGACTTTATTTTGTTGTTCTTATTTAGACTTTGTACACCAAAATGCAGTTGATGTTGATAATTTTTGATGCTTTTTATTGGTACCAGGGATCAAACTCAGGACCTTGCACTTTTGAGGCGGGTACAGTGGCACTAAGCAAAATCCCTGGCCTTTGATGCTTTTTTATAAACTCAATAAATATTAAAAATTCAATATTTTAGTTTTGTGCTTTTTTCCTGTTAAGTACTTATTGTTTAACATAATAAAATTCATAAAATTAAATTTGATAATTCATCAATAAAAGTATTCTAAAGAATAAACATGAGTGTGACACACTCATGTTTATGACCCTTTATGACAAAATTAGTGTTATGCTCTGTTTAAAGCAGAGAAAGCCTTTCAGCTTGTTACATGATTTCAGTAACATTTTTATTACTTTTGTCAAAATCTTGAAGTTCAGGAATTGAAAGGAAAAGAAAACAACTTGATTGCATATCACATACACTGATAGATCCAGCCAGTTTTTTCCTTGTTAATTAACAATGAGCAGTGACTTAATATCACAAATACAGAGTATAGTAGTCACAGTACATTCTGTATGGTGATGTTCCAGGGTTATATCAACCTTTTAAAATGTGACCACTCAGCTGGGTGTGGTGGCACATGCCTATAATCCCAGCACTCTGGGAAGTTGAGGCAGGAAGATCACAAGTTCCAGCCCAGCCTGGGTAAATTAGCAACTTAACAAAAGACACTATCTCAAAATTAAAAGTAGAAAAATGACTGAAAATTTAGCTCAGTGTAAAGGACATGAGTTCAATTCCAAGTACAAAAAAAAAATCCCTGACTACTTAAAATTCTAATGAAAAAATTATAATGATAACTGAATTTCTTTTTGTTGCACTTTAGCTTTTCTTCTGTATGTCACTTTTCATTCTAAAAGTGATAATCTTTGCTTCTTGCCTCAGTTTTAGCCAAATGCTGATTTAGTGTCTGACTGTACTGACTTTGGCCAGATGTATATTTTGGTGTTCTTCTGTCTCATATACTTGGAGAGGATAAGTGAGGGAGAAAAGCGAACCCTGGTTATCTACTTGTTCCTTCTCAACATCCTCCAAGTTGTGAGTTTGGCTAGGATAGTAGAAGACATCTTTTTTTAAAAAATTCATTAAGTTTATTGGTACATTTTAGGTCTAAAGTATGATGACATTCATCACTGGGAATTTGTACCTTTACATGGTATATCTTGGTTCTTATTTTTCCCCATTCCCTTCCCCTCAATTCAACCCCTCCACCCTCCCTATTTACGAAGACTTTGTTTCAACTTTTTCCTTTTCTCATATTTATTCCTTTTCCTTTTTTTCTTTCCTCTACCTCTCCCACTTTCCATTCCCCTTTGGACCTTTTCTTCCTATTTAATATAATCTATTATACATTTTGATCCTCATTTACATTTTTAGTTCCTTACACCAGAGAAGCTATTCTATTCAGTATTTACACATGTGTGTCTTATTTATTTCACTTAAGAGTATCTCCTCAATGTGCATCCATTTAGATTATCATTCTTTATGGCTGAGATATATGCGCCACATCTTTATCCAGTCTCCAGTTGATGGGCAATAGTTGTTTCCAAGTTTTAGCTATTACAAACTGTGGTATGATTATTTTAATTCTTTTGGGAAGATAACCAATAAGGGAATAACTTGGTCAAAGGTACCTCTAATCCTAGTTTTTTGAAGTTCCTCCATACTGATTTTCACAGTGGTTGCACCAGTCTGCACTCCCACCAACAGTAGAGAAGGGTTCCTTTTTCTCCGCAACCCCACCACCATTTGTTATTGGTTGATTTCTTGATAGCAACCATTCTTTCTGGAGTGAGGTGGAATCTTGGTGCTGTTTCCCTTTGCATCTTTCAAATGACCAATGATGAACATTTTTCATGCTTATTTACTGTTTTTACTTCTTTGTCTGAGAAAATTTAGGAATCAAAAGGGTGAAATTACAACAGCCCCAGCAGAAATCCAGAGGATTATCAATCCTTACTTTGAGAATCTGTATACCAATAAGATGGAAAGCACAGAAGAAATGGACAGATTTCTAGATATCAATGAATTACCAAATTTGAATAAAGAAGACATGAAAATTCTAAACAACCCAATATCAATCAACAAAATTGAAAATGTTATTAAAACCTTACCAACTAAGAAGAGCCTGGGCCCTGATGGTTTCACTACTGAATCCTACAAGACATTTAGAAAAGAACTCTTGCTACTATTGTTTAATTCTTCAATGAAATTGAAAGGAAACAATATTCCTTAATTCATTCCTGGAAGCATGTATCTCCTTGATCCCAAAAGCAGAGAAAGACCCAACTGAAAAAGTGGACTAGGACAACCTCCTAATGAATGCAAAAATCCTCAATAATATACTGACAAACAGAATGCAGGAGATCATCAAGAAGATCATACATCTTAACCAAGTGGGATTCATCCCGGGGATGCAGGGATGGTTCATTTTATGCAAATCAATAAATGTAATGCACTGTATTAACAGTGCCAAAGACAAACACCATATGATTATCTCAATAGACAAAGAAAAAGCATTTGACAAAATCCAACACCCATTCATGATAAGAACCCTTCAGAAAATTGGAATAGATGGTCTTTATCCCAATCTGATAAAAGCTATCTGAAAAACCAACAGCCACCATCATACTAAATGGTCAAACAAATGAAATCCTTCATGCTAAAATCAGAAGTCATCTTAAAATAAAAAGATCAACAAATAGAATGTTTAAAAGCTATGTTTTCTCTTAAACATCCTTTTCACTAGAAATGAGCATTAATTGCCTACCCTGCTAACTTCGATGTTTGTTTGGGTCTTGGCTCATTGGCTCATTCTTGTCAACTCCCCCAAACCCAACAAGTTGTTGCAACTACCAAAGTTTCAGGATATGCCAAGGTCATGGAAGTGATGCTGGGGGACTTCTGGGGAACCTGTCAGGCCCTTGACAAATTCAGGCCTGGCCATGTGCATCAGATTAACAGGGGAGGAGTGAGAAGCTGGCCAGGTGGATGACAGAAGGCACTCATCAGTGAAGATGGATTTTGATAGCAAGGGAAGTCTAAGGGCCTCAGAAAGCTGCTGATGCTATAAAATGTTTATGTAAAAAAACATCTCTTTATGAAGATAAAACACAATATAACACAATTGAAATAATCGATATTTATTGAATACTTATGTTGAAGACACTATTTTCAATATTTTTCATACATTAACCTAGTTTTCATCCCAGAAATTCTGCATTATTATTCTGGATTTTATATGTGAATGAACTGAGTTGAACAAAGATCAAGTTGCCCAAGATCACACAAATAATCAATGATTTAACCGGTGAGTAGATGATATTATAACAGTTCCACTGACAAGTTTAGACCTTAGAAGTAGCATGGTTAGCCATTTTAAGAACTGGTACCGTGTTATAATTATAGAGAAATGTTTTAAATTAAATAATAAATTCTAACACTTTTATACTCTTAAAATTGCAGGCTCTGTTCCAAAGGTTTAGTATATCTTATTTAACCTTCAGGGCTCTATGAGGAAGAACTATTATCACCCCATTTCAAGGACAAGGAAACAGATTCCAAGGGGTTGAGGATTTTCCCAGATAAACACAGCTGGCAGGTGGTGAAGTTAGGATTCATTAGGCAGCTGGCTCCAGACTTCTCTGAAATCATACTCTGGTGATGTTTCTCAGAGAGCAATATATTCACTCATAATACATGTGAATGAATACATGTAATGTAGACATAGGTGTAGGTGAGATACAGATATATACATAGGTTGTGAAACAGTTAAGCTGGATTTTCAACTTGATTAGCATGGCAGTTACTTAGTAAAGCATATTTCTGGATGTGTCTGGTTGGGTCATGGAGGTATGGCCTTGGAATATGTGTCAGTCCCTTTCTCTCTGACGCTGTTCCCCACTCTACTTCCAAGTCACCATGAAAAGAGCATGAACTTCAACTACACCCCTCCTCCATGATGTTCTGCCTTGGAACCAACCATGGACTGAACTCTGTGTAACCAAGAGTCAAATTAAACTTCTCTTTCAAGTTATAGGTGTTGGGTATTTTGTACCAACAGTAAGAAACTGACTAGTACAGGTAGATAAACATATTTTCATGCTGCATATTTAAGATAAAGAGTGAATTGGATATTTCTTTTCATTATTTACTAGGAAATGTTCATCCCTTTTAGGAAGAATGATTTCATTCTTGGAGGGTAAGGGCCAGCAGATTGTGTTATCCAAGGACAGACTACTCATAGTGACTGTGTTAATTCTGTTCCCACAATACTGTCTGCTCCAGGGGTATTACCTACAGAAGGGCCACTTAGGATCCTCATACTCTGAGATGTACTTACCAAATGTTAGAAGGTTGTCATTAGAAGGTGTTTTCAGCTATGAGGTGGTAAAGAACTTCAGGAACTGTTAGGGAATCATCAATGGATTCTGATCTAATGGAATTTTTCCTCTTATACAATATACAGTGGCACCTCAGCTCATAAACTTAAATCTTTCCACAATTCTGGTTACAAACTGAATTGAATGGGAAGCAGATCAAATTTTCCCATAAGGGTCAACATTGAACCTCACCGTTGAGTTTGACTCAGTTATTTTTCCTCTTACAATATACAGTGGCACCTCAGCTCATAAACTTAAATCTTTCCACAATTCTGGTTACAAACTGAATTGAATGGGAAGCAGATCAAATTTTCCCATAAGGGTCAACATTGAACCTCACCGTTGAGTTTGACACAGTTCTCATCCAATTCAGTTTGCAACCAGAATTGTGGAAAGAATTAAGTTTGTGAACCAAGTTACCATTGTATATTTTTCACTCATTTTAAATTTAGATAGAATTCATACATTATAAATTCACTTTAGCAAAGTGCACAATTCAGTGATTTCTAGTATATTCACAAAGACATGGCAACATCATCACCACCTAATTCTAGAACATATCATCACCCCAGAATAAACTTCAGCCTCACTAGCATACACTTCCTATTCTTCTCTATGTCTCTGGCAACTATGAACCTCTTCATTTGTGTAATGCTGAATTTTCTGGACATGTCAATAAATTGAAATGTACAATATATAGCCTTTTGTGTGTGGCTTCTTTCACTTAGCATCTTTCCAAGATTTATCTATGTTGTAGCAAGTATAAATACCTCAGTATATCTTCTTGAAGGTTAAGAGTGCATGGTTATGGGTATGCTAGTTTTGCCTATCCCTTCATCAGCTCATTTACAATTGAGTTATTGCTGCTTTTTTGGTGATACAGGTAGTGCTTTATGAACATTCATGTGCAAGATTTTATATAAACCCAGGGATTAAATTTCTGAGTTGCATGATATCTCTATGTTTAACATTGTGAGGAGCAGGCAAACAGCTTTCCAAAGCAGTTGCACTTTTAACATTGCCACCAGCAATATAAAAAGATTCCAATTTATCTACATCCTTACCCACAGTTACGGCCTGTATTTTGATTATTTCCATCCTGTGGGCATGAAGTAGTACCACAAGGTGGGTTTGATTTGCATTTCCATAATAGCTAATGATATTAAATATCCCTGATTGTGTTTACTCACCATAGAATATTTTCGAGAAATGTCTATTCACACAGGGTGTGGTGGCATACACCTGCAGTCCCAGCACCGGGAGGCCGAGGCAGGAGGTTCACTGTGAGTTCTAGACTAGTCTGGGCTACATAGTGAGTTCCAGGTCAGTCTCAATTAAATAGTGAGACCCTGTCTCAAAAAACAAACAAACAAACAAAAAAATGTCTACTCAAAATTGATCTGTTTTGGAGGAGATGTCTTTTAAGTGTTGCATTGTAAGGGTTCTTTATATATCATGAACATTAGTGTCCTATTTGTTATGTGGCTTGCAAATATTTTTTTCTTCCATTCTGTAGGTTGTCTTTTTTTTTCTTTTCACTTCTCACTTTCTTTTCACTCTTTGCTAGGAAATGTTCTTGATATTGCACCCTTTGATGCACAGCACTTTTCATTTTGATGAAATCCAATAAATCAATTTTTGTATAGCTGTGCTTTGGGTGTTGTATCTAAGAAACCATTGACTAATACAAATTCAGAAAGACTTATGGCTACACCTTTTTTTTTGGGGGGGGGTTTGAGACAGGGTCTCACTATGTAGTTGAGATTAACCTGGAACTCACTATGTAGCCCAGGCTGGTCTCGAACTCACAGCAATCCTCCTGCCTCAGCCTCAGGAGTGCTGGGATTACAGGTGTGTACTACCACTTTGGGTGGCTATGCTTTTTTTTTAAAAAGATGCTATAATTTTAGTGCTTACATTTAGGTCTTTGATTCGTTTGGATTCATTAATATGCTGTGAGATTTGGCTCCAGATTTATTCTTTCAGGTTGATACATAGTTATCCCAATTCCATTAATTTCAAAAGCATCCATTGAAGTTTCCCACTGAATTTTTTTTGGCACATTATCAAAAATTGATCCATCAAAGATGTGTGAGTTTATTTCAGGACCCTCAATTATGTTGCAATGATTTACGTATTTATCAATGTGTCAATACCCCACAGTATGATTATTTCAGCTTTTAAAATAAGTTTTGAAATGAGGAAGTATTAGTTCTCTAACTTTGTTTCTTTCAAGTTTTTTTTGGCTATTTTGAGCCATCTTATTGTCATGTGATTCTTAAAACATAGACCTTATTTTTGGGTGATTTCAATGATAAACATCCCACTGCAGTGTGTGTGCCATAGGTTCATCACCACTACTCTATGTTTTATAATTTACTTAGTCTGTGATAATCAGGGGTGGCAGCAGGACACAGACTAAAATAGCAATGATGAGATTTGAGCCAGTTTTTGTGAAAAGTCTGTATCTAGATTCATTTATCTGCAAGTGGGTGTCCAGTTGTTCTATTTACTGAAAAGACTATTCTTTGTCCATTGACTTGCCTTTCTTCTTTCACTGAAGATCTGTTGTTATTTTTATGTGGATCTATTTGTAGTATCTCTATTCCTTTCCACTAATCTGTTTGTTCTTTTGTGAATACTATACTCTCTCGATTATTGTAGGACTAGGTTATATCTTATAGTCAGGTGTCAGCAGTTCTAAGACTTTGTTGTCTGTCAATATTGTTATTTTTGCATTTCAAAAGTCTTTCAGAATCAGTCCTTTTATATTCACATAAGAATTTTTTTAGAATTTACATTGATATTGATTTGAGACTGTATATCAGCTTAGGGAGAACAGGCATCATGAGATTATTGAGTCTTCATATCCATGTTAGGTGCATATACATTTCTCTGTGACTTTTAACCTGTAGAAGTCTTTATTTTAAAGTGAGTTTCTTCTATACAATGCATAGGTGGGTCTTGTTTTTTGATCCATTCAGACAATCTCTGTCTTGCAGTTGGTATATTGAGCAGACCATTGACAGTTGAAGTGATTATTGATATAAGTGGATTAATATTTATCCTGTCATTCTTTAATGTTTTCTATTCATTTTTGATCTTTATATATAATTTCTTGTCTTCCAGTATTTATCTGCCTTTTGAGGTTGTATTTGAGCATTTTATCTTATTTCATTTCCTTCCCTTTCTTAAAATATCAGTTATACTTTGTTTTTTACTGGTTGTCTTATAGTTTGAAATATTCATTCACAAATGAGTCTGCATTAGCCAGACTTCCAACAAGATATTTAATAATTTGATATTTGATAACTTGAAGGAGTAAAGATTTATTTTGCATCATGGTTTCAGAGGTTTCAGTAGATGATTGGCTGATTCCAAAGCAGGAACATTATGGCAGAGGGGCATAATAGACAGGAAAGAGACAGGGTGTATGTGTGTGTGTGTGTGTGAGAGAGAGAGAGAGAGAGAGAGAGAGGGAGAGAGAGCTGGTAAAGAGATTACTCTTTGGAGACACTCCCCCAGAGACCTACTTCCTTCAAGTAGGCCCCGCCTTCTAACATCTCATCTCATTCTGCCAAAGATTGCAGCTAGTACCCTTAATGCAGGAACCCTTTAGGGAGCAATTTTAATGCAAACAATAACACAGTCTAAGTCCTCTTTCAAATAACACTATATTGTTTCATGGGCCATGCAAATACCTTGTAATTACAAAGTATTCCTATATCCTCCCTCCTGTCCCTGTATCATTGTCATTCACTTTAGTTGTACATAAACACACTTAAGAATATATAGTTTTACTATATAAGCATATGTAGTAATACACTGTCCCTGTTATTATTCCATTATAATCTTTGTTTTTATGAAGTCAACAGAAATATCACTCTTACATTTCTGATTTTAATAATCTGAGTCTTTCTTTTTTTTCTGTATGAGTCTAGCTCAAGTTTGGTCAATTTGGTTGGTGTTTTCAAAGAATCAACTTTTGCTCTGATTATTTTTTCTATTCTTATTTCACTTATTTCTACTCCAGTCTTTATTCTTTCTTTCCTTTTCCTGGATTGGGTGCAATTTGCTCCTATTTTTTTTTTTTGCATCTGTTATTGAAAGAAGAGTGTAGAAGTCCATAAACATTATTTTTGAGTTGTCTATTTCTCTGTTCAGTTATATCATTTCTTGCTTCATGAATTTTGAGGCTAAGTTGTTAGGTGTATATATATGTTGTAATCATATTTTCTTGATGGACTGGCACTTTTATCATTATAAAATGTCCTTTGTCTTTAGAAATAATTTTTATCTTAAAGTCTGTTTTATTTGGTTTTAGTATAACCACTTAGTTCTCTTTTGGTTGCTGTTTTCTGGGATTTTTTTTCCAGCCTAGTCACACCATCTGTCTTTGAATCTAAAGTGCACACCTTATGGCTAGCACATGACTCAATCATGCTTTTGTCATCTTTTCTGCAAATTTCTCTTTGAATTAGTGTGTGATCTATTTTCATTTGATGATATTAAGCCATAAACTAAGATTATACTCACCATTTTACTATTTTTAATTTTTTATTAGTACATATTTGCACTACATAATGATTACATTTGTTTTCTATGTGACTTACACAATTTTTGTTCTATTTTTTCATTGTTGGCTTATTTTGTATTAAGTAAAAATTTTCATAAGGCATTATTTTTATTATCTTGTTATTTGTTTTAAAAAATTTAAAAGTTATTTTTTACTAAATTTTTGGGGGGATTACTGTCAACATTGTAACAGTGTGCTTTAGATTAACACCTTCGTAATCATTGTAGTGTATAAAATTTTCACTCTTGAACACCACTCCTTCTCACTGTTTTATCCTGTCACTATCATACAAATCACACCTTTTATACATTGTATACCCATCAACAAGATTTGTAATTATAGCTTTATGCCTTTGTCTTTAAAATTGGATAGTATCAAAAGGCTATAGAGAAGAAGTACATTTACACTATTTTTACATATACCTACATAGTGACCTTTTACCTTCATTTCTTCATGCTCAAATGTCTTTTTCATTTCATCCTGATGGACACTTTGATATTTCTTTAAAAATGTTTTTATGGGATTATTTGAAATATATAGTAATATTGTGGGATATACTGTTATCAAAATGATATTGAAGCAAATTAATATTTATTATCTCATATGGTAGCTTTATTATGAGAAGAGCAGCCAAAATGAATTTATTTAACAAAAATTCTAAACATAATCATTTTATTTACTGCAATCCTCATGTAGTACATTAGTTTTCTAGACATGTTCATCCTTTATTTCTGCTATTTTACATCCTTTGACCTACATCCTCTCCCAATTATAGCACACAATTTAAAACTTACATATTGCTTTTTCTGAAAATTTCCATTCAATATTTTTAGGCCATGTTTGAACATGGGTAACTGAAACTGTGGAAAGCAAAACCATGGCTAAAGGAGGAATGCTGCCCAACATTCTCTATTTCCATTCATCCATTTATGGACACTTAAGTTGTTTACATATATTGGCAATTGTGAATAATGCTACAATGACCATAGTCATGCTGGCCTCTCTATGGGGTGGCAATTTCATCTCTGAGTATATAGTCAGAAGAGAAATTGCTCTATTTTTAATTTCTTTATGAACTCCTCATACTGTATTCTAGAATGTTTGTACCAGTTGACATTCCCACCAACAGTGTGCTAGGGTTCACCATTCTCCACAGAGTTCTTATTTGTTGTCTTTTCTATAACAACCATGCTCACGCTCATGAAGTGATACATCATAGTCAGTTTGGTTTGCATTTCCTTGGTGATTAGTTATGTGGAACACCTTGTTATATAGTGTTGGTCATTTTATACCTGTTTTGGAGAAATATCTATGTAGGACCTTTGCCCAGTTTTTTAAAAAATCAGCTTATTTGTCTTTCTGCTGAATTGTAAGTGTTCTTTATACATTTGGATATTAACTCCTATTGGATATGGAGTTTGGAATTTTTTCTCAGTCTGGATATTGCCTTTTCATATATTTAGTTGTTTCCTTTGATGTGCAGAAAAGTTTTAGTTTGTTTTGTTCCATTTATTTATTTTTGCTTCTATATGCCAACCTTTCAGTGCAATATCATAAAGCCAATGTAAAAGAGCATTCCTTCTATGCTTTCTTCCATGATGTTTTTGTTTTTGTTTTGTTTTTATAGCTAGATTGTTTTTCGATTTTGAGTTGATTTTTATGGATAATGGGAGCTGAAAGTCCAATTTTTTCTTTTTCATGTGGAAATCTAGTTTTCACAGCACCATTCATTAAAAAGACTGTGCTTTACTTATTGTGTTCTATCAATGCCTTTGTCAAAAATTAGCTGGATGTGTATGTTAGAATTTATTTCTAGGATTTCTACCCTATTCAACTGGCCTGTGTTGTTGTGTTTATGCCAGCAACATACTGTTTTAGTTATTATTGCTTTGTAATATATAGTAATACCTCAGTTCACAAATGCTTGTGTTTGTGAACAATTCAGTTTGTGAACACAAGTGTTCAGCAAACTTTTATTTCCATTTGCAAACTCTGCATTGAGATGACAAACACTACCATGGCCATCTTCCCCAAAACTGTTGAATAAATTAAGTTCATGAATGGAGGTACTACTGTTGTTTTAAATCAGAAAACAAGAAGCTTAAAACTTTATTTTTTTCATAATATTCCTTTGTTGTGGATTTTTGTTGTTAGTTCCAAATAAAGTTCAGGATTATTTTTCCATTTTTTTTGAAGAATGTCATTGAATTTTAATAGGTGTGGCATTGCATCTGCATAGTGCTTTGCCCAGCATGGATATTTTAACAATATTAATTCTCCTCATCCATGAATATGGGATATCTTTCCATTTATTTGTATCTTCTTTAATTTCCTTCATCAATGTTTTATAGTTTTTAAGTGTACAAAAATTTTTAATCAAGGGAGGGCAGAGGTAAGGGGGAAAAAATGAGAATCAAGTCTTGTCATGTAGAGGTACAAGATCCCAACAATGAATGTAACTCTACTGTATCCCTAAAATGTACCAATAAACTCAATTAAAGCTGAAAAAAATTTTTTTAATCTTTTTGGTTAAATTGATTCCTGTTTTATATTTTTGATGTCATCATAAATGGGATCATTTTCTTGATTTTTTAGATTATTTGTGTTTATAAACACTATTGAATTTTGTATGTTTTTTGTGCTCTTCAAATTTACCTCATTCCTTTATCAGTTCTAATACATTTTGTGTGTGTGTGTGTGTGTGTATGTGTGTAACCTTTGGGCTTTCTACAAATAGGATTATGTCATCTGCAAATAGAAATAATTTTATTTTTTCCTGTCAAAATTGAATGCTTTTTATCTTCCCCCTCCATTTTGGGGTCTGATTTGCTCTTGATTCTTAAAACACCTAATGTTCTGTTGAGTTGGAATTGCTTTGAGCAGCACCTGCCTTCACTGAGTTTTAGTGGGAAAGCTTTCAGCTGCTTCCCACTGATTGTGATGTAGTTGAGAGCCTTTCAAAATGGTCTTGTGTTGAAAAATTTTTACATCTATATTTAAACTAAGCACTTTCATCAATAAGGGAAGCAGAATTTAGTCAAATGTTTTTTTCTGTATCAATGGAGAAAATCATGTGGTTTTAATTTCTCAAAATGTGAAGTATCACATTGATTGATTGATTGATTGATTGATTTGTATGTTTTTAACCAGCCACACACAGGAATAAATCTCACTTGGTTATGATGTATAGTATTTTTGATAGTGTTGAATTCAGTTCACTAATATTTTATTGAGGATACTTGCATCATTGTTCATCAGAATTATTGGGCTATAGTTTTCTTGTGGCATTTTTGTCAGGCTCAGGTGATTGCTGGCCTCATAAAATGTATTTGGAAGTGTCTATTTTTTTGAAGAGCTAAGAAATATTGATAATAATTATTGAATACTTGGTAGAATTCTTCAGTGAAGACATCTGCTCTTAGCTTCCATTTTTAGGTGATTTACAATTGCTTCTTCAATTTTTTTATATGTTTGTCTGTATAACTTTAAAATTTTTACCTGATTTAGCCTTTGTAGGTCATATTTTTCCATTTTCCCCAGTTATCCAATTTGTTGGCACATAATTTTCCACAGTAGTTCCTCAGGATACTTTGTTTTATTTCTGAAATGTCTATGGAAATGTTTCCACTTTCATTTCTGATTTTTTTAATTTGAATTATCTTTCTTTTTCTCTTAAACTAGCTAAAGGTTTGTTGATTATGTTTTTAAAGAACCAGTTCAACTTTATAATTTTTTATGATCTTTCTGTTCTCTCTTTGATTTACTTCTTTTTTGACCTTTATATTTTTTCTTCCACTTCCCTTGGTTTAGACTGTTTCTTTTCTAGTAATTTGCGGCATAACAATAGGTCATTTATTTGGGAATTTTTTTCTATTAAAGCAGGCATTAGTTCCTATAAAATTCCCTCTTTGACCTGCCTTTCCTACATCATAGGTTTTGATATGTTGGGTTTCCATTGTGATTTATCTTAATTTTTAAAAAACATTTCTCTTTTGATTTTTTTAATCATTCAGTGTTCAGGAGTGTGATATTTAATTTCCATGTTTGTAAATCTGCCAAGATTTGTCCTGTTACTGATTTCTAGTTTCATACTGCTGTGGTTGAGAAGAATACTAGACATTATTTCAATCTTTTGAATTTGTCTAAACTTATTTTGTGGCCTAACATATGGTCCATCCTGGAGAACATTCCATGAGTGCAGGAAGAATGTGTACACTGCTGCTACTGGTTGGCATATATGTGTCCATGAGATTCATACAGGATAAAGTGCAGTTCAGTTCCAGTATTTTCTTATTAAAATCTTGTCTTGATTCCACTGCTGCAAGTAGGGTATAAAGGTCTCCTACCGTTATTATTTGGCTGTCTGTTTTTTTCTTTCAAATCCATGGATATTTACTTTACATATTTAGGTGTTCTGATGTTGGGTGTATCTAGATTTATAATTATTTCATCCTCTAAATGAATCAACCCCTTTATCATCAAATAATGACCTTCTTTGTTTATCACAAAAGTTTTGACTTGAGCTTCATTTTATCTAAATATAGCCATCCCTTGTCTCTATTGATTACTATTTGCACGGAATATCTTTACCCTTCCATTTTTGGTCTATTGGGTCCTAAATGCTAAAGTGTTTTTCCTGTAAGTAGCATGTAGTTGGATCTTGTTTATTATTCATTCAGCCCTTTTTTGTCTTTTGTTTGGAGAGTTTGGTCCATTTACATTTAATTTTATTGATAGATAAGGGCTTATCCTACCATTTTGTCGTTTTCTGGTTGTTTTGCAGATGTTTTAGTCCTCTTTTTTTGTTGACTTTTATGATTTGGTGATTTTCTGCGGTCCTAAGCTTCGATCCTTCCATCCCCCTCCCACATTTATATATGTATTGCAATATTTTGCTTTGCGGTTACCATGGGGCTGACATTATATATTTTGTAGTTATAATAGACTATTTTAAGTTGATAACAGCCTAACTTCAGTCACATACGTATGCTCTAGACTAGTGATGGCTTAGAGCTTTCAATGATAAAGAGCCCACTGTGACACATGTGCCACCAGTTCAGCACCAGTGCTCTAGACTTTTACTCTCCTTGCCACAATTTCCATTTTTGTTGTCACAAACTACATTTTAAAAATATTGTGCATTCCTTGACATCTTTTTGGCTTTTAGCCTTCATGCTAGAGATTTGAAAGTTTTGCACATCACCATTTTCTTCATGAATTATTCTGAATTTGACTATGAATTCACCTCTACCTGTGAGTTTTATACTTTCACAATAGTACTTATCCTCCTTTCCTTCTCAGAGCTGAGGCAGCCTCTCCCAGGACATGGGGGCACTGTGGCCATCCAAGCAGCCACGGCTTTTTTCTCCCATTAGCACAAAGCCTGAAATCATCAGGTACAGTTTAGGTCCCTCCTGAGCATGTGCAGAGCCCTGGGCATTTACTGTACATGTGTATATGATGGTTTATATTTTCATGAATGCAGGTGGCTTCAAAGCTCCCCACTGTCTTCCCTTTCTCTAGGTTTTGCCTTTAAATTTTTGGTTAGCTTCCTGTTTGTGCTGTGCTTCCCCGCCTCAGGCATGGTGTTAAACAATTGTTGCTGATTATTTCCAACAAATCCCTGCAGGCAAAAAAGCTATTTGCATAGGCTGAGCTCTGAGTCAGGTTGAATGAAGACTCTTCTTTCAGAGAACTATCAGACACATCCAGTAAGGACAGTCTGCCTCTTCCCCTGGCCTCTTGGCTGCTGGTTTTTGAAAGAGGGCTACTGGTTGTCAAGGCTACCATGGAGCAGGGAGGCAAGAGAGGGAATAGGGCAAGCAAAAAGGGCATAAAACTCACTGTTGTCACTCAGTCTTAGATATTTGTTTTTTCTTGAATAAATGCTCCCCAGATTGATGGAGATCTCTGGTTGATTTTTAGAGTCCTGAAAAAATTGGTTCTGACTGCTCTTCCCCAGTATTCTCATTATAGATATGGAGGGAGAGGTTTTTGGACAGGCTCCTCCTACCATTTTGCAGAAGGTCCTGGAACCCTGAAATGCAAAATGTCTGTGTGAGACTTTGCCGTAAGATAGAGCACTCCAGCAAGAACACTCCAGCAATTGTGTCTCTGGTGACAGCTGCTGTATGAGGAATTCACAAAGCTCAGGGGCATTTATGCCTGTGGTCCACAGAGGTGGGGATCAATAATTTATCCTTCTGGGAAGGT
This sequence comes from Fukomys damarensis, assembly GCF_012274545.1. Lineage (NCBI taxonomy): Eukaryota > Metazoa > Chordata > Mammalia > Rodentia > Bathyergidae > Fukomys > Fukomys damarensis. Next base: position 28,786,188 of record NW_022900919.1, on the reverse strand, counting down.
GAAATTTCCCTCAGAGCTTTACATCACTGTGAGCGATGGACGTGGTAGTTCTTTATCTTAGAGGGAGAAAAAAACTGATGTTTTTGTAAATGAAGGTATCTAGAAGTTGTGATATCCTTTTAGTCCTGCATCTCTGTGGAAAAGCCAGACTTAGCTCTTGGTTCCTTGAGTTTTGGGGGAATATTTTCCAATCTTGCTTGGACCACAGCTTGTTGCTTAGGAGGAAATTAAAGGGTCAGCTGGGTGAGCAAGGAGCCCTTATTGTACCTTCAGTACCTTTGAGATTTCTCTTAAACACAAGGGAGAACAATGTTCATAGTAGGAACAAAACATTTTTGAAGTAGGACATTTTGAAATCTCAAGGCACTCATAGCATGCTTAGTAGATCCGACCAAATGTGTCTTCATGAAAAATACTGCCAGTAATAAAAAATACAAACCGCATCTACCAAAGGAATTTGTTAATGCTAATAAACAAATTGGGTATTAATAATGCAATTTAAAATAACTCTCAGTAAAATAACTGTCTCTGCTTGTTTATTGTACTTTATTAACAGTGAATTTGGTATGTAGACAATTGTGTGGTTATTCCATTCTCAGTGGCCTCCTAGGTCTTTTAAAGACACAACTTAAATTTTTATAACCCTTGAGTCGTTGAGTAGTGGATTTCAGAACTACAGATAGGAAATCTCATCTGTACCTGGACTACCAAGAGAGTGTGGAAGCACAGAATCTTCTATTTCCTCTTGCCGTAACTCCTTGTTATTGTTTTAGCACAGTTTCCTTGAATTCCCAGCTTATAAAGAAGAGTCTTTCACAGAGTCATAGAAGACTTATACACACTTGCATCTCCTCCCATAGTTAGCCACAGCTTCAGGAAAGTGCAAGGAACTTTTATAAAACTGGTGGAGATCCATCCACAGATGTTAAAATTACTGGGTGAAATTTTGAGGAGAAACAACAAGATGTACATAGTTCCAAAGTATCCACCCCAGCTATTAATGCCAAAGGATAAGGTAAAGATCACCAGTAATAAGACATAGCGTTGATGACATAGATCCCTGGGTAGGAGACACTGAGAAGGCCATTTCCTTGCCAAAAAGGCATAACCTCAGGCAAATCGTAGGGAAAAGCTCAACAGACCTAAATCAAGGGCCATTCTATGAAATAAGCTCTGTGTAAACCCTTTAATAGTGTAAAGTCATGAAGGGGAGTAAAGACTGAGAATTGTCACAGATTGGCCAAAATAAGGAGAAATAATAACTAAATGTGGGATCTTTGATAGAATACTAAAACAGAAAAGATGATAGGGGATAGAATCCAGGGCACTGCATAAGCTAGACAAGTGCTCTATCACTGAGCTATAAGGTCTGTAGTTTAGTTAGTGATACTGTACCTCTGTCAATCCCATTGCTCTGTCGTACTATGGATATCCAAGGTGATACAGTTAGGAGACTGACAAGAGGTAGATGCAAACCTTTGTGCTATTTTTGCCACTTTTTGAATATTCCACCAGGGCTCAACTAGTCAGGAGCTAAAATCAGCTCAAAACCAAAAGTTTAACAAAAATGGTTGCATCCACTTTATAACACCCTATTTTTCATTCCTCTAATAATTTTTTTGTCATATTAATAAAAATTTGATATAGTTGGATATAGTATTTGTATGAAAACACGACAAAGGCAGACCAAGGGTGAGAACACTGCTAACAAAAGGATTAAGCCAACGCCAGATGGGACTCTCATTCTCATGAGAAGTTTATGTTCATTCTTATTTTGTGTTTTAGATGCATTATACACTGATGCTGTTGTCGGACTAATGCAACTTCCAATAAATGTAGGATTTAACCTGGAAGTTTTTCTTTGGAGTAGTATATGGGATAGATTGACTTGAATAGAACTCACAGTTTACTGGTTTATGCAATAGCAGGAACCCTTACTCCACAGGAGCATAGGAATTCATAGCTTATTGGGTACTTTGGATACTTAAAATCTGAAGATTTGGTTTAGTTGGTTTTCCAGATTTGAGAGGTGCTTAAATTCAAATGAGATATAGAAAGGTGGAAAGATAAAATGATGCCTGTAAACTTGAGTGTTGTCATGTGTAGTTGGCCATAAATACAGGTTATTGATGCTCTGGTTTGGCTGTCATTGAAGTGTGTGTGTCCACAAAGGTGCACAGGCTGGAAGCCTGGTCCTGTGTAGTGGTGTTGAGGTGGAGGAACTTTTAAGAGGGAGGTAATCATAGACTACTCCTGGGAGCTCTCACTCTTGTAGGACTAGATTAGTATTATGAGGACAGATTGTTAAAAAGGGTGCCCCAACCCCAATGGGCTTGGCCTCTTTTGTACCCAGCTATGTTGTGACATACCCAGGGCAACCTAATTAGGATGGCACCATGCTTTTTAGACCCTCCAGCCACCAGAATTGTGAACCAAATAAACTTCTTTATAAGTTATCTGATCTTGGGTATTTTGTTATAATAACACAAAATGACCTAAGAGAGTTACGAAGTCCTAGTCATCTTGTCTGTGAGGAAGTACCAACCAAACTTGTGCTTCTCCATCTCTGATGTGGACAGGAATATTCTGAGGGTTTTGGGAAAAAGAAGATGCAGATTTGGCAGACCTGTGTTGAGCCTGGGATTCAGTATTTCTAACAAGTCCTCTGGTGACACCAATAACTGTTGGTCCTCATTGGTCCTGAGGCAACATTTTGAGTTCTGAGGATGTAAATGACCAGAGAGGAAGTGCTGTAGATGAGTCCTTTCTATCTCAGGTGTACTTTTAAACAAATGAATATTTAGCTCCCTAAAGACCGTATGGCACAGCCCTGAAAAAATTCTGGGGACAAGAAGTGCTGTATGTGACACACTTGTCCTTTGAATAACATCCTAAGGTTGACCGAGAGGTAACATGAAAAGAAAAGAGACTGTGGATTCAGGCTAAGTTTAGGTGGCACAGGTCAAGACTAAGGGCAGGTAGAAATACCTGCTAGGATACAGAAATCCCCCAGAAGGGTGTTTGCCACTGCCACCAGAGGGCGCCCCTTCACAGTCTTTCCCTGCCTATAGCCCTGAGTCGTTCGGTCCTGGGCGGTTGGCACCTGCTGGTGGACGTCGGGTCAGGGAATAAGCCAGCGCTGCAGAAGGGGCGCAACCAGTCTCCTCAGGTCTCTGTGGTGATAAGGGCTTAGTCATAGATCAAGTATTTACAGTTCTTGGGTCAGAACGCTGAGCTGGGCTGGAATTGGAGCGGATTCTGCAGTCTGATGTGGTTTATTTGCTGGGATTCTCCTCCTCTGGGTAATGCTAGAGACTGGCAATTCCTTTGAAAGCTCTATATTTTTGAAATCTGTCCTTGCTGCAAATATCCTACTGAAGAAGGTTATCAGTTGTTGTTCCCATCATCTTCCAGGAGACTGAGGTACAGGGAGAAGGGACCACATCTGAGACCTGTGGCCAGGTGAGAATCCCAAGTCCAGCCTCCTGCGGCAGCCAGCTCTTCTGAGACCTAGGAAAGGAGGCTCTGGCACAGAGCCACAGGTCCAGCTCTGGGAGACAGCACCCCGGACAGCAGGCCCAGAGGCCGACCCTGCTCACCCTCTCCCGAAAGTCAGCTAGCTGTCAGCAGTGCTGCTCACAGTCAGGCTCCGCTCCCATGTCTTTGTTTTTTAAACTGAAAAGTGGGACATATTGATGGGACAAAAATAATTTCAAAATCTGTAGTAGAGTAGTAGATAAAAAGTGGAAACTCCTCTTGACTCCTTGCTCTCTACCCAAGTCCTACAATCTCACCTCCAGGAGAACCCATTGCTGAGCATTTAAAAAGCCTCAGAGGAAGAGAACTAAACATTTGTAATTTGAAGAGTTTGTTCATTCTATCAGTATCATATATGTGAAGAGTGTGAGAGGAAGAGGTGATTTTCCCGAACTTCACAAAATAGGATTACACAATTCATAGTGCAGTTTCCTTAAAACAAAAACAAAAACCTTAAGATACATCATGACTATTAAGTTGAGGTTTTGAAATTTTTTTGAGGTTTAGAAATTTTAAAAAAATGTTAAAAATGTCATATTACAGTGACCCATGCATACCCATGTTTATAACAGCACAACTCACAATAGCTAAATCTTGGAAGCAGCCTATATGTCCAACAACAGAATAATGGATAAAGATGTCATGTGTACACACAGTGGAGTATTACTGTGTCATACAGAAAGATAAAGGAGTCATTTCTAGGTAAATATATGTACCTTGAGACCATGGCGTTAAGTGAAAGAAGTCAGTCACACAAGCTGAACTATTACATTGTTTCTTTTATATGTGCAACCCAAAATATAAACAAAGAGCAAAATAAATGATAAGTAAGGAAATAAGGCCACAGACCTTTTGCAAATGGGAAGGGGATCAAGAGATGGGAGGGTGGGGGAAGGGAAGAAGGAGAAAGGGAATGAAAAGGAGTCAACTGAAGATGTGTTATGCACACATAGCAACTCCACACTGGGGACGTGGTCATTGTGTACTGCAAACTATACTAATAAAAATAAAAATTGGAGGAAACAATAAAGATCAATTTATTATTTGCAAAAAGAGATAGCAAATTTTAACTTGATTAAAAACATGGAATTTTTAAACCTAATATTAACAAAATACGTGAACACAAATAAGCCCTGGGCCTTCTGTGGCTCCTCTGCCACACTTGAATCCTGCACACCCAGGTGGAGCTGGGCACAGTAGATTCAGAGGTGTCTGAGAGCTTTCTTTCTGAATGATCCCGATGGAGTCAGTGATTGCTCAAATCGTGAATTCTTGACTTTGTCTTCTGAGAATAAAAAATTTTAGTCTATTATTCTTGTGATTCTAATTTTTCTTTTACAGAAGTAATTTAAAAAAAAAACAGTACTTAGGCATAGTGGCACATACCTATAATCTCAGCACTCAAGAGGCTGAGGCAGGAGGATTGCCATGAGTTCAAAGCCAGCCTTGGCTACATAGTGAGTTCAAGGCCAGCATGAGCATGAACTAATGAACTACAGAGACCCTGTCTCAAAAAAAAAAGTACTCATGCAAAATAAAGATGAAGAAATATCTACAGGGTGTATTGTATACTCTGTATTTCTTCAAAATACCCAAAACAAATCAGTTGAAAATATTGACAAATAAGAAACAGGTGTTAAACTTTCCCTTTTTAGATTGCTCCCCTCCCCCCAGGATTCACCCAAACACATGCCAACTTTCTCTTTTCTCCAGAACAAGAGATCTCAAACCTTAACACGGAAGAAACCCTGGGAACTGGCCAGTAGTTCAGCGTAGCAGGCCTCCCGGTCCTATGTGCTTGGTGGGGCTGGGATGGATGTTTCTGCAGGTACCTTTCATGCCCGCCAAAATCGTATTGAAAGTGACCGTCAGGGGCTGATGTGTATCTTTCTAGATGGTACCTGCTCTACTTTCTTCTTCTTTATAAGACAAAGGGGTAAAAAGAATGCCCAGAACATGGGTTTAACTGCCCTCTTCCATTATAGACTGCCTCAAACATTTTTGCACGTCGTGGGAATTCCTCTAGCTTGATTGAAGTTTCTCAGTGTCCCTGTTGTCCTGAAGTCACCCCCCACCCCACTGTCCAAACCTCTCCTTAAGTGGGGAAACCGGTTTGCAGAGCAGCCCAGGGCTGTTTTAGTTTCAGCTGGGGTTCCTTATAAAATGGGCCAGTCTGGGAGGTCATTTATTTGTCTCTGATTGAGATGTGATGGTTTGATTATTCTTGGCTTACACTAAACTTGGAAGAGAAGTGAAGCATCAGGTAGAAAGAAACATACACCTACACAGAATGAAAAAGAAGAATCCCAGCCACACATGCTGGTGTGCACGCTGAGCCCAAACAGACTATTTACCTGCAGATCAAGGTCAGACAACCATGACCTAGTGCCAGAGGGGAGAGAAGAGTCAGGTCAGGGAGATTATCGCCTGGGAGTGGACTGGTGCAAGGAGACACGGGGTGAGCAGGAAATGTTCTGTGTCTTGGTTTGGAATTTACTTGGTAGAGTGCGTACACAAACACAAAGTCACAAGCTGAACGCTTACGTTGTGTGTATTGTGCTCTATGTATATCATATCTCAGTAATTGTCTTAGAATATAGTGGGAGATGTAATTGCCCATTGGGGGAAAAATCTGTCATGTCCATGCACGGAGTCAAAAATCACTAAAGAAATGCACACAGTTGGGCAGAAGAAAATAAAAAGCTGGGAACTACTATGAGACAAGCAGTTTCTTTGAACTACCATCATAAACTGCACACCTAAACTAGTGTGCTCCTGCCCTCATAGTGCTTTCAAAGGGCGTGGGATGTGGAGGAGTGCGGACTCATTGCAGAGTAGAGACAGGATTTTTGTCCTATAAAATGCTGCTGTGGCAGGAATGTCCAAAGAAGTAGTCTTATGGGGTCTGTGATAACAGGGGCCAGGATGGGAGCATGTTAGATCTTCCTCGGTAATGTGGGCTTTGTGCAGATCTCTGTGAGGATGTGAGCGTAAGGGACTCACCTGGAGATGACAGAGAACCCATCAATACCATCGATATGATAGCTCTCTGAGACTACGTTGGGGTTACAAGATGACAGGAGGCCTGGCCATGCAGGGGGCACAGCATGAGGTCTGTCCCAGGAATCTTCCATGGAAGGATCCCTTTTGTTCTTCCATCTGCCAGTACTGGGCCTAATGGCTTCCGTGGACATCCAGTGGCTTTTATTTGCTTGGACCTCATCTTATGAAGCAGCTATGGAAAGCAAATGGCTTCTGTGATGCTCTGCTCCTCCCCCTTCCCCTTCCAGCCCAGCGGTTTGTCTGTATGACACACGGGCAGCATTTGGTGTTATGGAGACACAACCTTGCTGTGTTGTGGAAACTGCTGTCCTGTCTGGGCACTGTGGGTGAGGTAGTCAGGAGAGCTGGAAAGACCAAGGGACAGCCTAGGTAAGGCCCCATTCCCTGGAGTAGAGAGGCTCGGCCAGTAACAAGTCAGTGATGCGGTCATGGGGCCCTTTTTCTTTTTGTTACAAAGCCAGGGCTGGGAAAAAAAGGAACCAATGCCACACCAATGCCCCGTATCAAGTCCACAACATCCCTACAGGAGATGGAAACTAATAATGGGTCATGGACAGTGAGCCCAGCAAACTTTGGAGGTGCCCTTGGAACAGCCCTGTGTTCTTCCTGGAAGGCTGAAAGTACCTCACCTCAGGGGTGAGAGCTGAAAGTACCTCACCTCAGACTTTCTTTGATTCCTACTGGAATCTTCTTTTTACGGGTACCTGCACAAAAGTGGACCAAATGTACACAGATGGAGGAATAAAAGGCGGCAGCCGCCTCAGGCAGAGGCTTCCTTTGGCAGAGGAGCCCCTCAGGGCTGACCCCACTCCTCCAGTGCCCATGGTCCCCAGGGCCGCTTCCGCCCAGCATTTGCCTGATGGGGGCGCTGTTGCTTCCTGTTGGAGGTGCCACGGTGTGTTTTGTGGGTGTCAAGAGACTACCAGGGCTAGCATGCTGCTGGGTGGGGGCCGGCTGCTCAGGACCCTGATTTTTCTGCACTACCTCCCATTGATAAAAATCTGTCAAAGTGAGTAGCAATTCAGACTCCTCTCTCCCAGGGAACTGTGGGTGCTCTTGGGTGCTCCCCCCATCACCCCCACCTCAGTGCCTGTGTCACTTTCCCCCCAGACAGGAGTCTTCATCCCCTAACCCAACTAGTTCCAGTTTCTCCCTTTCACCTTTTACATTTCCTAGTTTCCACTAGGAAATGCTACTGGACTGTCTTTCCTAGGCAGCTGATTTGTTCTGAGCTCCTACACTTGCTTTTCTGTGTCTCTGCATGCTTGGCAAAGGTGACACAACAGGACAATTCCCATGGGTGTTCCAGCCTGGAGGTACTCATCTGTGCTTGAGTCCTCCTCATTACCTGGTGACCCTAGGCAAAGGCACATCACCTAGGCACCATGGGAAGGTGCTTCTCATGTCTGGAAGGATAGGAGTTAAGTGTGGAACACACAGGAAATGAATCCTCCACTCTTGCTGGGGGGAATGGGAAAGGAACCATCTGCTGGCCTCTTCTGTGTCCCCACTGTCCCCACCTGCTGTCTAGGACATCTTGGAGGCTGTAGGGCAGAAGGTCACCCACACATGGGGACACATTTTGACCTTAGGCCTGGGAAACCTGTACAGAGCTTGCCTCCTCCCTCTGCTCCCTAGAGCCGGGAGCCAGAGTGCCCGATCTGATGAGATTCCCTGTGGTCACCCAGACACCTGGGTTCCAGGGGTTCCTTTTTGAACAAGACCTTTGTTTTTAGCCCCGTCACAAAGGCTCCTCAGGGCTGTAAGTGCCATCCGGCCGGCAGCCCGGGTAGTAGTGGTGGGGCACCTGGAAGACCAGAGAGGGACAGTGCCCGGGAGGACAGAGTACTTTCTGGGGGGTTGGGAGAGGCCTGCAGGTCTCCAGGACACTTAGCCTTGGAGGCAGGAGGAGGACTGGGAACTGTGGAACGCAGGGGCCAGAGCTCTAGCCTTGGGGTGGACAGGCGATGCTCTCCGCAGGTTAGCCAGGGACCTTCAGGCCACCTCTCCTAGGGATCGCGCCAGTGGCCATTGACATCAACCACAGCCCTGGGCTCGGTCCAGCGCATTTGGGTGCCAAGTGTGAGCCTGGGCCAGAGAGGAGAGCCAGGACATCCCGGAGCCAACAGCCTGGCACGCAGGGGGATCCCCACAAGGGGGCAGAGGGGAACCCCCGGAGGCCGGCGGGGCTGGAGGAGGCCAGCACAGGCAGCCCAGCGCACCCTCGCGGGGCCCTCACTCTAAGCTGCGGGTGGGAGGGTGGTAACGAGACCCTCCGTTTCTCCCAAAGTTTCAGGCAAATCCTTCTCGGTGGACATCGAGCTCCCGCGACGGAGTGTGTGCGTCCCGAGTGGGCCCCCTCCGCCGCCCCCTTCCTCGGTACGGGAGGCCTACGGGATCGCGGGCGGGGGCGAGACCCGGGCACTACCCACC
>NW_022900919.1:28719736-28775963 GCF_012274545.1 Fukomys damarensis | reverse complement strand
CGCCGCCGCCGCGGGGATCTTCTGCTGAGCCAGCTGTGCTTCCTGGCCTCGGTGGCGCTGCTGCTCTGGTCACTGTCGAGCCTGCGGGAGCGGAAGGGTGAGTGCGTGTCGCTGGGGCTAGGGGCTGCGGGGCTACCATTGGGGCCAGGTCGGGCGAGAGACCCGGTACCTGGCTGCCCCTCGCTAGGTCAGAGGAGGAGCCCCGAGCAGCGCGTGGAGCAGCCCTGCTGCTCTGGGAACCTCTACCGGTCTGCACCTCTGCCCGGTCTCCCTTTCCCTCAGGCTGGAGGGACCTGAGGTGATGGTGCTGGGCATACTTAGCCACCCCCACCCCCAGCAGGAGTGAAGTTGTGGCGCTCAGATGCAGCACCTATGCATGTGACCACCTGTGCACCCTGGTGTGAAAGGCTGGCGGGGTTGGGGACTGGGTGATACCTCATTCCTATGTGTTGTCCCAGTGAAACAGGCAGGGTGGGAGGGTTAGAAAGCTCCTTGCTCCTTGCCTTTCCCAAGCAGGTGTTGGGAATTTCGGGTGGGAAAAAAGTGTGAGCTGGAGCAGCCCGGGTTTAACATGGGCTTGTTCTGAAACTGCCTGAGTGAAGAGAGCTGGGAAGACCTGGACCGCGTGCCTGGAGTTCGGGGTGGACTCACTTCTGTGCGCGGAATGACTGGGACTGGCTGACCCATCACTCAATCTCTCCATCCACTGCGTGGCCGGTCCTCTCCCTGCTCTTTCACACACAACTTGGGTCTTATCTCTGCCCTTGGCCTTTCTGGAGCTGAAATAGACCTTGTGCAGAAATTTGCTCAGAACAGTTGTCCGCTAAAAACAATTCGGATTCTGAGCGCAGCTGTCTAAAAAAGCCAAAGGAAGACTTGTAAAATGGTTTTTTGACCCGGCCTTCCAAAGGGCCAGGGTATGTGGGGAAACAGCTACATCCATGGTGAGAAAAAGCAGTTATGGTGTGAGCTGTGGTGTTAGGACAGACATCGATCTGACACAAGGTGTTGTGATATGCAGAACAGCAACGTTTTAATTCTGATGGTGACATATTTAAAGGTGCTATCAATCAGAAAAGGGATCCCCTCACATTGGCCACTGCTGAACCTCACGGTGGAACTGGACGGTCATTCAGGTTTTCCCAGACCTCTGCACAGACTTCATCATATATGGTAATGAGACAGAGGCGGCGTCAGTTCTCAGCAAAGCCCTGGGTGGGCTCCTCTCTCTCTCCAGGGCTTCAGAATCCCACATCTTCTGGCCTAGGGTTGTGACATCAGGAAGGGACCATGCATGGGTGGGGAAGCGAGACCTTACTCCAGGGGCAGACTTGGACCACTAGGAAGCTAGCTGCTGGGGGAGGCTCCCTAGGAGGGCTCTCTGTTTTCCTGTGGAGAGAGCCCAACAGTTGACAGTGACTGCCTCTCTGACGGGGGCCATTTTTCCAGCATGCTGGGCTCTGAGTCACAGGGTTCCCACCACTTTCTGGGCTATAAAACACATCTTTCTGGATGGAAATTGACACCCACCAGTGAAGTCAGCCAATGGCAGGGGGTTGCCTGCCCCTTTCTAGAAAAATGGGTTACCTGGGGGAAGGGAGTGTTAGACACTCTGCAAACTGGAAGCCTGGTGACTGGACTGTCATTTTGAATGGTTTCCCTGGCAGGGACATTTCTGTTCAGGTGATACCGACTCAGATTTACTTCCATAGCATATCCCTTTCTTCCAACCCTACTTCTTCCGTCCATATCCTCTTCCTTCCCATCAGTGCCCGGTTTAGGAAAACTCCTGGCCAGCACCTGAAAAATCTAATGGGGAAGCCGATGGTGCTAAGAGGGATGGATACCTGGCAGTCTTAGCCCCCGCTGCATGACTTGCTAATTGTAATTAAATCTCTAATCATCTTTTCTTCTGTTAGGTATGTCCTATTTCCATACACTATGCACAGCAGCTTTTTGCAGCAAGGCCAGTTTTCAAGATAATTTTTAGCCAATTAATGCACTTGAATCTGCAAATGATGACATTTCTGCTCAGGACACAGATATGCAGCATATAGCATACATACACTTTCAAATAGCGACTCTTACTCTGAAATCTGGGGGGGGGTGTCACTGAACTCAGTGGTTCTTTCAGTATGGTAAAAAGTTCAGAATTTAGCCTTGTTTTAAAGACATTGTGACTGAAAGAGGCTGAGTATTTGGCTTAAAGTCACACAGCATCACACAGCTGTTGAGGAGTAGAGGCAAAAACTAACCTGAGGTTGGGCTCTTTGTTCCCAACTCTGTTTCCTAGTATTTGTGTCACCTCTAGCTTTGTAATATTTAGATAATTCCAGGGGTGCCACATAATAATCAAGGGTAACACTTGTATGTATTGATCATAAAATCCATGCAGTGATTATTAGAGATAACGTCTTAGAAGCTTGTTTTCTAACCCATATAGATCTTTCTCTCTTTTTTTTTCCTATAAAAGGGGCAGTTCTTTTACCAAACCAGTAGAGATGTGTGCCAGTTATACTCTACAATGTTGTCCAGCAATTCTAATCATATAGAATAGGAAATCCCTTTCTTGGCCTCTAACCAAACTCAGATTTGGTTATATACAGAAAAGATTTTCAGTATTTGTTTGCCTGCCATATAGGAAAGAATCTATACTGACTTTTCCTGCTGAGATGGGACATTGAGAGTTGTTTAATTTGGATCAGAAAGGGTTAGTGCTGCAATCAAGAAAAATCTTACTTCTGACAACAGAAGCAACAATAGTAACTAGAATTTGGTGGGCTCTAAAGTGCCTGGCACTGTGCTAATTATACCTCATTTGTATTGCTTTCTCTACAAATGCTGTATCCCAGAGTGTGAGCTTTCAGCACTGGAGAAAGATGAGGCTCGGGGGGCCCTGTTCAGTTGTTGTGGGTGAAGATCTCAGTTTTGGTCTCTGTTTCAGAGCCAATTGAAATAAGGTGTTAGATTTGCTAATGAGGATGTTATTTTATTTTTTTTTTTTGCAATGAGAATTGATTGTTTTTGTATGTTTTAAGTGGTTTAAAGTGTTTGAGTTTTCTGTGATGTAAACTACCTGGCCATCTTTTTCCAGGAAAGGTATGGACAGAGCCTAGGGTTTCTAACTTAGGAGGAATTCCAGACATCCTCTCTAGAAGTCCTCAGGAAGGTGAACATTGACTAAGAAAGAAAGTAACACACACACGTGTATAAGTATACAAAGTGTTTATGGTGTTTTTTGTGCCAGTTACTATTGCTGTGTAACAAATCACCCCTAAACTTAGTAGGATGCAACATCCATTAACTTTTGCTCCTGGGTACTTTGGGTCAGGCACTTGGAGGGGTGTCTTGGCAACGGCTTTACCCTGCTGCATTGTGTCAGGGGCCTTAGCTGGAAAGGCTGTAGGGCTGGGCGTCTTGACAGCTGGATCCAGAATCATCTGAGGCAACATTACTCCCATGTCTGGTGTTGAGATGGCTGTTGGCCCAGACTGACATGTGGCCTCTCCACGTGGTCTGTCCATGTGGTCTGTCCATGTGGCTCAGTTTGAACTTCCTCAGAGCATGGCAGCTGGGTTCGGAGAGCAGGAGTCCCAGGAGAACAAGGTACAAAGTCATGGTATTTTTATGTCCTTGCCTCAGAAGCTACATGGTGCCATTTTTTCTATTCTTTCCTGGCTCAGGTTTACAGCTCAGGGACACAGAACCACTCGTGTCATGGAGGAGTTCAAAGGGCATATGTGCTGGGAGATAGGGCTGTGGCTGTTTGTGGAAATTCCCAGATCTGGAAGGACCAGGCTTAGGAGTGATTGGAGATGGGTCCCAAGGTGGTGAATGGTGAATAAGATGTGTGTATATGCAACCTTCATACATCTATGTAGTTGAACACCGCCCCACCATACACATAGGTATGCATCTGCCTGCCTAAAAATACTGCTGCTTGTCTTATGTGGCATGGGGTCCAGATTTACTTTGCAGATCTGTGATTCCCCCTTTGCCCCAGGGTGCCCCATATTCAGATGCCTTAGAGTGAGGCCTGCAGGGGCCTCAGCTACATGCCCTTTCTCCTTACTGTCCCCTTTCTGAACCTCACTCTCTGGCTTTCCTTTCGCTTTGTAAAAGGGGACACATCAGGCCGCATGCTGGTCCATGGCTGACTCTGGTCCCCGCCAGAGTTAGTCCTGTGCTTCAGCAAGTTAGTCCTTCGCATTTGCTGCTAGTCTTTCACATCGGGGCCCATGAGCTTCCTCACCTCTGTCACCCTGTCACCTAGCCCATTGCTTATCTGCTTTACCAAATAAACTCAAACCATGTTTAAGTATACAAACACATTTTTAAAAAAGCTTGATTTTTTCTTTTTTTTAAAACCTGTTTGAAACTAGCCCACATGCTTTGTACCAAACCATAAGGTTGTGAGGCAAGCTTTAGCATTACTTTTCCTCCTTTACTTTTCCAGTAAAGGATCTGGTGGGAAAGGGTAAAAGATTATTAAGTAAAGAAGCTGTTGTGATTTTCTTTCTCTCTTCCCCCTCTGTCTTTCTTTCTATCAATAATTGAACTCAAGGCTTTCATACCAAAAGCTACATCCTCAGCCCCTTTTTGTTCATTTTGAGGTGGGATTTTGTTAAGTTGTCCAGGCTGGGCTGGAACTTGTGATCCTCCTGCTTCAGCCTCCTTGAGGGCTGCGATTACAGGGATGGGCTGCCGTGCCTGGCTAGCTGTCTTGATCACTGCATTGCAGTGCCTGTGATAAGAACCTGCCACCACATGCCAGAAACTCATTGGCTGGCACACACTTTATTTTCAAAATTTATCATTCTGCTCCCATTTCCTCAATTGAGATATTGTCACCCATCCACCCTGGGACAGCACCGAGCTAAGAGAGGTGCTGTGCCCTGCCTAGTGTACACTGGTGAAGTGGCAGGATTTGAACCAGGCCTCCCTGTTGGAGTAGCATACCACTGACTTTTGCAGCTGAGGCTGAGGAGGCTGTGAATAGGAGTTGGGGAATCACCCTGCCTTTTCCAGTTATCTGAGGAGTACAGGAGCGACAGAAGGTTGGTTTCCCAGAAGCAGTATTTTAGAAACACATTGCTTTTCAACCTTTTCTATTTTCTGCACAAACATATATAGATGTGTCTCTTCCCTCCTGGCTTTTCTTAGCTGCTCATCAACCCAGATTTTCTCAAAGATTTCCTCTACTTGCGAGCTTTGGATCCTTGTGGGGAGATTTTTTTTACCCTAGAGGGTTGGCAAAGCCAAAAGAATTGCAAAACCAGCTATTTGCTGAGAATTCTGAGGCCTGGTGGAAGTTGGCTGATAGGACAAGATTTTGGCAACCCTCTTTTTCTGTAAGGAGATTTCTTTTCTTTGAGAAAAATACATTTTATTTTTCTTTTGGTTGTGGTGGTGGGTAATAATCTAAAGTCTTCTCTAAGGGAAAACTGAGGAATGGGGAGTTTAGAAAATGTCCCTGGAGTTGCAAAGCTTGTGCTGCCAGGAAGGTGATTGGATTTTTTCTGGCCTATTCCTGCCTTCGTTTTTTGCAGAGCTTGTTTGGCAGTTATTTTTACTTGATGTTTGTAATAGTTTCAAACAGGGTGTTACCATTTAGGATTTGAAGATTTGGATTTTAAAGGCTCAGGTGGAGGAAAGTTTTTCTGTGAGCCACATGGTGATGGGCCACACATCTTGAGGCTCTGCTGGCCCTTTCTGTCTCTTTCCTCTTGTGGCCTGAGGTGCAAGGGGGATGTTGGTCTCAGGAGCATCACTGTCCCTTGCTGGCCCCACTGGCCCTGTCCCCACCATTACAAACTGTCCCTTTATAGATCCCCAAGAGGGAGATCCTACCTGGATCCCAAGTGCCAGATGCCTCCATCCATATACTCATTGAACCCGTGGCAGGCTTTATGCCAGTTGCTGGTGTGACCACAGTGCCGGGAAGGACAGCAGCACGTCCATCCTCGTGGCTTCGAGAGAATAGAAGCATTGAACAATTACTTTTCAAGCTTTCTAAGGCATATGAGTGGAAAATCCAGTGTGGCATGGAGGTCCTGATAGGAGAAGCTGAAACCTGAAAAGTAAAAGGAATGAGACTGCTATACGATGGGAAATAAAAGGCAAACACAGAAATATGGGCCAAATATACAGGCAGGCAGTTTTAAAAAATGCACCTTCAAATGGTCAGTAGACACTGGGAAAAATTTCCACCTTAATTGTTAACAGGGAAACCCAAATTTGAAAATTAAAAAATGCCATTTTTCGATATTAGGTTAGCAAAAATTAAGAGGAGTTAACATTGATTGTTGGTAAAGCGCTGTACAAACAGCATCTCTTTCACGTCAGAGGAGGAAATAAATTGCTAGGTACCCAGACACTGCAGGTGCCCATGGTGAGGGCAGCAGTTTTGCTGTTTTAGTGTGATTTCTATGTAGATGGAGCTTGAAGGGGTTACCACACTCAGCTGTTTATATTAGCCACTTGAAAAGGGCAGAGGGAATCCTGGGCAAGTTGTTATGGCAATGATAAAGATTTACTTGGTAAGTTGGCAAGCCCAAGAAGATGGTGGGCAAGTGGTCTGAAGGACCCTCTTTATCAGCTCAGATTTTAAACCATCCTTATGCTGCTGGGTTGAGCCTTAAATGGTAAATAGGGTCTGATTCCAGCAGGATGGAAGCAGTTTTTGGCAGAAGATCACAATGTGGTTGAACACATCATGGCTGTTTTCTTTGAGCCTTGTGTGTCATGTGGCCTCAGGACTAGAATGGCCAGATGTTGATTTCTGAGACTTTGGCACAGACTCTCCTTACCTGAATCCACCTGGGGTGTATGCAACAGGTTGGTCATGACCCTTGGAACTCTGGGGTTTGGGGCTTGGGAGGGAACTGGAGGGAACAGGCCTCTGTCATTTCTAGAACTGCCCCACCACTATAAGCTGCTTTTAAAAATCACAATACCTAACCGTATTCCCTGCCTGCCCGTAACCATTTTTTTCCTAGGAGAGGGTGAATGAATAAAGTCAGGACCTACTTTGGGGAATTTCTCCTTTGCAACTTTTGCAACATTTGCAACATCTTCATTTTTGCTTTTATATTTTTGCATTGTTTGATCTTAGCGGAAGTCTTTTACTTTAGCAGGCTGATCTGCCCCTGGAATTGAAGCGGTGGAGGACAGGAAAGAACAAAGAGAGTGAAGAGGAGCATGAGAAGGGACACCAGAGAAGGGAGGTGTCACAAAGTGACATCAGGAAGTCAATAATGCCACTTTTCAGACAAAACACCAAACATTCATTTTTGGATATTTTGATTTTTGCAAGCTAGTGGGACATCTGGGTGGCATTTGAAAATCAAGATTATCAGCACTTGTAGCTACAGATGAGGATTTGTTAGTAACTTTCATGAGGGTGAAAATTGGATCTTTGGGTTTGGTGAGCTGGGTGGTTGTTACCGTCTCTGCAAGTTATCATTACCGGGGGAACTTTGTACCTCACACAGGTCTGAGTCCCACCCTGAGAGTTTCTGATGCACAGCTCCAGGGTGTAGTGTGGGCATTGGGATCTTTTAAAAGTGATGTAGATGATACCAATGGGCAGCAAGGTTGAATGCCACTAGGCTAGGTTAGTGTCCCGTGCTTACCTAGTCACAGCCACGTAAATGCTTTTTGTCCCTGAATTTTGAAATGCATTGTGCTTCACTTTCCTGTCCCAAACATAAATTAATAATTTGTCTGCTTAGTTTTCTAAGCCTTTTCCACAATTTAAGCCCAAGCTTTCCTCCACTGACCTTGCTCTCCTCTTAATGTGTACAATGTCATTAAATATTTTTTCCAGTCTTCTTCTGGAAGAAGTTTTCACCAGATTCTCCTGGGCTGTCCTAGTCTGGGCGGGGTGAGGGCTGAGCCTGCTGCCCACTTTGCCTCTTTTGACCATCCTTCATCTCTGTCCTGTGTATTTCTTTTTGTCCTCCCTTATCTTCAAATCCCTGCTTCTTGGAAGCCATGCATGCCTCTTTTTTTTTTTGCTTATTCCTGAATTTCTGATGCAAGTTTCTAGGGCTCACACATTCTAGGTGCCTGCTGTGATAGGGAGCATGGGAAGTAAAGATTTGAGATTTACTTGAAAGTATTCCTTCCACTGCCGCCCTTCCTGTGAAATAGCTAGGCTGGGTCTGGGATTTAGGTTGACACACACTTTCCTTGTATTTTGAAGGCAGTGCTTGGATGTTTTCCACCTTCTGGAGATACCTTGGACAAGCCTGGTGCTATGGTAGCTTTTAACTGTCTTTGGAATCAGTTTTCCCCTTGAAGAGTCGGTGTTATTTGCTTTGCTCCTAATGTGCTATTTGCTTCTAACGTCATTTATGTCACAGTTAAGTGACTGGTGTGGGTCTGTGTTCATCCATTTTCCTGGATCTCTCACCAAATTCTTTGAATCTGGAAGTGAATATCTTTCAGGTCCGGGAACTTGCCTTTTGTTGATTTTCTCCTCCTCTGTTCTTGCCTGTGCCTTTCTGGGTGGTCTGGAACTTGCATTTTTGACTTCCTGAATTGATCGCCTAGTTTTCTTATTTCTTCTAATTTCTTTCATCCTTTTGCTCTGATTCCTATAGATTTTCTTAACCATATCTTCCAGTCCTCACACTGAGCTTTTATGTGCTACTGTCATATTTTCAATTTCCAAGATCTCTTTTTTCCTCTGCAAGTTATTTTTAATAGCATTCTGCTCTGCTCCATTGATATATCATCATCTCTTTTATCTCTGAATATACACACAGTTGTCCTTGAAGTTTTCTTTGCTCTTTGTGGTCTGCTTTTCTGTCCATTGGTTTTGTGCTGTTTTTCATACTATGGGTGTCTCTGATGTCAGGGCATCTCAGCCATCTGCCATCTGCTTGTACTTAGATGGGGGCCATTGCATGATGGTTGGGCACTGCGAAGGAGGGTCTTCTTGATTGCCCGTGTCTCCCTGGAAGAGGATCAGATGGGGCAGTTTCATTGGGCAGTGATGTCCCATGTCTCTTGTTTTCCATCTTTATTAGGGTTGGTCTCATTTCTCGGAGAAAGGTCATTCAGTGTCCTGCCTAAAGGGGAAAGACCTATTACTTCTGGGAGTCCAGGGGGAGAAGAAGCTGGTGCTGGGTTGGATTTGTTCAGCAACAATTATCTCTTTACTCAAGGGATATTCAGTCCTCTCAGCTGTGAGTATAAAAGAGTTGAGTAATTTATTTGGAAACATAGTAAGACATCCCAAGTTATTTAAGTCAGACTGTCTGCCTGCCTCTCTTCTTCCTTTCCTTCTTCTTTTAGCTACTATACACAGGAAACTGGTAGGAGTGGCTGCTACCTTGGAAGACTACTGTCATGGATAGATGGAAGATTAAATCTTCACCATATCCTTTTTTAAAAAAGTTTCAATGGGAGAATTGCAGATTTACATGCAAATAGTAACACAGAGACATCATGGTGCATTTTTCCAGTGGTGACAATTTTACAAAGCTATGGTGTAATATCATCACCAAGATCATGACATTGTATAAACCACACATCTTATTCAGATTCCCCAGGTTTTACTTATGCTCTATGTTTGTGTGTATTTTGTTCTACACATTTGTGCTACTTGTATAGGTTTGTGTATCCACTGCCACAGTCAAGATACTGGACAAACTATCCCTCCCTCCTGTTTGCTGTCTGTATTAGTCACATTCTCATTACTGGCATAAAAACTTGACACTTATAATTTAAGGAGGTGAGATTCATTTTACTTGTGGTTTCAGTGGGTTCAGTCCATGGATAACTGGCTGCAAGGCAGAAACAGAATGGTATAAGGGCCTGGTAGAGAGAAGCTGCTCAACCTGTGGTAGTCAGGAAGCAGAGAGAGGGTGAAGAGCAGGGTCATGCTCACAGTGACCAGCTTCCTAACAGCCCATTCAGCGATGAACCCATTAATGGCACTGATGAGATTTGCACCCCAAGGTCCAATCACCTTCCAAAACCCCATCTCTGAGCAGATGAGACTTTTGGGGGACATTCTAGATCCAAACCATAATAGTCTCTTAGGTCACTCTCCATGTACCATTAATGCAAAGAGGACAGTCTAGTCCAATCACTTGTATTACTTATTTCAACATTAAGGTAAAGAAAAAATTATAACTTTTAGAATTAAGGAAAGTTCCACTTTCAAGTATATTGCACTCTGCACAAAGGAATCTTTGTAAGTTGGGCACAGGGAAAGGAGCCTCAAGTCAATCTGTGTTTGTGAAGTTAGGATATGGCAGATTTTCTTAGACAGTTCAGGTTTGGTAACACAAGCCACATGTCAGGTAAAGGCCAAGTCTGTTGTCAGTTTTGTGATGGATAATTATTTTCTTTTTCTTTTTTTTGTACCAGGGATCAAACTTGGGACCTTGCACTTTTTTAGTGAGGTAAATCCCTGGCCCTTGCATAATTGTTTTCTGTCACTTGCAGAATATTTTTGAATGAACCCTCCATGTAAATGGCTCATTCTGGTAGTTTGTTCACTCAGTCAGCTTTGCATTGTGTTATGCAGTGTGACCTTTGCCATTACTTGTTTCCTGGACTCTTAAAGGAGGACGTATTCTTGAGGTCCACTGAATCTTAATGTCTCATCTTATGTTGGAGGGAACTTATCTCAAAGGAGGTGGAATTCTGACTCCTTGTTCCGTAAATACTTATGAAAAAACCCCAGCAGAACATTAAAGTGAGAAAATACATTTAATGCACACCAACTCTTTATTAAAATTACTTTAAATTCTGAAATGTTTCTAATGTGGTGGAATTTTTCTGATTTTTTTTTTTGAGATTTGGTATGCATGTGAAAAAATTAGGGATTTAGGGGGATAGTTATTCTTTGTATCAAATAAGAGATTTGTTTGAGGAGAAGAACTGGCTTCTGGGACACTCCTGGCTTGCCGCAGGACAGAATTTGCATTGCTGGCCTACCTTCTTCTGGGTTGTCACTTCATGTAATTCTGACAGTAATTGCTGTGAAATGAGTGGCTATTGCTTTTGTTTGTCAGGGGTCTTGAAACTTGCAAGTCTTCACCCCCTTTTTAAAAAAAATCTCTGCTTCTTCAATGTGGTGATTTGAACATCACTTCCAAAGAAAGAAAAGCTTCCTAGGGCTTTAACAGCCCAAGGTTTGAAAATCTGATAGTGAGGACCTCAAGACTGGGATTCCAGTTTGGTGTTTGAAGTTGTTTGGGGATGGAGGCCGTAAGTAAACTCACTGCGCCTACTTTAATAAATCTAAGTGATTTCAGGTCACCTCCAGTATTTTCCAATTTTGTGGTATGTTTCCTCCTTTATATGTCAAAATTGATATCATACCATGGTACCATGCCTCAGATCTTGCTTTCATTTTTATTTTGCAGTCCTGGGAGCAGCTCTCTACCACTGAGCTACAAACCCTTGTACCTAAATTTTTTAAACATGAAGTTAATTTAAAATTTGAAAAGTACATACAGTGGAATTGATTGACAGGATACAGAATAGCATCCCACTTCCCAAAATGCCCTCCAAACTGTCCTTTTGTGGGCACACCATCCCCTCATCCCTGTCCTGCACCTGCTCTCTGCCAATGTAGTTTTGTCTTTTTTAGAATGTTTTGCACACAGAATCCTGCAGTCTGTCATCTTTCAAGCCTTATTTCTTTTACTCAGTACCATTCCTCTGAGATTTGTTTCTTGAGTGAGTCAGTGGTTGATTCCTTTATTATTTTTCAAAGCCAAGTACTAGGCAGTTGCACAGATGTTGAAGTTTATTCACTTACCTGTTGAGAAACATCTGGGTTGTTTTTAGTTTGGTTAATTTTAACATGCTGTGCATGTTCTCATCCAAATTTGGTTTGTACTTTTTTTCCCTCACCTTATTGCCTGGCTGGACCTGTGGTACAGTGTGGAGATGGAGTGGTCCTCCTGCCTTGGCCTGATTTTAGGGACGCACTTGCTTGGTCTTTGACTGTTAGGTATGATGTTTGCTGCAGGTTCTTTTTTTTTTTTTTTTTTGATACTGGGGATCAAACTCGGGTCCTTATGCTTGTGAGGCAGGCGGTGGAACCACTGAGCTAAATCCCCAGCTCCTGCTGCAGGTTCTTAATAAATAGCCTTCATCAAGTTGAGCAAGTGCACATCTAGTTTTAGTTGGCGAAAAGGTTTTCCTCCCTCCCTCTTTCTTCCTTTGGTTTGCTCATTCTTTCTTTCTTAATCAGGGATAGCCACTGAAAGTTGTCAGATACATGTTAACTGAAGTATGAATGTGACACCTCTTCTTTAGACATTACTAAGATGGACCACACGGAATGAGTTTTGAATCTAGGCTTAATCTTGGATGCCCTGGATAAGCCCCTCAATAGTATTTTTAATTTTATATTCTTGGAGTTGATCATATTCTGTTGAGGACATTTTCTATGATCACATGAAGTACTGGTCTGCTGTTTTCTCACCCCTCCCCCGTTAAGTTTATTGGTACATTTAAAGCAAACAATACAGTTACATTTATCATTGGGATCTTGTACCTTTACATGATATGTCTTGGTTCTTATTTTTTCCCCATACCCCTACCCTCCCTTCACCCTTCCCTATTTACAATAACTTTGTTTCCATTTTTTCCCTTTTTCACGTTTTTTCTTTTCCCTAATTTACTTTCCGTTCCCCTTCCCACTCCCCCTTTAGCCATTTTCTTTCTATTTCACACTATCATTTATACCATTCGAACCTTATTTACACTTTCAGTTTTTCATAGTAGAGAAACTATTTGGTATTTCCTCGTGTGTCC
This sequence comes from Fukomys damarensis, assembly GCF_012274545.1. Lineage (NCBI taxonomy): Eukaryota > Metazoa > Chordata > Mammalia > Rodentia > Bathyergidae > Fukomys > Fukomys damarensis. The sequence continues at coordinate 28,763,174 of NW_022900919.1, read as the reverse complement.
TATTTATTTCACTTTAGAGTATGGACTCAATGTGCATCCATGTGAGCAGTTTTCTTTTCTTGTACTGTCTTTGTCTAGTTTTGCTCTCAGGTTAATGCTGGCCCTATAAAACGAGTATATATTCTCTCCTCTTCTGTTTCCTAGAAGAGACTGTTGAATCGGTGGACCTTGCCTTTTAGCGTGTAATAGGCATTCCTGTATGGTATTAAATTTAAAAAAAATAATTTGTAATGTTTGTGTAATGATAACGAAAATCACAGTATTTCTGTTAGCATCACAGCAAGTGATGTTTAGTGGGCACTTAGCATTCCTGAGAACGTGGTTCCATGTGTTTTATTTGTCTTCACTTTAACCCAACAACCCTATGGAGGAAATGCTATTGTTTTCACCATTTTGCCTGCAGAGAGCAATAAGACACAAAGAAAAGAAGTAGATTGCTTGAGGTCACTGGGTTTGTATGTGACCAAGTAGGATTTGAACCAAGGCTGCCTGTTTTCACAGCCCATGGATTTAACTATTATGTCGTATGCCTGATTATATTGTAACTTGTTTGTTCAGGCCTCCATCTGGGATACTGAATTTCTTGTGCCAATGTTATTGCCAATTGCTGACAAGTTCTTTAGGCTGGATTCTTTGAAGTGGTATTTCAGTGTCCAGGGCAGGCCCATTGTATAAGCTAATGCACACTGCTGGCTGTATCACCTTCCAGGAATGTGAACAAATATAAAATCCCAGCAGCTGTAGGATCCTCACTTCACTGTTTTCTTGCCAGAAGTGAATATCATAATTCCTTTATATATATATATATATTTTTTTTGTTGTTGTTGTTGTTGTTGTTGCTGTTTTCCACTGCTGGGGATTGAACCCTGGGCTTTGTGCATACTAGTCAAATGCTTTTCCACTGAGCTACATATTTGTAATTCACTTTGATTGCAGAAATGGGCTATCTCATTGGTGTACTTTTCCTTCCTCCTTTATCATTGAAGCTGAATATTTGTGCAAATAATTATTGGCCACTTTTATTCCATTGCTTGAGAGAAAGGGTTGTTCTTGTCCAGTCCCCACTTTTTTCTATAGGCATGATAATGTTGATAATAGTATTTTTCTTTCTTTTTTGTTTTTGGTACTGGGGATTGAACTCAGGTCCTTGTACTTGCAAGGCAGGCAGCGGAACCACTGAGCTAAATCCCGGGCCATAATAGTATTTTCTTAATGATTTACAATAGCTTCAAATATATTCCCTGTGGAATTGTTCATCCTTTTAAATTTGTTTTGGGATACAGAATTTTTGTCTAGTGAAAACTATATGGCTTTTCCTGTTTTTTTTTTTGTTTTTTTTTTTTTTTTTTTTTTTTTTTTTTTTTTTTCATTTAGTCTTAGGTCTGGCATTAAAGTTATGGATGTATAGAGCATGGTCCTTTGTATTTTTTCCTACTGTTTGTGTAGTTTAACTTTTCTAAGAATTAATCTTTCTGTTTTGATTAGAATGTATTTTAACATGAGATGGAGATGGAGGTGGGGTGAACAGACCTCACAGTTCATTTGAGCTACGTGTAGGAATAATCTTTGCCCACCTATGCCTCCTGTCATCGTTGCTTTATACTTATTCTCTGTTGTGCTGGTGGCAATTATTGGGACATCTGTCTTGTTTTGTTTACTCATTAATTAATTGTCGTAGTTTATTAGCATGTTAATCATCTGGTTGGGCAAGACCCTTTCCCTTTTGTTATGAAAATAATTCATTTGCTATTATCATATGTTTATTTTTCCATGTGAACTTTAGGATCTCTGTTAATTTTCTCTGAAATCCCTCTAGGTTTAGATAAATCTATGAATAGTTTGTGGGAAAACGTCACTTCATAAAGCCTATTCTTCTTACTTTGAAGTAAGTGTGCTTCCTTCTTTGAACAAGGCTCTAAAGAAATCTACTAAGATTCGTGATTATTTTCCTATCTCTTTCTTGCGTTTATTTGTGAATGTTATTCTGGTATTTATTGGTACTATTTTATTCCTTATATATTTTAAAAATATATTTCTTCTTTATATTCTATCCTTAAAAGTTTAAAGTTAGGTAAGTAATGGTTAAAAATAAGTTTATGATACAAACTAATACCATTAAATATTCCAATAAAATTTTATTATTAAGGAATTTAAAAATTTCTACTGTAGCTAAAAAAATTTAAGTGATGGCTACTGGTTAAATTATTTTTCATTATGCTGTGTAAGTTTTCTTTTATTTCTAATTTTCTATTTTTAAAAATTAGTCATTGAATGTGGCAAAATACTTTAGTAACACCTATTGAAGTATTTAATGAAACATGATATAAATAGGTATCTATAGAAGCTGTTCATGAAGGAAAGCCTCCATAGATATGGCCCTTTTTTCCTTTTAATATGGTATTTGATTTGATTTATTGGTAATTTCTGTGAAAGTCTTGCTTTTATATTCTTGAGATAAGTTTGCATAGAGTTTCTTTGTTGGATTTTGGTGTTAGGACTATGCTGACTGCAAAATGAATTGATTTTCATGTTTCTCTATGTTCCAGAATACTTTGTGAATCATAGAAGTGATCCGTAACTTGAACATTTGAAAGAGCTTGGATAATAACACTGCATGCCCTGTAGTCTTCCTTGAAAGTAATTTTGAACAAACTTCAGTTTCTTCCACTCATACTTTTCTATGTGGTTAACTCATATTTTCCCAAAGAAGTCTCAATTTCATTAAGATTTTAAAAACCAACAAAATCAAGCATACTTTTTAATTTAATTTATTCTGTAATTGTGATTATGCAACCTTTTCTCAGTACTAGCTTATGTTTCTTTTTTCCTGATATCAAACCTGACTTTATTTGATTTTATTAATGTTTTAAGATCCATCTATTGTATTTATAAATTTTTCCTTTTTTATGAGTTACTAATTATAGATTTAGATTTCCTTAAAACTTTCTCTTACTTCCTTTGTTTTATGTTTTAACATGTTGAATTAAGTGATTTATTTTTCTTCTTTTTTTGATTGATGATGCATTTGAGTTTGAGGATAGTGCAGTCATTCTCAGTACTTCACAAAGAATTTGTAATTGCAGTTTTATATTTTTCTGCAATTATTTGGGAAACAGATTTTTTATTTCTAAGTTGTCAACGTGTTTTCATGTAGATATTTTTAAATACTGTTTTAATTTTATTTTACATTGTCTGAAGAACATGACCGTTGAATGTGGCTTTTTGTATATTTTGTAGTTTGTATTTTGTTGTGTTTGTTTTATGGCTTGTGTACCCCCATACCCTCATGCAGTGATAGGTGGGACTTTTCAGAGGTGCCTGGGTCTAGTGTATGTGATGCTGGGATTAAGGGTGTGTGATTACTAAATCACTCCACTGATTGGTTTAGCACCACACTAATCCCGGGTACCTAGATAAAATATAAGGGACAGAAAGAGGCTTGTCTTCTCCTTCGCTTGCTTGCTTCCTGTCTTCTGCTTGCCATGAGCCGTTTCTCCCCTGCGTGACCCCTCTGCCGTGCTACCCTGCTATTCCACCCTCGAGCCAGCCAGTTGTGCACTGAAACCTCTAAAAATCTTTCTTCCTTTCAGTTTGGGTGTTGGGTATTTTGTGTTGACAGTGAGAAAAGTAACCAAGACATTTTGTTTTGGTCATTTCTCTTGGGACAAGTGGAATTTGTCATGCAGCTGTCTTATAGGTCTGCCATCTCTTCCATTACTTCCCTCTGCTTGTCTTTCCTTTTTCATTCTATAAGAGTCTCAAATTATTTTTCTCCTCAGTGATTTCATTTTCAGCACTATTGGTTCTTCCTTCTACTGCCCCTTATCCCCAATTATGTTTGCCTTTCTGTTTTTTAACCATTTCAACACATTTTAACCTGTCTTGTCCACCTATATAGAAGTTAACCTGGATTGTAATCTTAGTCTTGCTATCCAATTGTTGAATTTTCTTCTTTTGGGTAACAAATACAAATAGATTATAAGCTTTACTTCTGTTTCCTATAGTAAATTCTCCTTAGAAGAACAGAAATTTTCTCTCTCATGTTGTGGAGAATTTTTAAGGTGTTTTGTACTACCCAGTTTTGAATGAGGATACCTGGATCGTGCACATGAGGAAACCTTCTTTTCTCTGCAGCGTGACCTGGCCACTCTCACCTGGCCACATCATGTCAGTTATTATTAGCATTGCTTATGCCAAAGGGCTGATTGATGAATGTCTTAAGTCACTTTTCTCAGGGCTGGGTCAAAATACCCAGCACCTGCATCTTAAATTGAGGAGGGCCTTATATTGGCTCATATTTTAAAAGTTTCAGTCCTTGTATGGCCTGGTGGCTCCAGGCAGAAGCAGCCTGGGGAAGGAAATCTCATGATATGGCAGACAGGAAGTAGACAACAAAGAGTGGATCCCCTAGATTCTTCTAGGTCATACCTGCAGTGACCACCTCTTCTGACCAGACCCAAATCCGACAACAAACCAGGTGTACTGACCTCATAATCCAGTCACCTTCTAAACACAGGAGGCTTTGGGACCATTTTGGACTTAAACCATAATACCGTGCATGGCCTTTGGCTAACTTCCCAACGTGAGTGTTGACATTTGTGGGGTTACTCTGCTTGCCTGAGAAGAAATCTGCTCCTGCTGCCTATTAATTTATTTGAGATGGAACTTTAGTCATTCTATCTTCCATCCTTGGATGGCCCTGTTATTTCTTAAATCTAGAGACAGTGTATGAAAATCTACTACCTGGTTTGTATTCCCTTCCCTGGTTCTTTCCTTTCCTCTTTTTTTTTCTTTTTCTTTTTTCAATCTCCACAAGGCAGTGGTTTCTGGTCTGGTTGAGATGCATTTCCAGGAATTGGGTATCTAATGGGTGGGCATAGATAGACGTAGTGGTGGGGTTGGGGTACTCTTGACAGCAATTTCTATCCGTAGCAGAAACCTTATGTTTCTGAAATAGAGGTTCACATAGAGGGATCAGTCCATATACCCTCCATGGTTCACCTGGCACATCCCATTTTGTATTTTAGAAACTTACTCACACTCAGCATCTTTTATGTATATTTCCTTCAATGGGAATGTGGGAAAGAGTGAATTACATGCCTTTGCCTAATTACCATAATATCCTAGAATGCCTGTTAAAATTTTAACTTGAAAATTTTCATTTGTTTGCAAAGAAAAAGAAATTTAGTAATCTAATATTTACTAACTTGCCTTTGCATTCTGCAGGTTTGTATTTCTCATATGTGGTTTACTTTGCATACTTATCTCCACAGAACCATGGATTAGGGATTACTATCCTCCTCATTCAAGTTAAAGTGACTTGCCCAAAATCTGTCAGGTAGATAGTGGCAGTTTTGAATGTATACCTTCTGAGTTAAAACTGTTATGCTATCTCCTCTGTGCTGAACATCTCTGAAGGGAAAGACTGAATTCGTCTGACAGGGAATTTGACAAGAAAATATCCCAGTGTGGTAGGCAGAATGATGCCACCCTCAAAGATGTCTATGCCCTGGGGCAGGGGATTTAGCAGAGTGGTGTGGCTGCCTGCCTCACCTCTCAAGCGCAAGGTTTTGAGTTCAATCTGTGGTACAAAAAAAAAAAAAAAAAAAAAAAATGTCTGTGCCCTAATCCCTGGTGGAATCTGTAAATTTGTCATCTATATGGCAGTTAAGGAAAAGCTAAGGCTGCAGACAGAGTTGAGGTTGCTGCTCAGCTGACCTTGAGTTGCAACTTACTCTGGGTTCTCTCATGGTGGTCCCAGTGAAGCCACATGGGTCCTTTTAGGTGAAGGAGGGAGGCAGGAGAAAGAGCTAGAGAAGGGGACTGGATGACCCATGTATAAAGGACAGGGTGATGTGAATTCTTATTTGAAGATGGAGGGGGTCATGAGCCCAGGAAGGGTCGGCCTCTAGAGGCTGGAACACACCAGGATATGGATGTGTCTGGATCTTCTAGAAGGGTTGAAGCCCTGCTGACATTTGAATTCAGCCAATTCGAACCACTTTTGTATTCTCAGTTATAGAACTGTAAGATCTGGGGCTGTTCAAAGCCACAAAGACTTATGATAGTTTATTATAGCAGTGATAGGAAACTCATATACTCAGTGTATCAGATACTGGTCACTGCCTGACTTTCTGCAAAGCGGGCAGCTGGGAAGTCTAGAGTAATGGGCATTGTGTGTCTACCACACAGGGCCTTTGTGCCAGCACTCACGTGTCACTCTTTGATGATTTTGTATGGGTTTGCTCATTTGGTTGTCTCCCTTCCCCAGCTAGGATGTCAGGTCCCTCAAGCAGGACCCTGGTCTAGCTCCTTTATGGCTGTGTGCCAGTGCCCAGCATAGGGGAGAAGCTCAGAGAATATTTGTTGGATATTTTTGCCAAATAATATTGTAACCACTAACTTACATCTTTACAGACTGTATGAGTGATAATAGAAATCAAAAGAAAAAAGAAGATGAATTAAAATTAGATCACCTATTGCAGTCAATATATTAATTTTCAATGTCCTTTTCTAGTGTTCGGTCATATGCAGAATTATTTTTTTAGGAATAGAAATAACCCTCACACACTGAATGGTAAGAGAGATGGCCATCATAAAATGAGCATTCATAGTGTGTGTTGCATTTTTAGAAATGGGGTGTTCCATGCTATATTTTCATCACAACGTATTTTAAATAAAGATAACTATGTTTGTATTGTAATTACTGTTTCATAGACTGGTTGGCATTCCATTGAATAGATAGGTCATAAATATTTGTTGTTGTTTATTTAAAATATCATGGGTTATTTAAGATGTTTTTTTGTTTTTTGAGACAGGGTCTCACTGTGTAGTTGAGACTGACCTGGAACTCACTGTGTAGCCCAGGCTGGTCTCGAACTCATGGTGATTCTCCTGACTCAGCCTCCCAAGTGCTGGGATTACAGGCGTGTGCCACCATGCCCAGCTTATTTAAGATGTTTTTTTGTTTTTTGAGACAGGGTCTCACTGTGTAGTTGAGACTGACCTGGAACTCACTGTGTAGCCCAGGCTGGTCTCGAACTCATGGTGATTCTCCTGACTCAGCCTCCCAAGTGCTGGGATTACAGGTGTGTGCCACCATGCCCAGCTTATTTAAGATGTTTTATTACTGTTAATCAGTCACTTGGCGATTGTGAATTGGCTACACATCACTTCAACTCTGCAGGTATTAGGGTGTTTGCAGCCGTCCCCTGTCTTGTGCTAACTGGCCAGGCTGCTGATGCTGTCGTGGAACAGACCAGAACTGAGTGTGTCTGAGTATCTGCATGGAGCTCTATTGCCTGGCTACCTGCTGTAGAGTTTTTGAGTAGCATTTGATTTCTGTTTCAATTTATTCAGACGATGAATTCTACTTGGCACCACGTGTCACTACCTTGTCTCTTCCATCTCAGTTTGCACTTCTACATGAAATTGATCCTCCACAGGAGTCCCAGGCCCTCTACTACACACCAAGGCTGATGCCCAGCACAGATGGGACAGTGAAGGCCAAAAAGAGGCACCAGTTGGAAGCTGAGGCATAGGGTGGTTGGTATCAGGTGAAGGCATCGCCTATCACAAATCGTATGGTGCCATTCCCTTGTTAAATAAGTGATTTGTTTTCCTTATCTTCTCTTCTTGACAGTCACTTGGTTTTCTACACATTGACTGCTCCTCTGATAACAAAGTAAGATGGAAAAACAAAACTTTTACCTTTGACTCAGTTTCACAAGCACAGGGAGAAGTCTGGGCTGGAGGAGGGAATCTCCCCAGGCACCTGTGATTGCCCAAGCCAGCATAGTGCACTGTGTTAAAATCAGCAGAACTAAGCTGGAGGGAGCAGGAGGTCCACTTGGAGGCAGCTGTGGACAGTTGTTTTGCCTAAGATGGCAAGAACATCATCTTTCCATCTTGAGCCAAGCAAACCATAAATGGATACATCATAACTGGATGGACACACTTCTAGGCTTCTGGGGTGCCGTAAATATCTGTCGGTGGCCTCTTCTTCTTGGGCTTTGCTTTCTAGTGTTAAACTGCATGGGAACTAGGGTGTGAGAGAAAGAAGGAGTGATAGGAAACACAACTTTCCCAGTGTGGTAAGTTCTGAGCATCAGCACAGAATGAGGGTCTATTTTAGGAGACACCAGGAATGAAGTCTTTTATGTTGATGTTGTGCAGGACTGGTCTGCATTGTTCTGCTACCAGAGGACAGAGAAACTTCATGTTGCTCCTGCAGCTTTATAGTTTCTGCCTTGAAAACATTTGTGGATAGGAAACTTGGCTCACAAGGTCAGAGGTGTTGTCCACAGCAGGAGTACAGGACAGTGAGTCTAGAGGCAGGGATCTTACTTCTGCACCTAAATTCTGCGTGCTCTTTTTCATTCTCAGTTTGCTTATCTATGAAATGTGAGTATTTGTGCTGAACTGTCTTTGCTTTAGTAACACTAAATCTCTCTAATTTGATCATTAATTTTAAATCACTAGCCTCTTTGAAGATGTTGGAAATATGCTTCTTTCTAGGGCTAATTTACAGCCAGAGCAATACAGTTTTGCTCCCAAGCATGCCCTGAATCATTATTCATTTTTATTTCATGAGAATTACTCTTGTAAATGTGATTTTCTGTTGGTTTCCGAAAGTCATTGAAATTGCACAGCTCAATGGATTTCTTTTGCATGTCATAAATTTCTGGGCATAGTAGAAGTCACTGTTTTCCAAAGTGAGGTCCTTGGAACATCAGCATCAGCACCCCCTTGGGGTTCCTTGTGTGGTTGTTAGCAATGTGCAGTCTTTCTTGGGTCCCACTGCAACCTGCTAGATCTCTGAAAAAGAGGACCCAGGAAACTGTTTAACAAGGTCTCTTATCACAGGAAAGAAAAGTTTGAGAAGCATTGCTGTGAGTCAGGACACAAATGCTGGGGTTTTGTCCCATGCACATGAACAAACGCTCTACTCAAACATATGGATTGACCATTACAGTTTGGAGCCCAGCTGTCCCCCAAAGGCCATGTGTTGAAGGCTTAGTGACCAGGTTGTAGACCTTCTGGGAGGGGGTGGGACATTTAGGAGGTGGGGCCTAGTGGGAGGAAGTGAGATCATTTGAGGCATGCCCTTGGAGGGGATATTTGGGCCCTAGCCACTTCCTGTCTCTTCTCTCTCTGCTTTCAGCTGCCATGGCCATGAAGTGAGCAGCCTCTTCCACATGGGCTCCCACCATGATGTTCTGCCTCACCACAGGCCCAAGGCAACCAAGGACTGAAACCTCTAAAACCACATGCTAAAATAAGTCTTTCTACTCCTAAGTTATTTATCTAACTATTTTGTCACTGGAAAGCTGTCTGATATGTCGACTGTACTTCAGACTGACCAAGGTCATGTTAGAAATGCTGAGGTCAAGACTCTTCTGAGTTAAGTAATGCAGTTGTAGTTTCTCTCATATATATATATATATATGAGAGAGAGAGAGAGAGAGAGAGAGAGAGAGAGAGAGAGAGAGGGAGAGAAACTGTGGGACTTCTTAGGGCAGAAAGGAGAGTGAGTTTCCTTTCCTTCTGAAATGGAAGGCAGAACTCCTTGTTTCTGCAGGAATGGAGAATGTTGACCTCAGAGAGAGTTTTCAGGTGCATGGGACATACTGGGGCATTGACACACTAGGAAGACAGCAAGCTGGGTACATAGGGCATTTCTGAGAGCTGGGAGGAGGCACAACATTCACGATTTGGCTACCGTCTCTGTTCTGTAGCAGTATTTTGTTGGTTGGCTCTGGGCTGTGCTCCCCTGCATTGTGGAGATGATGGGCAACAGTGGGTGCTGCCAGCATTGAGCAGCAGTACAAGTGCTCTTCCTGGAGAGTCCAGCTGGAGCTCAGCATTGGTCCCCAAGGGTTTGCATTATTGGTCAAATCTGCAAGAGTGATCCACAGCACTGAAGGTGCTTATGGATGTTTATTAGTGTGTGTTTGTTAACATGCTTGTGTCCATGCAACACACACACACACACACACATACACACACCATTATAAGCCCAAGTCCCCAGTAGAAGGCATTATGAAATTTCTGTGTTTACCGAGCCTTGCTGGCACGCCCCTGGAAGATGGTGATCATGTAGGACCTGCCAGGCATTTCCTCGCTGTAAACTCACTTGCACTGAGCTCAACATTGCTGTGCAGTTCCTCTTAGCACTCTGACCACTGTTTCCCCATGGAATACTCAGCTCGCTTCTTCCATCTTCTGTTGTCTTAAACACTAGCAGGGTGCCGTCAGGGCCATTTGATGTAATGGCATCAGCCCTCCCCCACATAGATGACCACCATAGTGTAAAGAGGGTGAGACCCTGGCCAAGGACCACTTGGAGAAGGAACTGCCCTTGCCCATGTGAGTGAAGGTGTCCATACGGCTTCCTGTCTGCACCTGCCTGGCCTCTACTTTGTACAAAACCCAGCCCTTTAACCATTCCTGAAGAAAAGGTCCTAGGATTACCTTCAAACCAGGTCTCCTGAGTATGCTGGACTATGCCAGTATCCAGGAAGCAGAGTCTCTGTTCTTTCTTCTTCTCACTATCACCCCCAGGTGTCCCTTGACTGTACTGTCCCTTCATCTTCCCTCAGGCCTACTTCTTATCACCTGGCACCAGCATGTTCTCGACCTGTTCTCTCCTGTTTGGCTTCTGATGGTTCTAGGCCACCACCCTGCGTGGGTTTCCTGATACAGTGCTGTGCTGGTAGAGATTGCATTCTCCTCCTTCCACATGATGTACACAATGGGACTGGACATGGCAGCCTGCACTTGAGGCCTCCCACATCTAGCTCCAGCCTGATTCGGAGGGCCCAGTCCACTCCACAGACTGGAAGGTCAGGGTATATATGGAGTGAATGTGACAGAGTGCACTGTGGGTGACAGATCACGTAAAGAAAGAGCTTTACTCCTTTTAACACTTGTGAAGGATTCACAGAATGAGAGGCTTGCAGATGTTTAATCTGGATCCTCTGTTGGCCAACTCAACTCCTATGTCCTTGACCCTTTACTGTAGCTACTGGTCAGATTTTCTTTTTCAGAACATTTTCATAAGTAATTGGATAGGGTTAAGCTGACTTTCATTGGGGAGCCACTCTCTGTTGGTACCATTTTGAGGACAGTCCCTGTCCTGGAGACATGAAGAGTCCAGTGGGAAGATGGACGAATGCAAATGAAAGGACAGGTGTGAATTCCCCTAAATGTGACATTGGGGAACACTAGTTCCCACTGGCAGAGTTGTATGCAGCACACTCCAGAACTGGCTTGTGCATTCACATTTTAATTTTAAAATTTCAAAACAACAAATAACAGTTGTATGCATTCAAGACACACAAAGTGATGATTTGATATATGCATTGTACACTGATGACTACAGATGCATTAATGAATACATCCATCACCCCCTTTGGTTACCATTTGTGTTGTATGTGTGTGTGTTGCAAAGACACTTTAAATCTACTCTTTCCATCAAATTTAATGTAAACTATACAGTATTAACTTTTGTTACCATGCTGTGCCTTGGAACCTCAGAACTTACTCATCTTATGAAACTGAGTTTATGCTCTTTGACCAACTTCTCATTTTATCCCACCCTTCAGTCCTTAAAATGAATTATTATTGCCAAGTAATTAGATTGCTTCCTGCTTGTGAAGATAGAAGACATTGCAGATAATGGTAGTGTCCTCTTTGAGCACCCCTGTCCCTGTCTCTAATATCTACACCTTTCCAGAACCCAGACTGTAATTAGGGGGGTGTGACCTGGCTTATGTCCACTTTTACTCCTTCACAGGCGAAATGAGCTTTCACTGTTCTTAGATGGTAGCGATCTGTGCATTTCAGCCTACATCTTATGTGAGAAGTTGATCTACCTCCTGCTTTTCAGTATCAAAAGACTCTGCCAGGGCATCCCATGTCCCTTCCATCCCCTGGCCGTGTTCTCCTGCCAGGGAGCCACAATCTTGGTTCCCTGACCTTCCAGCTTCCTGGTCAGTTTGATCAGTGGAGAGTACATGAGAGGGAGAACAAGAAGATTCTCTTTCTGATCCCCTTGCTCCCCTCCCACTCTGCTTGAGGCCATGTCCCCAGCAGTATGTGTGTGAGTGTGTGGGGACAGCCCTGCCCTTCATGGCCTGTCCCAGAGCACCCCTCCTGCTTTGCACCTTCCACATGGAGGTACTAGCAGCTCCCCCCGTTGCTAATCTCTGGAATGCCTTGACATCCCCTCCAACTGTGTCATCACTTGCAAAGCCAATGCCTTGTATTAACCCCACTCCATTTGAAATATCTACTCACATTTCCATTTTCCTCACCAGCCTTGAACTATATTTCACTCATGTGGATATAATGAGATTATTTTCCTTTTCAGCCCATCCCATCTTGTTGGACACTTGAGTTATTTTTATTGTTTTTCTAATAACAAATAGTGCTGGCATTAAACATTCTTGCACACAGCCCTGCGTGTGTATGTGTAAAGCAGTTCTCTAGTTGACACCAAGGAGTGTTGTTGCCAGCTCAGTTATTTACCTTTTACACTGAAGGCTCTTCAGATGGGCTCTGGAGCTCAGATGCTTCCACATTCCTGCAGTTCCTGGCAAGTGGCTGTGCAGGGAGAAGATGTCTAGTAAGTAGCTGTTGACTGAATGGAAAGAATGATATCCGTTTGCAGATGAGAAAGTGTCGCCCCGTTGACCTTAGGGGAAACACTCTCAGGATTTTTGGCTTTATTTCATGGCTGTTGACCCTGAACAGAGTACATGTTATTTTGGGGGCCTCAGATCCCAGAGAAGTTGAGCTAGACCCAGAGTCTGTTGCTTTGTTCAGTATTACAGTGAATGTTGTGTAAATGGAAAGGTACATTTTCCCTGTGACAGGAACCAGGTCTATACCGTGACAAAGACCAGTGTTGTGACTTTGAGGCTGGATACAGGTATGGATGATGATTATGGATTAATACCACAAAATATCTCTGGAGGAACCACCCAACCACTGCCTGGAGTAGTACAGAGTCCCCTTCCTGCCCTACAAATTAATAGAAACTCCCATTGTGTGCTGGTATACTCCACCTCACAAGGTTAGTAGACAAGGAAAAAAAATACTTAAAATGAACATCCAGGACACCTTGAAAACTCCACAGCATGACAGAAAGCTCATGGACAGGAATGCACATGTAGGAAGGAGGGATGGGGTGTCCCTGAACATTACATTAGTCTGTTTTCTGTGCTATAAGGAAATTCCTGAAGTGGGATATTTTGTAAAGAAAGAGAGATTTATTTAGCTCCACAGCTTTTTTAAGGCTGAAAGTCCAAACAGCATAGTTCCAGCTCTGGTGAAGGCCTCATGACATTATGGCAGAAATGAATGCAAGAGGGAAAAACGGCTGAATGGGACAAGAAGGCAGAAAGTGTAGAGGGGCTTTGTGCTCTTTATAGCAACCCACTCTCACAAATCCTGCTGGAACTGCATCCATCCCTTCTGTCCTTTTTAGGGCAATGTCTCCAATGACCCAGTGTCTTCTCACTAGTGTCTCATCTCTTAAAGGTCACCTCTCAAGGTCACCCCACTGTACCACACCTCTGTCATGGTGTGGGAGTGGAAGCTGCATCTGGACCATTGAGGGGATGGCTGATAGTGTCTGCTCAGTGTCTGCAGGTTTAGCAAGCTTTTTAAGAAAATATTGAGCTAACAGAGTCTCCTTCTTCTTCCTGAACTGTTAGAGAAGCAGCCCAGACTCCAGACACTTCCAAATTCTGCAGTTAAAGTTAAAAAGCAAAGTTAATACATAACAGTTGGCCTGAAATGTTGATAAGGAACGATTGTCACACAACAGGTATGCAATGAGCTCAGACCTTATGAATAGGGGAGTTGGTCATTGTGCCTCAGCCCCTTTCCCTGTAGATTCTTCAGATTTTGACTTTGAGCACCTTCACATTTTAGGAGTTGCAGTTACTCATTCATTTTCCTTTCCAGCCTAAAGCAAAGCCCTTTCTGTGATGGGAAGATGATAGGAGACCAGGAACTGAGCACCTGCTGCGGCTGGGTGGGCAGGCACTGGTCAGGGTGGCTGCTACAGCAGTGGTCAGGTCGGGACCAGGTTAGTGGGCAGTGCCATCTGCCGCCTGCCTTCATCCACTTTGCCATCTGTAGGTCACCCTGCAAAGGGATTTCATGAGCATTACCTTCTGAGGAAGCCTCGTGAAGGGTCCCTGGAATGTCAGGGAAACTTTGCTCTTGGAGTCAATATCTGTTCATGTCTCATGCAGCTCATCCTAGCAGCAGCCGCTCTAAGACGTCTACAAGCAAGCAAGGCCAGGTTGGAATTTGGGGTATGGAGTCAATCCCTCACATTTTCTCCTTGTGCAGTGCAGCCGGCCCTCGAAACCTGAGAATCCCACATTTGTGGATTCAGCCAACCATGATAAAAAAATTCAGGAAAAAAAATGATGTCTGTATTGAACATGTAGACTTTTTCCTTATCATCATTCCCAGGACAATAGAGTATAACAACTATCTTATGCATCAATGTATTGCATTAGATGATCACAAGTAATCTGCAGGTGACTTAAAGTATATGGGAGGAAATGCATGGGTTATATGCAAAGTCTGTGTCTGTAATAGACTTGTGTATCCTTGGATTCTGGTGTGTGCAAAGAGTCCTGGAACCAGCCCTTGTGGGTATTGAGCAAGATAGGTGTACTTACTCTTGTGTGAACCCACACATCATAATCGAATGACAAGTGTTAACATGTGGCTAAATTTATTTGGGTTGCAGTTTGCCCTGAAGAAAGAGAACTTGGCAGGAGAGAGGTACCGCTCATTGGGCCCCTTGGTTCTGCCTCCTCCTCGCCCCATCCCCCGGCCTCCACCTCTGCTCTGGCGGAAGCCTGCGCTTGCGTCTTGCTTCCGTTGATTTTATTTTCTGTGGGTTTTACAAAAGCCCGAGTCACTGTAACATTTTCCTGCTGCTTTTTCTATTTTCAACCCAAATAGGAAGTGACAAGGATGGCTTCATTACAGCTAGAACATGATTCATTTTGTTACTTTAAAACTCTTCTTGAAAACAATGCAGCTCTAAGTGCACCTAGCGTAAGTACTGTATATAGCTTGATGAAAATTCATAAGCTAAACACCACCTAGGAGTGACTATGGTTCCCCTTCTATGCACATAGGTTTGTCCTACCTACCTGTTATTGTAAGTTATTTCTGGGTAATATGTTATTTGGGATGTGTGTATAAAAAATATATATATATATATATATATATATATATATATATACACATACATACACACACAATTTTTTTTTTTCAGAATGTTAGGTTTGTGAGATTCATCCAATCTGGTTGTAGATTGCTCATGATCATTGCCGATCACTGTTTTACTGTGAGAGTTGATGAATGCTGGATGATTTACAGGGCTTGTCTGCTATGAGTTGTGTTGTTCTGCAAATGTCTTTCTGTGGTCACATGGGTGGGTGCATTCTGGGAGATACCTGTGTTCAGCTGCAGTAGATCTTACTGGTCAAGCTTCCAAAGTCGATGTACCTACTTAATGTGTTACTTAGATTTTAAAGCAAAGTGGATCATTAGGCTTGAAATTCAGTCAAATTTGTTGGTAGAAAGTGCTTACAGACAAGCCACAGTCCAGAGA
Organism: Fukomys damarensis; assembly: GCF_012274545.1. NCBI lineage: Eukaryota > Metazoa > Chordata > Mammalia > Rodentia > Bathyergidae > Fukomys > Fukomys damarensis. The sequence continues at coordinate 28,747,522 of NW_022900919.1, read as the reverse complement.
GAACCCATCCCTTGGGGAGGAGGTGATTGCAAGGGCCAAGGGATCCCAGCCCCTGCCCTTTCCTGGAGTTTAGACCTGTGACATGCAAGGAAGAAACCAGACCAGAGACATGTCTCTTGCCCTGTGAACAGCAGCAAGAGCAGCATTCGTTACTATTATTGATCTTCCTACTCTTCCTCTTCTCTTGCTTCCTCCTACTTCCCTTCATCTTTCTACACACACACACACACACACACACACACACACACACACACACACACACACACACACACATACACCTTGTGTGTAGGAGGACCGGCTCCTAAGGTAGTGAGGCAGGCAGGGGAAATCATAGCGTGTAGAAAGGTGTTAATTATACCCGAGAAAGTGTGATCTCAGTCTCTGGAGCTCTTCAGAGAAAAGCTTATTTAAAAGAAAGAAAAAAAAAATAAGAATGAGCCTTTCCAAAATTACCATGTCTGGGCCACTGGTAAGTGCTGGCTCCTCTCCGTATTCTTTGCGCAGCGTTGGAAATGTGCTAAGCCTGTGTTAAGCAGTATGGGAAGCGGCAGACAGAAATAACGGGTCAGGGTGTCTCCTGGGTAAGGAGTTGCTTTTCTAGCTGCCGTCCCTGGGACTGGGGATCCCGCCACAGGCCTCTGCAGGGCCCAAGAGCTCCTCTCACTGTGGGAGCACAGTGCTCACCCCTCACTGGCTGCACACAGGAGGGACAGGGTGTAGCTGGAGAGGAGCACATTTCCTTGGGTGACAATGTAGCAAGCAGTTGACTCTCCACTTCTGTTCATCCAGGGTGGCAGAGCAGCCTGCACAGGCAGAGGAAACTGAATATCTGCAGCAGGCTAGGGTGTGCCCACTGTTGATTCAGTTAGTGTACCAACCCTGTCACATGGCTTTCACCCCACCTGGGGGTCACAGATTTGGGACTCTGAAATCACATGATGTGGAGTGGAGGGGAAAGATCTGTCCATCTTGTCCTGTCCACTTCCTGCTGTCTGCAGCCCTCTGTGGAACACTGCTATGGTGGCTGCAGCCTGTTAGGGGTCAGTCTGTGCAAGTGAAGGTGCACCCTTAGTGACTGTTTCCACATGGAAACCCATGCCCAAGACCTCTGCAGAGCTCTGGCTCACGCTTAGGCCTAGGGACTCCTGGCTGCTGACCTGAGGACCTCTGTGGCTCCCTCTTGATGACTATGCACCCAGAAACAGAGACTTTGAAGACTGGTGGGGAGGTCACCTGGACACAAAGGGAGTGCCCTGGGAGCACACCCACCTGGCAAGTGGGCAAGGAGGTTTGGATGGGCATTTGTCCCCAGCAGTGGCTTTTTTTTTACTTTTGGGCCAGGGAGACACCCCTCTTCTTGACAACTGCATAGCATGGGGCCCAGTTTTTAAGTCACTTCTTGGACTCTGTTTGGCCTTGATTGTTGGTGTGGAGAGTGTGATTTGGGGCTGAGCTGTGTCTCCTCCATGTTCTCTCTGGACGCCCCCAACCCCAGGGGCGTAACGGAGATGGTCACTTAACATTGTGTGATAAGGCCAGCTTCTCACATCCCCCCTTCTTTTAGTGTCTTTCCAGCATCCACTGTCTTGGAAGAGTCCATGAACTAATAAAACCATATTAAGAAAGCACTCATCTCTTCCTTTTCTCTAGAAACTCATCATGGACCAACACAACTACCAGCTGGGGCTCTGTTCACCCTGCAATAACTGGTGTGGGCACCTGATGTTCTATGGTCCCTGCCCAAAGCCGGGGCTTGTGGTGTTTCCGAGAGCCATCACAGCCCTAGCTAGATGAGGTCTGAGGGTCTTGTTAACATTGCAATCATCTGCAGCCCCTCTGTACTGCGTTGTCCATTCACTAGCAGAGGTGGCTCTGAAACAAGCATTTGTATTATAAATGCAGACTCCTCTTTCCAGCAGATTCTCAATCTTAGGTTACTGGGAGCTCCAGGGACAGTAAAACAAGGTGGACAAACTGCATGTGTTCAGGGAAGCCAGGATGGGTCCCACAGTAGCCTAGGTCCCTTGTGAGGGAACAAATGGAAGAGGAACCATGCGCTGCCTCTGATGAGACATCCTCTGCTTGTGGCTGGCAGAGCTGGATTCCTGGGCCGCTGAGTTATTGAGGGAGGAAGCAGATGAGGCCAGGATGGACACTAAGCTGGAGATGTCTTTACTGCTGTTCTAGCTGATCCCACTGGGACATCGGAGGTGGTCCTCTCTTGGGCACAGGGGTATACCTTTTGTATCTCAGAGTCTGCCTCTCACCAGCCCTTAGTTGCTCCTGGCATGAACAGAGATCCCTGTGAGGCTGCTTCTCTGGCTATGGGGGTGGCTTCTGGCAGGGGAGTGGTATCTGGACAGGGTGTCCAGTGTATCTGGACAAAGGCTCTTGTGACCAGCCTTGAGCTTCATGTCCCCCATGGATGAACCTGCCATAGGCTTTCACCTCCCCGGCCCTGTCCTTGTGAACAGGGCTGCCATGGACCAACCCTTTGAATGAGGCCATTAGAATGTGTTGGTGGCCCTGTTTGGACTATGGTTGGTATAGGCAGAGCAAGCCACCTGTGTCCAAGGGCCCCAGGCTGTGAGGGGGCTGGGCCTGGGGAAGAGTGTGAATCCTGTAGGGGACTAGTGTTTGATGGCATCTCTGCCTGGTCACGACATATTCCCACTCATTCTGCATGTTCTGGGACACCAGGGTTTGTGGGGATACCAAGAAGGTCTGGTTAGCTCCTCTGGTGCCCCCAGGTCCATGGATCTGAGCTATCTAACCCCATCTCATGCTCAGGCCAGGGCCCCTTTCTCAGGATGTCCTGACCCTTCCTCTGGCCACTGTGTCTCTCCATTGCTCCGGTCTTTTGCTGGCCTGTTGGTGGGAAGATTATACTAGTCTCATGCAGGCTGGGGCAGGTGTGGAATCGGAACATAGAAGGTGCACATCTTCAGGCCAAGTTGAAGAGTCAGACACTTAGCAAAAGCAACCTTTAAGTCCTAATTGCAGGGCTTCAGGCCTGAATTCTGGAAGATGGAGAAGTGCTTACTGAGCGGGCCCATGGGTATGATGAGTAGGTAAGAGCGGCTTCTAACTAGCAATTCAGTATGTCTGTGTCAGCGGTGCTCCTGGACAGTGTTGGCATTTTCAGCTTTGTCCCTTCTTGGCTGAACTGGAGATCTTTTTCCAGGCTGGAGGATCTGAATCCACATCAGAGCTTTGGCACACTTGGCTCCCATGAGGGCATTCATCTTGAATAGTGAATCAGCATACTGAGACAGTGGGTCACTTTACTGCCAAATGGCTGTGCTTTGTGTCTCTGGAAAAAGGTGCTGAGAAATGAATGTGAAGGGCTTTGGAGATGCTGAATAATAAGTGAAATTGATCCCATGGCAGCAGCATGTCTGGAGACTGAATGGCTCCCTTTGACTGACTTGGTTATATGTGCAAGGTCCTGGACTGGTGCTTTAGAGAAAGCGATTGGGTTCAGCATATCTCTCCGGGCCTCGATGCTATCAGATTCCCAGCCACAGCTCCACTGTACCTTCCTATCCCAAAAGCCAGTTTGGGGTTTTGAGAATAATAACTCAGAAATTTTCCTGTAGAAGTTGAGGTGCAGGGCTGTATGTGGCATACTGGACCCAGACCCAGGAGGAAATTGATTTACAACTTGGAGGGAGGAGTGTTGATGTCATCTGGGGCCAGTCTGTGGGCCCTGATGGGAAAATAAAAAGCCTAGTTTTTTGTGTTTCAGCTTCACTCACTCATTTATGCACTCAGCCATGGAGCCAGCATCCAGGTATGATGGGAAGTCAGGTTTGTCACTGTTGTGCTGAAGTTGTCCCATATAGATTGGAGTTTGATGATGGAAGTTGGGCTATGAGATGAAGTAGCTCTTCATGTCTTTCCAAAAACTGTACCAAAAGCAACTGGAATTGCAGTCAGCATTTTCTACACATGACAGTGCCCTGAGAAATACCAACCATCTGTCAGTTGTCTTTCTGAATGCACAGGACAAATTTCCTCACATCTTGATAAATTATAATTTTCAGAAATTATAAACCGTGCCCCTCTTGCAGATACAAAATAAACTTGTGCTAATGAGTTTGTTTAAGTCATTTTAAATGAGGAAACTGCTAAGATATTACACGCGTGGCAGAGGACAACCCAAAAACCAGACACATTTTTAGATCAGAAATATTCAGGTGAATGTACAAATAGAGGCAACATTGTTTTTTACCACAGTTGGTGGGAGAAGTTAATTGAACCTGCTCCACAAAGTTTGCATTTATGGGTAATTACTTTATATACCTATCAATGTACAGTGTTGTAAAATACCTTAAGGGCAATGAAAAGTTAGAGAATCTAAAAGTGCATGCTGTAGAGAATGTGTGATTTTCTATCAAAGCACAACATATTCTCTGTACTCCGTAAAACTGAGTATTTTAAGCATTAAACTTACTCAGAAAGTGTCTTTATGTCTCCTTTTTACTATGTAAGTGGCAATAATAATTTTTTTCTTCATTTTGAGTTGTTTTGTGCCTATTTTTATTATATTAAAATGGAGCTTTTACTCTTCAAATAACTTGAAGAGTGGTTTTGGAAAATAATTGGTGAACTTTCCCTGTGTCTTTTCCCAGGACCTATATGAATGAGTAGGAAATATGGCTTATAAGTACAGGTATTTAATTTATAAGATGTTAAGTAGATGAATAGTATAAATAACATTGGAATAGTGAATCTGTGAACCAGCAATGAAGTGGCTCACACAACACAGTGTGTGGGTTGGGTGACAAGACTTGTGGGAAAAAGGACATGTTAAGAAACATCTAGATACTTCCAGAAACACAATTCCTGGAAAATAATTGGGAATTTCTTCATGAGCCATTTTTTAAACTCTGAGAAATTTTAGAGTAATTTGAACAAAGCTGACATTTTAAAAAATTCAGCAAGACCCCAAGTCTTGGAGGTATCTGTCTCGCTTGCCTTTCTGAAATTCATTCTTAAAGGATGTAGAGTTATCATGAACACTGAAAGGACTTGGGAAATCATGCAAGATTTACTTGCTTTGCTCCTTTTGTTCATCGGAAAATGTTTTTTCTTAGTCTTTGAAGGGCAGCCTGTGACTTTAGCCTTCCCCTCCCGGTAGAAGACCTTCCTTTGCCTTCCTCAACTTTCCACACTCCCCGGTTCTTATCAACAGTGCTATTCTTTCTTACTCTGGCCCCATCCCACTGGTCCCTGGGGTGCTGCCCCATGCTCTGTGCCCCTGTATCCCATGGCCTCCCCACCTTGTATCCTCCTCCAGGGACTTGTGCAACCTTGGTCCATAGGAAATGATCTTACCTTAGATCCTGGGCACATGGCCAACATTTCCAAATACTGCTGGACTTTTGTACCTGATATTCTTATACTTCATACTCAGTGTGGCTAAAATGTTAATAATTACATTTCTTCTGGTGAAGTGTACCTCCTTTTTAGACATATTATCACTGCACTTACCAAACACTGTCAATCCTTTCTTCTCACTATCCTTCTGGCTTTTCCTTTCATTCTATGGACACATCCTAATCCTGACCTTCCCCCTTTATCATTGTGTCATTGCAGTGTTTTAATTCAGTCAGGATTCATTTAGTGCCTTTTGGGTGGAGCCGGACACTGACCCAGCTTTTAGTGACCCAGAGCAGAGATGCTCCTGAGAAGCCAATTAGACTCTTGCACCATTGAATGTATAATCACAACCAAAGATGAGTGCTAAGAGGGATCTATCCTGAGAGCACAATAGGGAGCCTTAAATTACCTGAGAGGGCCAAATAATCCCTCTCTGGGGGAGGGATTGTTGCATGGGGTCAGAGGAATGAGTAGGAGAAACATTTGTATGTGAAGCTGAGGTGCAGAGGGTCAGTTCATCAGGTGAGGACCCTGGTTTTGGCCAAGTCCATAGGGTGACTGAAGGCTTGGTGCCCTGGGAGACTGAGGGTGGAAGACTGTGTGCTAGGAGAAGCAAGGAGAGACAGAGTAACAGGTGTACTGAGCTGCAATATGTCAGGTGTTTTTACTCAGGGCGATGAGGGCTTTTTAAGGGGTTTTAAGCCAGGAAGGGGATGACATGAGCAGATAAGCGTTTTCTAAAGGTCACTATGTTGTGGGAAATGCTGTATAATATCATAGCAGAGATGAATTTACAAGGAATTAGGAACTATACTTGGGCTATAAATAAGAAGGAAGAAGAATACCCAAGGAATGTACTAGCACTGACTACTTCATCTCCCCAGTTGGCATTTGCCATCTGAATAAAGGAGATATGTCTTTCAGTGACCACATGAGGACAGAAGTCAAGGCCCAAAGTGTAAGTCGGTTGGGCAAGAAAGTAACTGATTAGTTTGACTGGTAAATAGATGACTGTACAATAAATCTGCTTCTTACAAAAGAAAATGATAAGTTTGGCCCTTGGATCTGGGGGAGTCTTCTCCAAAAATATCTTACCGTGGACTTGGTCCAAGTTGTTTTTCTCCATCATGCTACTTTTATTGTCCTATAAATAAACGCAAAATATGTCCCACACTGGTCATCATCTGGGATTCTTACAAGAAACATTGCAATCATCTCTGAAATGCTCAAAAAATTCTAAAGAACTTGATATATTTATCTGTGCACATATATAGAAATATATGTATTTAACCATTTTTAAGTTAAATTGTGTAAAGCAATAATGACTGTGTCATCACTTCAGATGATCAAAACAAAATATTTTAAGCCTTTGTGTTTTTATGGAAGAGAGCTGATGTAGAGATTAAAATGTAATTTTATTAAGTCAAATGTGTATATTAAAACTTAAAAGGAATAATCAGAAAAATAAGAATGGAGAACACATTTTCCAAACCAAAAGAGGAAAGAATTGGTACATAGAGCCCAAAGAGTACAAAGAAGACATAAAAGAACAATAAGAAGAAACAGAAGAAAAGAAAAAGCATGATAAATAAAAGATGAAAACTGAGATGATATAAAGATTCAAATAGATAAATGTAACAAATGTAAAGGGACTAAATTTCATACAAATAGGCAAGCTGGATTATGAAAGACAGATTTCATCTTCTGTGCTATTTCAAGGGGTAGATGTATGTACAACATGAAGGCACAAATAGTAAAATATAAGGGAAAGGAGATAGATATATAGGCAAGCACCAGTAAAAAGACACTCGTGGGTTGGATTGGATATTACTATCCAATAAAGGAGCTTTATAGGCCAAAAACAAAACAAAACAAAAAAACTGTTGGGTGAGAGAGTGAATACTTAATGGTGACTGTTACAGTTTACTGTGAAATAGAGCAGTTTAAAGCTTGTGAGCCCTTAATATCAGTATCAACAGAAAACAAAAAAAGAAGGTTTCATATGAAAAAACTGAAAAAAATGACAAATTTATAATGATATTGAGAGATTTTAATATAATTCTCTTTTTAACTGAATTCAGTAATAAAAATCGCATGGAGGATATAGAAAATTTGATCAAAGTTTTGATTTAATGGACATATATAGCACCTTACTCTCAACAATATGCAATACATATATTTTTCAAAGTATATAAAAATAGAACATATGTAAGAATGCACTTGCCAGGCACCACAGTACATGCCTGTAATACCATTTTCTTAGGAGGATGAGGCAGAAGGATTGCATTTGAGGCCAAGTTAGGTAATTTAAACCTTGTCCTAAAAAAAGAAAAAAAAGGTCTGGTGATGGAGCTTATTGATAGAGTGCTTCCCCAGTGCAAGCACTTTAGTTCAGTCCTGGGTCCTACAAAACTGAATGAATGAATGAGTAAATGAATTAAATGAATGTGTGAATATATGTAAAAAATTCACCTTGTGCCTGGCTAAAATGTCTTTAAAAAGTCATCAAATGAATCAGTGTCACACTAACTGAATTGACTGACCACAGAGGCATTTCTAGCCTTAAGTTGTATGCAAATGTTCTGTCCTGTCACCCTTTACCATACAGCAACGTTTCACTCAAAGATGGGGACTCATTCTGAGAAGTGATTTCGCCACTGTGGAGCATCCAGCCGAGGTGGTGCGGCTTGCCTCAAACCTATGTGACATGTACAGTATATTGCCATGCTGAGTGCTCTAGGCAGAGGTGACACTGTGGTATCTGAACACAGAAAATGCACAGTGAGATGAAGGTACAAAAGCTAAAAGTAATGTGCCTGTCTGGGGAGCCCCTACCATGCATGGGTAGACTTGCAGGACTGGAAGTTGTCCTGCGCCCCTGAGCAATGGGGTTGTGGACATGAAGAATGACACACTCAATAGATTTCATCAACACTGCATGCTTAGGTGACACTGAATTTACAAAACAGCTTTTCTTCCTTCAATAATAAATTAACCTTAGCTTACTGTAACTATTTTACTTTATAAACTTTCTAATTTTTAAAAACTGACTCCTTGGAATAACACTTGGCTTGAAATGCAAACACTGTATGGCTGTACAAAAACACTTTCTTTAGATTTTTATTCCATAAACTTTAAAAATTTTTTTTCGACTTTTGAAATGTTTTTGTTACAAAGGAAGACGCAGCATGCACACTTCCCTCGGCTCACACAGAGTCGGGATGATCAGTGTCACTACTGCCCCTTCCATGTCTTGTGGCCCCAGGAAGGTCTCCAGAGGAAGGTCATGTGTAGAGCAGTTATCTCTGTAACACCAGTGCCGCTGGCATCCTCTGGAGGGCGCTGCCTGAGGCCGTCTTACAGTTAAGCTTTTTTTTTTTTTTTTTTTTTTTTTTTTTAATAAGTAGGAGTAAACTCTAAAACAGTGATAAAAGTATAGCCTAGCAAACGCGTGGACCAGCCACGATGGTGCAAGATTGGGATGAAGTATGTAACGGATGGTGCTTATCTGGCTGCCGGTGCATAGGTTTATCTGCATTAGTATCGCCACAGCAGGAGAGTAATGCCTTGTGCCAGGTCTTCCCTGACTGTGGAAAGCAAGAATGTCACTATGCAGTAGGAGATTTTGACTATATTAGAACCTCGTAGGACCGCCTTGGGTGCGAAGTCTCTCGCCTGAAATGTCGTTATGTAATGCATGACTGTATCATATCAATAATAAAGGAAGACCAGAAGCAGTGAACTGTTCAATGTAAGAAGTTAGAGGAAAGAATATTAAATCCGAAGAAAGGGAATAAGGTGTATGAGTACAATCACTGAAATAGAAAACAGATACAATCAATAGAGTCAATAGAAAAACAGATACAATCAAGATACATTGACAAACACCAAATTTAGTTTTTCCTAAAGAATAATAAGATGCATAAACTTGGTCAGCAAAAATGGATAATATTAAGCAAAAATAGTAGAACCACGGACATAGGTAGATTAGATTAGAAAGAGTAGTCTTTGCTAGTATATTAGGAAATCCAGATAAAACTGACGATTTTCTAGAAAGGTACGACAACAGCATGACCAAAGAGGACATTGAAAATGTCATAATTAAAATTCAGTAATGCCAAAAATTTCAGTCAGCTTAAAATTTTTATCTATTTTAAATTTATTGATGTAATTTATCACATAAATAGGTTAAAAAATGGCAATTTCAGTAGGCACAGAAAAACATTTGAAAAATTCAGACCTGTTCTTTCATCTCCCTCTCCATCTATATATTTATTTGTGTTTCTACTTTTCTCTCTCTCTCTCTGTCTCTCTCTCTGCCAAGCAGGGATCACAAGGAATATTTATCCAAACCTGAAAATAAATATGATTACTAATTAAACATAAAAAGCACTTTCTTTACACTGGGAATAAAAGTGATCATTATTATCCTTTCTAATCAATATTTTATCTGAGGTCATAGTTGATGTACTAATAAGAAAACCTGAAAATTAAAATGACTCAACACATTTATATTTACAAATATAATCTAAATAGAAAAGAATACGCAACAGATGAAGATTGATAAGAATGTTCTTCTAGATAAAAGATGCAATAAGCAATAATATACCAATCATGTAAATAGAGGGCTGAGCTATTTACAAAGCAGGGCCAGTCCCGGGGTCACCGTGTCCCTCAGTGGGCAGACGTTGTCATCATTCAGCCTTCTGAGCGAGGTCCCAGGGGCCACTCTGATTGTCCTTGCCATAGCTGCTTCCTTACTCAATTTAGGCAGTGTTGTTCTGACTAGAAGAAAATGAAAGGGAAAAAGGATATCTAAATCCAATTTCTGCAGTGTCTTCAGCACTTTCTAGTGATCTGTGACTTTCTCAGAACAGTCTTGAGGAGGGAAGGATGTAATCCTAAGGTAATAATTTTGTGGCTAAAAACGCAGGGCTCAGAGCCACTGAATCTTCCATTCCTGGCAGCAGGAGACGCTTCCCAGCTCTGTGCAGTACAGAAGCCAGCGGTCACATGCAGCCAGTCAGTCGAGCATCCAGCTGTGGAGTGGAGTTGCGCTCTGCGTGTGAAATACCCATGCAATTCTGAAGACAATATATTTCATATTGTTTACATATGGTAATGACATTTTTATATGTTGGGTTGTAAAATTATTAGTTAATTTTACAAGTTTTTATATAAATAAAAACTCTACACTTGCAGTCCATTCCTCCCCACATTTACATTTTTGATGCCTTACTTTATATCTTTCTATGTTGCCTGTCTCTTAACATTAATGTAGTTACTATTTTTGATTGCTTTTTAATATTTATATTAAAGCTATGAATGGTTTAGGCACCATGTTCATGGTGTTAGAACGTTCTGAAATTGTCCAATTACTGTAACCATTGAGCTTGGTGGGTTCTCATGGTTTCTTTTTACTCATGAATGCTTTATTTGAGGTTGAAGTCCTTTTAGCTGAAACTAGTACAATTTCTTTTAGAGAAAATATTTTTATTTTTAAAATTTCATTGGTACATTTTAGGTATACAATATAATGACATTCGTCATTGGAAGTTTGCACCTATACATAATCTGTCTTGGTTCTTATTTTTTTTTCTGTTCTCCTGCCCTCCCTTCAACCCCTCCACACCTCCCTGTTTACAAAGACTTTGTTTGCATTTTCTCATATTGTTTCTATTCTGTGACTGGCAGTTTAAAGGTACGGGTGAGGATCGCCTCTATGGACATTTTCTTTCTCCAGGACATCTAGGTCTGCTGTGTCTGAACTGTGGGGTTTCGAGTTAGGCCCTTATTTCCTCCTAGTCTCTCCTTCCCTGGCAGCAGAGATTGGTGTCTTCTGTACTGTCATTGGTTGAGAGCAAGCAAGAAGCCCCATTCTCTTAAAGGATGACTTGGTGCATGGTGGAGCTGTATAAAACCGACCCTGGATGATTCTGCTTATTTGCCAGTGATTTTTTGTTCCAGAGCATGGCACAAGCCCAAAAACTGAGGGGGGTGGGAATGGCTTGGAAAAAATTGACCACACTGCTTCACTGCTGGCATTTGGCTTATTTATTGGAGCCAGAAATCAGAACCAATCTTCAGGCAAACTTTGCTATTTGTCTTCCTAGGGACTTCTACTCTTCTAAAACATTGATTCTGTATGCTCAGCACCCGTTTCACAGTCATACCATGATGGTATACACTCCTAAAAATGGACCCTGCACGCTGATCTTAGCATCAAGAAAGATTGTGACGGTTTCTGTGAACTTGAACATATTTTTGGTCAGATCATTAAATACTTGTCTTACTATTGGTTATGAGTAATAAAATGAAAAGTAATGACTAGCATTTAGCTAGTACACTTAATTGAGAACATTATAAATATTGAGAATCAGTTTTTCTTTTTTTTTTTTTAAAAAAGAAACCTTAACCCCTAGTAGTTTGCCCTCTGCTTACAGACTGGAGCAAGCATTCTTTGTGATGCTTTGGCAGATGTCACACTCCTTTGTTCATTTAACTTTTGTGCCTTGAAATATTCTTAAGGCTTTTTTTCCTCATGAATGCTTTCTTCATTCGTGTGGATGAATTTCCCTCCACAACTCCTATGGCTGCAGGTCCAGGGCCTTGGGAATTACAGTCCTGTTCCCTGTGACCGTTGGCTGTTTCTTTCACTTAAATTCTGGTCACATCTCACTTCCAACAACTTCCCATGTCTTTGCTTTTCTCTTGTTGGCCACTTTTCTTCTGATTGTCCATCTTGGAATGTCACTTGGGCTTCATTGCTGGCACACCAGTCACTGTCTCATTGGTGGACAGAGTAACTGATGCAGAGACCCATTGGGGCCGACTCTGCTGGTCCCTGATCCCATTTGGTGCACGTGTTGTTTTGCATGATTTGTGGACACAAGAGCTAGTGGCAGCTAGCAACATCTTTAGCAACTAGTATGTTTGGGGGACACTGGTGTTATTTAATTATGTCATAGGACCCGGAATGAGTGCCTGTGAGAACTCTCAAAAGCAAGGAGTGCTTGAACTCTGTGTGCCCAAAAGATTGTACATCTGTCCCTCGAATCTTTACTTCTTGTCCCTCGTCTCATCTAAAGGGATACAATTCCTCATCACATTCCTCAAACGATACCTTGTGGGGATTCCAACTGTGCAGGGGAGATACTCAGGGCCCAGTGGTCATTAAGTCACTTGACAGCCATGTGCTCAGTCTCTGGTCTGGCCTGGGCTCAGTGCTAGGCTCTGGCAAGTTTACTGGCAACTGAAAGCGCCTGAAATTGCTCTCATTTTTGGTTTTTGGCAGCTAACTTTCCAGCATATTTTCCAAACCACTACTTATACAGTTTGCACAAGGTTTTACAGCTCCTTTTCACTTGCACGAGTCTGTCTTGGTTGCTGGGTTGCTCCATCCTTCAGCAGCGTCAGGTCCCTCGAGTGGCACGCAGCCCCTGCTAGGTGTGCCAGTTGGGGTGGTCCATTTCTAAATAGAGCAATCAGCTAATGGACAGCGCCTAAGCTTGCATGGTTTCTGGTTAATTATTCAATGCATGTTCCCTCAAGGCCAGTTCCACTTCTCAGCATCTTCTATCTTCAGGGCTCTGAATTGACCTGGGGATTATAGCTACCACACTCTACGGGATGTGTTGTCATTGACTTAGACTCAGATGTCTTTGCCTGGGTTAAATTCCACTGAAAAACTACTTTAATCAGAAGAGAGGTGTGGCCAGAAGAAGAGAGAGGTTCATGATCTTAGAGATTTAAAGAAATTTTTAAAAAATCCTTTTGAGACTCTTTGCCATTAAATATATTAAATAGTTTTGGCAAAGAATGTATTTGCTTAAGAAATCTAAAACACTTATGAGAGAGCTCGCTGACTCCTGGTGTGAAGGGAATCAAACATTTATGGAGCCAGGAGGCCTCAGAAAGCGTCCTGCATGAGCCTCATAATAGCTTTATAGGTTGGGAACCATTATCTGCACTTAGACTGTTGAGGAAACTAAGACCTAGACAGAAAGTTAAGATGCCAAGGAGCTTATATCTGGCATGTGTTGTTAGAGTAGACTTTTAGTTTTTTAGTTTGTCTGATTCCCAGATCTTTACGTGGTCCCATGTATAAGTGATTGTAAATGCCTGGTGTGCTGGCTACTGCCTTCCTGGTTACACTCATCACCGAGAGCCCTCTTGTTACCCTAGCTTTATGACACACTACTGCCTGTGAAGGTGTTGAGGGTTCTCAGACTAGAAAATCCATGTCACTCCCTGAATGAAAGTCAGGGCGAGCAGAGAGATGGTAGGAGGACTGGCATAGGAGTCATTGACATAACTGCTGGTGGGCAGTCATAAGATCATTATGGTCACTCCTTGCCATACCATGAGCGATGCCCCTCCTGCCTCCTGGTATCTTCCTGTGCCCACTATTTCTGTATTAGACCTGCTTAGAACTAAAAGTGTTCCCCATGGAGTACGTACCACACAAGGAAGAACAAACAGGAACTTATAAATGGAAATCATGTCTGTTTAGCTAGTATCTTGTCTGGGTTTTCCTAAATCAGATATTCATACAAGGACGTGGGAACAGGGAGGTGGCCCAGGGAGCTAACAGAGCAAGTATGGTAAATGGTGTGAAGTGCACTAATTAACCCAGGTAGCCCATTTGAATCATTGCTGTCATCTGTTGAGGTCAGAAGTGCACTCCTGAGCAGAGTACTGTGGTGCTTGGCTGTGCCGGGTCCTAGAGGGCTGACACTGTGGACCAAGGTGAAACCTTCTATGCTTCTCCATTGCACTGATGCTGGAGATAGCCCTTGGGAGAAGCTGAGAGATACAGGCCTGGAGTAGGGTAGCTGGGGACAGGACACCAAGCTGAGGGTGTCCACTGGGGCCGGCATCTGTCCTCTGCACCTGGTGCTGTGGGGTGACTTTCCAAGATGGTGGGGAGACTTCAGCAGAGCCCACTTTCTTGCTTTAGAAGATCACCCAGATCTGCCTGCCATAGGCCCTGTGCACCCCCACGGCCATGCTCAGGGCTCCATCCTGAGTGGTAGTGGGTTGGAAATTTATGGTAGGAGTTGATTCTATCAAAGACAACAGAGAGTGCTGTGGTAGCTCCTAATAAATTCCTTGTTATCTTTTCCCACCCATCTCAGGCCAGCATCATTCCTCTGAACCCAACAGGCCATGTTAGCCAGGGCAAATGTTACCCTAGACAGCCATGGGTGGAAGACAAAGGAGATGTTGGGGCCAAAATAACTGTTTTTGAAATGGGGCCAAATAGTTTTTTCACAGCAGAAGGACAAATAGGCAGCAGGGTGAACTCAGATGACATTTGTACTGGAGAGATTCTCATTAGGGGGGTCCCCAGAAGTTACTTTGCCACCAAAGCTTGGAGCCAGAAAAAAAGCTGTGGCGGTGACAGGGTAACGATACACTTGCGGTAATGGGCGCTAATTAACCCGGACAGCTGATTTTAATCATTGCTGTCGTCTGTTGCAATCAGCTAGCTAACAGAGTGTCTCAATTTCATCTTTTCCAAGAAGCAGATACTCAAAGCTGTTCTCTTTCCCCTTCCTGCCTCTCTCCTTTTGCTTAAGAAATGCCCACACTTGGAATGGGGGTACATTTTCTAAAATCCCCTTACATTGGATTCATTCTTTTACATGTGACTTTGTCTCACTGGACTCTGTAAACTAGACAGATGACAGTCCCGGGGATTTAGCTAACAACTTTTTTATGGCGCTTCCATGATAGACCCTCAATGGTCCCATGGAGCCTCCACTATGGGGAGGGTCAACTCACACTTTGTGCTAAATGTCAAAGGCATGGGCAGAAGTGGTGGCACTTGATTTCCCAAGCCTAAGCAGGAGCTCTGAATGCATTTAGATTTCTACACTTATGCAATGCCACTGTGCCTTGTGGCATGAAACAAGGTCACGTGGCAACAGGAGGAGCAGTTCCTGATGCTTGGGCTTCCCACAGGATTGGGTAATGGCACTGTCTGCCCTGTGCTTGTAGGCTGCAGATAGGATAGTGTCAGTTCTAGCCAGTACTGGGCATTGGCCCTGTGACCTGTAGGCTTTTCTATTTCTATTTGTAGGGGTAAGTGGAAGAGGGGCCAGGCCTAAAATTTCATATCCCTGGAGACTTGCAGACCCAGGCTTCAGGGCATGTTCCTGAAATGTCAATCCATGACCCAGCATGTAGAGAGTAAGTGACCTGCCACGCTTGGCTGCAGGAGTTAGCCATTTCTAAGACTGTCTCACATCAGGAGAGGCTTGTAATTGTACTGGACACCAAGGTCTGATGAGGGCAAAAGGTGATGAATCATTCACCGGGGTCACCTTGGCATATAGCATGCTGCTCCCCTGAGCAGTCAAGACAGAACATCTGGGTTTCCATGTAGCTTGGTGGTCATGTCCCTGATTGTTCCATGGCTGCTAACTTTGAGCCACCTGTCTTTAACTGTGGAATCATGGTGACCCACCTTCTGGGGCCTTCTGAGGTTGAGGCACTCCTCCTGTCCTCTTGCCAAGTCTCAAGTTTCCTCACTAAGGACCTACAGGGGACCCAAGCCACTCTGACAGAAAAAAAGCCAGGACATGTGGAAGCAGGGTCCAGGTCTTCAGGAGCTTCCCAAAGAGAGAGAAATGAGGCATTCATGTGGGAAAGGAGCACAAAACCTGACATTTTAGGGCCAAACAGAAATGTGGTTGGAATGCAGAGAAGGTGTCAGCAAAGAGGAGGTGACTACAGCTCCCAGTGTGGCCCTGTGCAGCTTAGCTGTAGAGAGCTACTGCTCACTGGGGGGGCCACTGTGCCCTCTGCTTGTGGCCCATCCAGTGCACCTGGCTGTGTCTGGATCCGATGCAGGAGAGAGGCAGTGAGGCATGGTGGGGGCTAAGCAGGAGTAGGGGAGCTTCTTGGTTCAACACAGAACTTTTACAACACTGTGTGCACTGAACATGTCCATACCTATCTCCAGCCAATGCATTGCGGTACGCTCCTGGGGCTGACAGTCTCCAGGCCACCTAGGGTCCGCCACTCCCTGTGCAGCACTGGCCTGGCTGCTTCTGTGTTGTCAGTCACCTGGATGCTCCAGGGGCTCTTACACAGGTCCTGGGACCCCCCTCATCCTTGGAGAGTTGAGGCAGGGTCAGAGGGGGTGCCCCAGTGGGACACCACTCACCTGTGCTCACCAGGCTGGGGTTCCTGAGGAAGGATTTCAGACAGCAGGTTTGAGGCACGGCTTTGGGGGCAAAAGTAGTGAACCCCAGCATCATGGAGTCTGTCATGCTTCAGTGACAAATTCAGCAGCTCTCCTTCCAGCGTAATGAATCCAGACCCTTGTGGCTTGTACTACAAGTGTGATGACAAGTAATAAAAACTCAGAAGCCAGAGGAAGGAGCAGGGTTTCTTTGTCTTTCTGACTCATTCATGTAATCAGGGTGGCCACGAAAATTCTCTGGAGCTGGAATACAAAATTCTAAAGGACTTGTGCATGGTCTGGAAAGTGTTTGGATTCCGCCAGGGAGGAGCAAAGTTCATAGTGAGGGACTGGGGTCCTGGGAGTTCCGCATGTCTTGAAGGCAGCTTGGTGGTCAGGAGCCTGAATCTCAGAGCCAGACTCCCTGGAATCAGTGCTGGTTTTCCTGCTGATGGGCTCTGTGACCTTTAGAAGTTACAGTGGTACCTCAGTTCACGAATTTAATTCTTTCCTCGATTCTGGTCACAAACTGAATTGGATGAGAACCAAATCAAATTCAATGGTTAGGTTCAGTGTTGACCTTATGGGGAAATTTGATTCAGTTCTTGTCCAGTTGGGATTGCAACCAGAATCATGGGAAGAATTAAGTTGATGAAATGAGGCACCACTGAACTCAAACTCTTTGTGATATGCTTTGTTTCTCCTTAAATGTAGATGGTGGTGGTGATGATGATGATGATGATGATACTCCCCACACAGGGTTTTGAGAACTAAAGGTACTGTGTATAAATCACTTAGATGACTGCCTTTAAAGTGTTAGCGAGTGTAACCAGTTATTCTTATGCTATATAGAAGTTGGTGGGAGTCTGCCCTTTTCCATAGGTAGTAATTGCCTTTGACTCACTGGATGGGGATCCTCCATGCAGCAATACTTACAAGGTTTGGAGGTTCATGACTATCATTACCCTGAAGCCCCCTCACCCCCTGCTTCAGGTGTGTCTGCATCTCATCCCTATGATTACCCTCTAAAGCAAGGGATATATTTATGTTCATTCTGCCAGGGGGCCTCAGGGAATAATTACTTAGTCGTGGTGACTTGTCAGTTTAACCTTTGCTTCCTATATGCTGTGGCTGCCATTGGGAGCTAGCTGGATGGGCAGGTGCTTTCTTTAGGATGATGGTGGCTGGGTTTTCCTCTCCCTTCCCAGGCCTGTGCCCAGGAAACAGAATAATGCCCAACACAACTGAGAGTGCTGATGTGGGAGAAGAATGAACTTCCACGGGTAACTGATCAGCTGAATATATTTTCATCTTCATCCTCTCTGTGTGGCACAGTGTGTGGGGGGAGGAGGAAGCCATAGGATGGGCCCAAGAACTCTTGGGTTCAAGCACAGATGTGGCCATTGATGGGTATGTGATGGCATTGGGAAAGGAAATATCCTTCTGGGGCTTTTATTTAGTTTCTTAAGAGAGGTAGACTAGATCCGTGATGTGCAGTGCCAGAGCCATGAGTTGCACTTGCTGGAGAGCCTTTGAGAAGCAGCTGCCAAGTCGGATGTGCTGTGAGTGTAAAATACATAATAGATTTGAAGGTTTAGTACAAAAAAGAACAAAATAGTTCACTACTGATTTTCTACTTACATGATGGAGTAGTGTTTAGCAGTTAAAGGGAATGATATACTATGCATACTATAAGATGGATGAACATTGAAAACTTTATGCTAAGTGAGATAAGTCATTCACCAAAGATCACTTGTCATATGATTCCATTTACATAACATGTCCAGAAGAGAGGAATCTATGGACATAGAAAGCAGATTAGTTATTGCCTGGGGCTGAGCAAGAGGATAACAGAGAGCGACTGCTAATGGGTATGATGTGGCTTTCTGCCATAATAAAAATATTCAATTATTCAAAAAATAAATGATGGTGAAGGTTATACAAGTCACTATAATATATTAAAAGGCATTTAATTGTGTACTTTCCAGTAGGTGAATTTTATGGTACATAAATTATGTATCCATAGGGCTGATAAAATATTTTTTATAATTATTACATGTTGAAATAATGTTTTTGGTATATCAGGTTACGTGGAATATATTATTAAAATTCATTTTACCTTTTTGGTCTTGCTTTTCTAATATGTCTGCTAGAGGATTGAGAATCGCTTGCCCAGCTCACATTATATTTCTGTTGGACGCCACCCCACACCCTCTCCAAGGACCTTCCCAGCTCTAAAATTAGATTCTTCTACAAAAGGATCCTCAGGTTTGGACTTCTGATGACTCATCTGGTATCATGGCTAAAACCCAACTAAAAAAAGGGTCATTTTTTTAACACCATTTTCAAAAATAGCTTTTTAAAGAGAAATCCTGGAAGGAGTTACAGAGTCACATAAGGTGAGCCTGAGAGCTGCATTGTCACTTTATCCTGTCCCCATGAACCACCCCAACCTATAGATAACCATAGAGAGTGCTATTTAAACAAATGCACAGTCTGATGCTGAACCCCGTCTTCCGTCATGGAACCTCCTCCTGGAAAGTCAACATGAGGCTGCTGCTTCTGAGTGGCAGGTTGATGGAAGCAAATAACCAGTCCCCAGTGTCCAAAGGGCTCCCTGCATACCCATGTAATGACATGATCTGGGTCCATGTTTCACAAGGTCAAAGAATGACATTGAGGACAAAGGAGACAGACAAGAGGAATGCTATTAAGAAGAGAGAAATAGCTACCAGTAGTTGGAACCTGGAGGTGGGTAGCCACAAGGACTCTCTCTAGGAGTTTTTATACCAAAAAATGGCCATGGCTTAGACTGCTCTGAATCAAACTGAGGTCAACCTATAGGACTAAAACAAGTTTCCTTAAACTGGAAATGGGCCTATAAGGAGTCGAGGCACGTAGTAAGCATATGTTTGCGGGTGCCTCTTGACCTCTATTCTATCCAAATGGTTTATTAAAAGAACAAAGTGAGAGGGGAAAAAGTATTAGGCAGGAGCAGAAGTTGTCATATTGGGTATCTGTCACCTTGCTTGTTTCCACTTAGCCAAAAGGCCAAGAGATGATCCCCTGCTTATTTCCTAACTTGTTACATCCCTGGGCTTAATTGTCCAGCTAGTTCTTAGTAATTTTCGACCTCAGTCTCCTGCTTATCTGGCCATCCTTGATGGTATCTTGGGTCTGGTTCCTCACTGGCAGCCTGCTACCCTCTGCCTAGCTTGCCTCTTTGTGATACCTGGATTCCTCCTGTCCTTTGAGGTCCAGCTGGAGACTAGGGGAGCCTCTTTATGAGCATTCTCCCACATCTAAAGTGCCACCCCAAACTCTCATGTGTGTGGAGAATGATCGAATCATGGGGACTAGAGCTGACTTGCTGTTCAGAGGTGGGGCCTGGTTGGAGATGGGTCACTGGAGGTGTGGCTTGGAAGGGTACATCTCCCTCGTTGGCTCCTCCCTTTTCTCTCTGCTTCCTGGGCACCATGATGTGAGCAGCTGTCCACCCAGGCTGTTCCATCATGCCATGTCTGTCTTGGAGTCAGCTGACTATGGACCAAGTTCTCTAAAAACACTGAGCCAAATACACCTCCCCTTCTTTAAGTTATAGATGTTGGATATTTGGTCCCCAAAACAAGAAAGTGACTAAGACAGAAGCTCTGTGTCCAACACAAAGCTCGGCCCTCACTGCCCCTGCAGGGAGGACTGGAGACCATCTTGGGAAGCATCTATTTAGTTGAGTCATCTTATAGGAATTACTACTTCTCAAAACCTATTCTGTTTGCTGCCTTTGCTAGATGCTGTGGGGAAATTCAGAAGTCTAAGTTATGTCCCTTTGCAGAGACACCTGCAAGATCTGGAAAATATTAGTATCTATAAAAAACATATCGAAGCCAGGTGTGGTAGTGCATGCCTGTAATTCCAGCACACAGGAGGCTGAGGCAGGAGGATTACAGTGAGTTCAAGACCAGCCCGGGCTACATAGTGAATTCCAGGTCAGTGTCAACTACATAGTGAGACCCTGTCTCAAAAAACCAAAAAAGGAAACAAAACAAAACCATGTTAGAGTATAAAGCTCTTAAACTCCTGGGTATGGTATTCGCACTGTAAGAAGAGTCTTCTCTCTGCTCCTCCTACCTGTGCCTAAGGCTGGAGAGTCTGGGCCTGGGCCCAGGAACCCTGGTGCACCTGTTCTGTCTCTAGCACCTGCACATGGCAGGTCCCTGCATGCAATGATGTTACTGGACTTTTACCTCCCATTGTTTTGTTTCATGGAAACACCTGGCACCGGCACTCATGGTTTTAGGGTACCCTTCTGGAAGCTAGTACCTGACTCTTGACCTGCTGTTTGCTTCATACTCCATGAACTCTTCTCACAAAGCTTTTTAGTAAAAGCTGCTTTTAACAGTTTTCCAGGGAGCAAGGCAAAAGCAAACTTGTCTGGGTCCTGTGGGTCTTTTAAAGTCATAATTAGATACACAGAGGACTAGTAGGTACTAGAAACAGTAATGGCAAGGCAGATGTGGATGATGTGCTTGTTTCCCTGTGGCTTTTCCATAAGCATGAGCTTTGCAGAGGTCTCCAGAGCAGGACAGCAGGCACTGAGTGTGTGAGGGATGGTCACGCTCATAAAATTGATGTCTTCCAGATGGAGGCGGAGCAGGTGGAGATGCTGGCTACACTGCATCAGGGCCCTGTCTCATTCTGGTGGCAACTCACTAGAGAAATGAGCCAGTTCATCTAGACCACTTTCATCTTAATATTGGCACAGGGATGGGCCCTGCTTCACAATTAGAATCAAATCAGCTTTACAGTGATTATGACATCCTGAGGCAGAGAGAGCTGCTCAGATCACGCACCTTTGAGCCAAATTATTTAAGGCTGACATGGCTTTGCTACTGAGGGGTCCTGCAGACTCCATCGATGAGAAGCTGTGTCCCAGTGTGGTTCTGGGATAGGAGCTGAAGTATCAGTGCAGCTTGGGGGTCAGTGCAGGGATAGGATGTGCAGCCTTCTCCTCTTAGAAGTCTCAGAAGGGTTGGCCGCTCTGCCTGCTGATGCCACCAGGAAGTCCTCTCCTCATTGATGGGTGTTTGCAGTGTTTGTGGTCACGGTGTCAGAACTGGCTTACTCAGAGGCCATTAGGATGCAGTATACACAATCTTGGAGGCAGAGCCCTGGGGAGCAGCTGTGCCAGCCAAGGTTAGGGAACTCATGGTGGCCACATGTGTGACCACATCTAGAGGGGACCACTGTATATGTGAAGCTCGGCCTTGGCCCTGGCTATTGTGCTTATCTCCCTCGATGTTACTCTCACACAATACAGCATGGTGTTATTAATATGAGATGGCATCAAAACATACTGGGAAAATTTAAATACAAAAATTTTTCGCAGGGAAACACACATTACCATTAATCTCCCTCAGAATCCTCCCCATCGCTTCAAACATGTTCTTACCATTTTCTGAAGCAGTTCTGGACATGCTTTTTCCTGGTTGTCTTTAGTTGTGCTCTTCCGGCTGCTTTAGTGATGTGATTCAAAACATCAACCTTTCATGCTCATTTTGACTTTGGGGAAGAGTTAGATATCACACTGTACTGGATCCAGACTAAGGTGGATGAGGACAGTGCCATGTTTCTTTACAAGCCTGCCTTTCCTTTGGATGACACTCAGCAGCAACATTCACTGCAGTTTTAATCCCACCTCATTAAGACACTCACAAAAGAAGACTTTCAGAGCTGCTGCAGAAAGTAGCAAGAGCAATGGGATGAGTGTATTCAGAGTGAGGCAGAGGATTTTGAGGGGGATTTGTGGGTAATGTGTCTTTTCCTGCAATAAGTCTAAAAAATTTAAACACCACCTTATGTTTGATCACACCTTGTACGTACTACTGAGTCTTTGCAATGTTACTTCCCCCCCAGAATTTTACGTGAAAATGTTCAGTTGCACAAAATCATCAAAAGAGTTGTACAGCGAACACTTTGACACTCACAAGCTCAGTTCCACCATTAATAATTTATTGTATTTATAGCTTTTTTTCTTACCATGGTAAGATGTCTTTTTTATGCCCCTATCATAATTTGAAGACACCTCCCATACTTTAGCAGAAAGCCATGTCAGTGAAATTTAATTTAGTGAGCCCTGGTGTGGGATTTGGAAGTTGGGAGCCAGGCTGGGCTCTGCTGCTCTAAAGCCCATGAACTTGAGACACACACCTTGGCTCTTCCAGGACAGTCGTCAGGCTGACGTTGGACTCAGTGGCTTCTGCAATTTCGTCTGTTGTAGAGATCTGGCATACAGCTTGCGACCTTTGACAAGTTGCTGGCTTAGCTGTTCTCAGCTATTTTATTTTTAAATTTGGAAGTCGGGATAGCAGCACCAAACTCATGAAGCAGTTGTCATATTACGTGAGATATCAAAATGCAACGGAGGTTCCCCAAACTATCTGGCATGAGGTAGGCAGACCCAGGATGGATGGCAAATAGTGGGAACATGTACCTTTCACAGTGCCAAGCATATAATCTCTGAGGGCAGAGGTTACTGAAGTCATAGTTGCACTGTAGTTGGAAATTACATTAGGAGAACATGAATTATTGTAAAGTTAAATAAAGGTGAATGGAATGCAAAGAACCTGAGAATTTAAAAAGCATTCTTAGTTTACAACCTATGCATTCTTTGCATGAGTTTATGAAAGAGCCATTCTGTATACCTCTGTAGAAGAGAGTTTTATGGTTTATTGCTTCCCACGAAGTAGCAAAGTTAAGAGACCACTGTCCCCCTCCGTGACCCTTCAGAGAAGGCCTGTGGGACATCACTGCTGAGACATCATTTGTGGTGCAGGACGTGGCTACCAGTGCTCTAGCCTCCAAGCTAGGAAACCGCTCTGGCGAGGACAGACACACGGGTCTGACTCAGTGACTTCCTGTTTGTCATCAGAGGAGACAGGCTGTCATCAGAGAGGATGGATCAACTCAGGACATGGATTAAATGTGTTTCTAATTGGAAAATGAACCACGGACTCTTGGAAACAGGAGGTAGCAAGGATAGCCTTTCTACACCACTTCCGATATCCCCAGCCCCTCAAGAGGCTCAGCGCATGCTTCCAGCTGCCTATGTGTCAGGTGACACCATTTGCAGTGCCGTCCTGTCCTCACTGAACATCTCTGAGGCAAGCAATCCCCTCCAGGGGATAGACAGTTATTCTGGGGGTTCCACATCTTTTCTGGCCCATTCTTGCTTTTTCCCCTGTGAGTTGCACCTGGCTTTTGGGCTGCCTGGCTGGGGACAAGGTGGGACATGTGAGTGCCTCCCTCCCTCCCTCTACAGATGGTCATGAATTGGCTGCTGTGGGTGATAGATCCCGAGAAGAGGGTGAGGACTTTCTGATGAGAAATCTTCCTGATTCCCTTCTTGAGGGAGGCCGATGGACAGAGCAGCTCATATGGTGCAGGACCAGCTGCTTAGACGGAGTTAATGCAGTGGTGGGACCACACGGGTTAGAAAGTGGGAGGGCAAAATGGAAACCAAACAATGATGTTTGTCGTGACAGTGCTTATATCTTCTTGACACAAAGCCTTGATATGACACAGTACTCATGATGCTTCTTGCTGTCAGAAGCAGAAAACAATTCAAAATGCCTTACTTATTTGGAGATTCACCCACAGATATTTCTGCAGGTAGCATGCACATAAGCCTAGTGTGATCAGTGGGCCAGTGGTCACATTAAGAACCCAGTTTCAATTTTTCTTCTGTCTCCCTATGTTAGCTCATCCTAAAGGCAGCTTTACTTGTGCAGAAATGACTCTGGTGGTTCTAGGCATTGCCCCATCCACACAATAAGGGAACAACATAGGACTTTAGCAGCTCTCTCTGAAGAGTGAAAGACCTTCTTTTGTAGAAACTGCTCATGGACATCTGTTTTCATCTTGATGGCTGGACTAGGGTTACTTTCCAGGCCTATTGGCCAGGTCAATCTATTTGCTGATTCTTCCAATATGTTACAGTAATTGTGGACCAGGCCTGGTGTTCAGCTGGGTTGCACCACTTCTTCTCAGAATTTCCTGCTGCTACAGTGAGGCTGGATGGGATGGACCCTGAGGAACAGGCAGTGTCCATGATCTCTACCATGGGGATATTTACTAGTCCCTGCCCATGTCCATGACCCACCTGCCCTCTCACCATCACCTGTCTTTCTCCCTGTCCCTTCATCATGTTGAGAGGAAGTGGAAGAGGCCCAATGCTTCTCTTTTTATTCTCTGTCCCTGTCTGAGGACCCACTGCTGTGGCTGGTGGCAGCTGTGATCAATGGGGTGGCTCACACAATCCAGAGAGAGATGCCTTTCCATGGACAAATTGTGAGAAGTGACTTGCCCAGGCTTAGGTGGTGTATGGTGGCTGGGAGATGCCTGCCTGCACCAGCCTGGCCCATGGTGCCCCCACTCCCTGTCTTCCCTTCCCTCTTGGTGGACCTCAAATTCGGGCCAAAAGCAAGAGGGCATTGGTCTTAACTTTCCATTCACCCTCATTCTTCTCTGATTGCTGGTTTCAGTTTCCCCCTTGAAGAGGTACAAGCAATGGGCCAAAGAGCAGGAGAAGGAGAGGATGGAGTGGCTTTGTGTCAAAAGGAAATGGCACCCCCACCCAGTCCTGTCCTTCTCAGTGTGGAACAGCAAGAGGATATTTTAGTTCTGGAGTCAAGTTCCATGGTGGGAGGAAGGTACATGGAAGAGGAAAATCTGCATCTCAGTGGCTTGGGACCATCACATTTCCTGTTTGCTTCAAGAGACTTTTTTCCAGAAGGTGGCCAAGGTGACCTTCAGTAGCTGACATCATTGTTTGGTGTCCCCCAAGATGTCCCCTCTGCCCTCCTTGGATTCAAGCCACAGAAGGCACTTCCTTGTGAATTCAGACTCCATTATGAATTCAGACTGAGGCAACCATTGTGATGCCAGTGTTCCCACATGTGTCTCCCTGCCACCTGACGCAGGGTCTTCCCTGCAGTGAGCACTGGCTTGCCTCAGTCTACTATGGCATGGAGTTTGGGCAGTTCATGCTTCCCGGCAGCCCTCAACTGGTGGGAGACAAGCTGACCCAGATGTACTCTGGGTTCACTGTGGGATGGTGTTCTGATTGTCAGCAGTAACCCCTGAAATGCACAGTTCTGTGTCCCTTTCACTCGTCCTCTTTTCAAAATAAACTATCTATGCACAGTTTTTTTCTCAGATTCTACTTTTGGGAAAAACACAACCAGGATACCTAGCAGTGTCACAAGCACTGTATCACAGTAGAAAGCATCCCTGCACTGCCACCTGAGGCTTGTACAGCCCTTTGGCGTCTGTACACGGACTACATCACCCCACTATCAGTGGCCTGGCTTCTGTCCTACAGCCTGCACTTTAACCCCTTGTGCCCCACAGCCACCTCAATCCCCAGTTTTCCAGTGCTCTGTTGTTGTGCTTTGATTTAGAAAAGCCATTTGGGAGGCTACGCGCACACAGCAGGATGAGGGACATTTGTGTCAAGAAAACAAAGGGCTCCATTTGACAGCACAGCTCAGTGGACACAGAATAAAGATGGGAGGTTTCCCTTTTGGCGTTTATTGGACTCTACATGGCTGGGATGAAATAGTAGACACACGATCAGCTCAAGGTCTGTTTCTTTGTGTGTTGATTGTGTTCTTGACTCTAAGTCTTCAGGTCTCCTACCTCCAGGTTCAAGTCTGGAACAGAATGCATGAGTCTCTCTTCTGGGAGATCCACCGTAGGTGGCTTGGGTCAGGGACGAGTGCTTCTCAAGACTGCATCATGGCCTTTGATTGGCATGTTAGTCACCTTTCCACAACTGTAACAAAACACCTGAGCTAACTTACAGAAAGGAAAGGGCTGCTTGGACTCATGTTGTGAAGCAGTGTAGAGCAAAGCTGCTCATATCATGATGGCGGGAAGTGACAGAGAGTAGGGGGAGAAGAGACAGGGTTCTACATTCCCTTTTGGGGGCATACCCCCAGTAACCTGAAATACCCAACTAGGCTTCACCTCCTAAAGTCTCCTCTCCACCACCTACCAGTAGCACCAGCCTGGGCACTAAAAGCATGAGCCTCTGGGTGACAGTCAAGATCAGCAGTATAGCAACTGGCCAAGGTTCCAACTATGCCTTGGTGGGTTGAGCTTCCTCCCTGAACAGGTGGACAGGGTGGTGGAGGGTTGCTCCCCAAAGGAATCTCTGAGTTAGGTTCAGATTAAGGAGGAAGGGATGCTGAGGACTGGGTAGTATAGGCACCAGACTCTCAGTGTACTTAGCATTTTGATTTCCCAATAGGGATTTAGAGAAGCCCTCCTCTGTGCAAATACTAGAGTCCCGCAGGGAAAAAATGATGCGGGAAGCTTATGGTCTCATGGAGAAGATGATAAACAGGGATAATGTAGGGCAATCATTGTTTGGAGACCAGTTTCCTGCTCCTTGGAGAAGATCATTTTTCTTCCTGTTCTCCTTGGTCTCCTCTTGCTCCTTCTCCCTACCCCTGGGGAGTCCTGACACTCGAACCTGTGAAGAAACCTGTTCACTGAGGACTAAGGGAAGAAATTACCTTCCATTCTTCTCCCTGGGTCTGATCCCCCGTGATATTTTTGCTCATTATCATGAGTTAAGAAAAGCCCAGTGAGGGGAATTTCAGCTCTTGCCCTCTTCTGTAATGGTGGAGACAAGGCAGCTTGAGAGGAAACAGCAGACAATTTTGTACTTGTACTAGGGAATAAATTGGACTGTTTATCCAAGCACAAATGATGGAAATGGCAGTGATTTTGAGAAGCTGGGTAATGCAGTGCGGTCAAATTCTACTCAATTGGAAGCAGAAATGGGACTTTTAAAGAGAACCAAAGGTTCCCAAATTTGGCAGGTTGTTGATGGATGTGATGTGTGAAAAATAAAGATCTGGTGGCTCCATCTGGAGAGCCCAGGAAGTGGCAGATGTGTCACTGGGAGGGAAGGAGTTACCTGAAGTTGTAGTCTCCAGAATGTCCTGGGGAATGTATATGTATGTATTTAGCAATTATCATTAATTCTGTAATATATTGTGTATGCAATAGGAATAATGATATATTATTGTTTAAGTCTTGCACGTCATTTTGTGTTTATTAAATATGTATATTTAAAAGGACTCTGATTCAAGATCCATAAAATCTCAGTCCACCCCAGATTTTTTTTTTTTTTTTTTTTTTTG
>NW_022900919.1:28718344-28719276 GCF_012274545.1 Fukomys damarensis | reverse complement strand
TTTTTTTTGGAGGGGGATACCAGGGATTGAACTCAGGTCCTTGTACTTGCCAGGCAGATGGTGGAACCACTGAGCTAAATCCCTGGCCCTACCCCAGTTTTTTATGTGATGGATGAAACATAAATTTAAGAAGGAAATCTAATAAGCCATTTCATTATAATCATTTTTTCATAAAATAAAATATTTTGATTTTATTAAAGTATTATAATATGAATATTATTGTTTATGAGTAATATTTTCTTGAACACATGCTTGAATATATGTCATTGCTTTTGAAAATATTGGTACCATGCTTTAAAAAAATCTCTTTGAAGATTTATTTTACTTATTTTATTTTATTTTTATTTTTTTGGTACCAAGGATTGAACTCAGGACCTTGCACTTTTGAGGCAGGCGGTGGAACCACTGAGCTAAATCCCTGGCCTTGAAGATTTATTTTGAAGTTCAGTTTATTTAATAGTGAAATTTAATGGCTGGCCTTTCTGAAATAGATAATTACCAAGATACACAAATTCAAATGGTTGAAAAGCATCATAAGTATATCTATTAAATCAAGATTTTAATTTTTCCTTTAATTTATCAATTATGCAAAGACTACATCTTCTCTGGTTTCTGTTAATGGATCTTGCAACTTTTCAGATGTTGCATTTACATATTTTTAGTAAAATGGGCTCAAAATTCATTTAGACTCCTCATCTTACAGTGTTTTGAATCATATTACATAATTCTACTTCCAGGTGGAACATAGAAATGTTTTCAGAGTCTTTGGATTTTTATCATTTCAATGGAGACAACAACATTTTTTGATATTTTTTTTCAGACTGCTCTTTCCATAGAACAAATTTCTCTAGTAAGTCAGTTACTTCATCAGTTGTTAAAATGTCATCTTGAAGGATGTGTGTGGGGGGGTGGCTGGAAGAGGGGTATATAAT
>NW_022900919.1:28627867-28716773 GCF_012274545.1 Fukomys damarensis | reverse complement strand
TGTGTGTGTGTGTGTGTGTGTGTGCATATATATGTATGTTCCCTGAAAATATCTGCTAAGGCACAGACTTAGCTGACGGCCACATATCTTCCCAGAAAGCTTAGCATATTTATAGTAGTTATCCTTTTATAGAGAAATGCATAATTCATTTTTAAGGTCAACAGTTTTTAAAATTCTTCGCTTAAGGATAATCAATGCTCATGCATGCAAAAAAGTTTTCAAGGTAATGCCCCCATGTTGCTTCAAAATATCATAAAGAGTTTACTATTTCAAAAAATGCTGGTGAATCCATTCAAGTAAACACATGTAAAGTGCTTCATGCTGCGGTATATCGCGCAGGCCAGAGAGCTGGAAGACATCTATGTCCTCCTTTAGTCCTCTTCCCTGTCCACAAAAAACCCAAGAATTGTGAAAAGCAGACTTTTAATTGGCAGCCTCTGAAAAGTGATTTCCATTTCAGAGCCAGGAATCCACATCATACGCAGCATGTTGTGGTATATCTTTTTTGTCATTACCCCCATCTTTTCTCCTCACTTCTTTCTTTCCCTATTTACCTTGAAGTCTGACCACCCTGTTCTAAGACATTTCTTTTCTTTTCTTTTTTTGGTACTGGGGATCGAACTCAGGTCCTTGCGCTTGCAAGGCAGGCGGAGGAACCACTGAGCTAAATGCCCGGCCCTGTTCTAAGACATTTCATCAAGATGAATTGGCTTCCTGCCCTCAAGTCACTAAGGGTCATGGGGGTGGGTGGGGTATTGGCTGCGTAATTTCCCCTCTCATCTAATAAATATTTGTTCATTTCCCTCTCCCTAAACCGGAGCAGTGGGCACGATTTAATTGCAATATTTGTTCTTGAATCCTGTGTAATGGTTATCTAGACCCAACATCCTTCTGCTTGGGGGGGGGCTTTGTGTAGGCTCATAGAGTTACTGCACAAAGGGACAAATATTCCTCATACCTTCAACTTCCTTCTTCTGATCGATGAGACACATGACTGGTCAGAACATCAGCTCTGTCATTTCTCCCCTGCCCTTTCACTTCCAAAGAATGGATTCCATTGGGGATGTTCTTTCCTGCCCATTTAGAAGTCTGGGAGCACTTGGAGCTACTGCAGAATGCATTGCCTGGAAACTTGCAATTTCTTTTCTAAAAAGCAGCCCAGTTGAGGCACAAGTTTGCATGTACTAACTCAGGCCCTTCTGCACATTTGTTTAAAGATGAGCAATAGTCTTAGTATTCAGAGTGATGCTTGGACTGGCAGCACTGGCATCCACTAGGAGCTTGATAGAGATATAGTCTCAGAACCCATCCAGAGTTAGTTTTACCCAGAGTCTGCATTTTCATAAGGTCCCTAGGTTACATGCGTGCATGAATGCTAGAGTTTGAGGAGGCTTTTAGTAGAGTATAGCAGAATATCACAGACCTGGTGGCTTAAGCGACAGGGTTCTGGAGGCTGGAAGTCTGGGATCAGGCTGTCAGTATGACCAGGTTCTGGTGTGGGTTGCAGACTACTGTCTTCTTACTGCATCCTCGTGTGGCGGAAAAGATCTAGAGACCTTTCTGGTGTCCCTTTCTGAAGGCGCTTGTCCTGTTCAGTGATTATTAATGATCAGTCTCATCACCTAATCACCTCCGTAACACCCCTCCATCTCCTCATTCCACTTTCCCAGGGGATTAGGATTTCAACAGATGAATCCTGAAAGGACACAGACATCAGTTCACTGTGAGAAGCCCAGTATTAGATATTGTGGACTGGAGAGGGTTGGGGAAGAGGAGTGCTTTGGGGAGTGTGAGTCTCTGTGTCTCTTCTTCTCTGTGGTTCTGAAAGCTCCAAGGGACTGGAAAGAAATCAGTGCTTGGTCTGTGTTGCTTCCTGCTTCTTCCTCCTGGTGGATTTGGAGAGCCTGCTGTGGCAGAGTGCAGTCTTTTCACAAGGAGCATGCGGCACATGTAAGAAGCCCAGGCCCCACAACCCCTCTTCACCCTCAGAGGGTGGGAATTGCCAGGCGGCCCTCCTGAGATTTGCATATGGGGTCAGGGGGCCAGGAAGGGGTCACTTGGAGAGTGGTGCTGCTCACTGGAGCCTGCGGAATGCAGTCGCTGGCCTTGGGCTTATGCAAACCTAACCTCCAACCCCAGGGTGAAGGCCCGGGGTGCACAGAGTGGAGGCAGCTGTGTAAACTGCAGGCTGGGTATTTTTAGCCTTGGTGCAGAGCACTGAGCCAGTCCAGAGAGCTGGAGGCAGTGGCTGCCACCAGCGGCTCTTTGTTGTGCCCTTAACTGAGTTAACTGAGTTTTCTGGGCCTTCTTTCTTGGGTGATACCTTACGCATTCTGTGACTCAGTTTCCACATCTACACGTAGGGAGCTATGGCCATAGGTCTGGGAATAGTGACCTTCTCCATCCCAGCCTTCAGCCCTGGAGGAAGAGAGGTGCTCCCTCTCAGAGGAGCTACGGGTCCCGAGAGGCAACTTCCTGGCTTCTGGAGCTTTGGGACAAGGTGGGAAACTCAGCCCTGGGTGAGGTAGGAGTCATCTATGGGCTAGGATCCATGCTGGGCTACAGAAACATGGGCACTGCTCCCTGGAGGCGGTGATGTGAGGAGATGGCACATTAGTGAGGGGCATGGCCGTTGATGCTACCCATGCTCTGTTGGCTGCTGAGCCTGTCCAGATGGAGTTAATCCCTCAGCAGAGCCAAGGCAGTCCTGCTTCATTGCTGGGCCTGGGATGGGTCAGAAGTCTGTGGGACAAAGTCACAAGGGAGATAGGGGTTGGTTTTGGGGTGAAGATGGTAAGCAGGGGCTATTTGTCATATGAGGAGGGCTACTCTTCATATCAGAAAGCCTTGGGTTCTCCATTCGCCAATCATGAGAAGGATGAGGGGGGGGAGGGGGAGGGAGAGAGAGAGAGGGCGAGCAGGCACACACACAGCTCTGTAATGGAAACTTGGCACCCGGCCTCCTTCTCTTCTTGCTTCATGCATTCAGCTTAAGTCTGGCTTGAGAACTGGGTTTTCTCCCTTCCCATCAGCGCCCCACACTATCTCCATGGCCCACTCCCGTCCCTCCTTCATGGAGTCACAATCATACAGACTGTCCCCCTTTTCAGCCTCCCCCCAACTCCCACCCCTCCCTCTGGCTAATTAGGGCAACATGCAACTTCCAGGGCCTGGCAGAGGAGGAGCCAAGAATGTGGTGGACAGGGGCCAAGTGTTTTTGTTGACATTGCTCAAGTGCAGCTCTGCGGAGCAGCCTCCTTGCTGTAGCAGAGGTCCTAGGAGATGTGGGGGTGTGAGAGAGGGGATGACAAAGTGTGGGCACCTCTCCGGGTCCCATTCTCCTTCCCCACGCTCCCAGCTTCCCTGGTGCCCACTGTGCCTAAGAGCAAGGCTGCTGCCCTTCGTGCCGTGCTGGTGGGACTAAGAAACCTACCCTGAGCAGAGTGCTGTGCACACAGCTTGGTCTCGTTCTTTTTTTGGGGGAATGGGGGCCAGGCGTTCTTTCAAGGGGTGATGCTCATGCCTTGCTGCTGTTTCCAACAGTTTCTGGGAACAGGCCCAGTGAGACAACCTTCACCTCTAACCTATTATAAGATGCAGTTTGTGTTATGAATCTACCAACTGTTATCCAGATAACACAGCCAAGATGAATTTCATCCCATCCAGACATCTATCAGACGTTTGAACTCAGTAGAATAGGTTCAAATCCCTATTCTGACTTGCTGCCTGTGTGACCTTGAGCATGTTATTTAACCTCTGTGTGCTTCACTTGCAAAAATAGAGCTACTATGTTCAGATAGGACGATTGTGAAGATAAAGTGAGTTGAAGAACAGAAAGCTCTTTGCATGTAATAAACGTTGAATAAGTAGAAGCCATGACAACTGTGAAAGGTGGTTGGGGTGGCTGTGGGTTGGCTCAGCTCTTAAGCACATCACTTCTCTGACTTATCTGTCACAAAGGTGAGTTGGCCCCAGAACCAACTTTTCCTTCCTATCTCACAGGGAGTTGTGTGAGGACAGATGAACTTGGTATATTACTGTCAAATTTGTCCTCTCTGGGAAAGAGATAAATGTGGGGCAGTATTTTTGTCACTCTTATTTTCCCAGACTCTTGTCTCTGTATTTTTATATCAGTGGTCAGTGGTCAAGTATATTTTTGTTAAGATAAAAGTCTGTAGGTTTTGGAATCCAGAGGTGTTGTCTTAATAATCTCTAGTTCCTAAAGATATTGAATCATTATGTTAAAAAAATCCTCTGATTTTATGCTACAATAGCTGGCTTTACTTTTACATCTCTTAATTGGTATCAGCTTTTCTCTTAGAATTACAGCATCATGGAAACTTGGCATAAGAAGGAACTTTGGAAGTTACTGGAAGGGACATTCTTGCTTCTTTGAAAATCTTTGGGGTCTTGTAGAACCTTAGAATTGCAGGTTCAATAGACTGCTTTTCTCTAGCCCAGATTATGAATCAACAGAATGCTCAATCTGCCAAGCACAGTCCCCCCCTCCTGTAGATACCATGTGGTCTGGCAGATGCCACCTTGCCCTATCCATACCCATACCTGTACCTGTGCCCATACTCCTTGTTCTGATCTCCTCAGTCTATGCTGGCACCATTCAACTTCTAGAACCTGCATCTCATTGTCCAAGGACTCTGCTGGTCACTAGAACTCATTTGCATCCCCAAGAGATTGGGGTAGAAACAGTAGAGAACTAATGCTCTCCAGGCATGTTTTCAACCTAGGAGTAGGTGAATAATATTCCAGCTTCCTCCCTGCTTGTGTGTTGGGCATGTGTGTCTACACTGGTTCCTAGAGCTTTCTTTACAGAGGGGTCAAAGGCTCATTATTTATTTTGGCAGCTGGCTTAAAATACTCATTCTCTGCTCTACTTCTGTGTTCCCATTAAAGTTCTTCCTAGGATCACTCACCTCCTATATATGCCAGGAGTGCCCACATCTTCCTCTCAGGGGATGATTCTTTGGGGGAACCCAGCCAGAGACAGAGGAAATGACTTTCCCCACACTTTGAGATACCTCCTGGTAATATGGTGTTATGTTCACATTTGGGACTACTTGTTGGAGTTTAAGGCCACTGACATTATTGTTTCTTCATGAGTTCTTGATATTTTTTCTTTACTTACCATCATTCCTAATCATGTGAACCAACTATTCAGGTTAGCCAGACTGCACCCATACCTTGTTTTAACTTTGAATTATCTTCTTGGTATTGTGACAATTTTGGCTAAGCTGATACATGTGGCTACCATGTGGATTTTTGTGTTTCAGGGCCTAAAATTACTGCTTACTGTAGTCTGTAGTATTCCTGAAAAAAAAAACAAAAACAAAAACCAAAAACCTGGCAGGCAGTCTGTCTTGGTCAGTATGCCTAAGTTACAATTAGGTATCTTGTTAATTTTATACTAGAGAGCAGGGCTATCTTCATTGTGAAGGATTTCAGCACATGGACTACTGATACTATGTGTCCCCCTCCCCCCTTTTTTTAAGTGAGAAGCCCACAAACATGGTGGTTTCCAGAAGTTCCCACGAGTCTCACTTTATCCATTTGTGAAATGGGAATGGTGATTTCAGCCTGTACATAGTGAGTTCTTGGGTTGAACCAGGAGAGATTAGGTGTAGGAGAGACAGTATTCATGTACCCTCTTTCCCAAGTGGTGCCAGAAAGATCAAATTCAACAATAAAGGAGTAACTTTCACTGTCATAGAAATGCAGAAGAGGGTTCCGTGTCCTTCAGCTCCTCACTGACCATTTCAGAACACCATGTAAATGTAGTTGCGTGCATGTTGTGGCCTTGTGTGAAGTCTGCTGGGCCCACAGATTGGTTTCTTGTCTTGTATTTAGATTAGTGTTCTGACCACAGCTATTCTAGACTTTCAGGAGGTCATCTGGCCTCATGTCACTTCTTTATTTGATGCCATATTGCTACAAAGAGTCATCTCTGCTGGCTGCCTTCATCTCCCAATGGCCCTTGCTGTCCATCTCCAGTTATTGGTCCTCTGCCTTTGTCTTTCTGGATTTGCTCATGGTGCTCAAGACTCTCGATTCCAGTTTCCTGCATTCTTTTTTTTGCTTCTCTTGCCTGACACCACATAGCTTTGTTTGTTCCCTTCCTGTCCTTTGTCAGATTCTTTTACTCTGGTCACTCTCTAGAGGAATGCTGAATTCTCCAAGATTTTTTTCCATTGAGTTTATTGGTACATTTTAGGTATACAATACAGTTACATTAATCCCTGGGATCTTGTACCTTTACATAATGTATCTTGGTTCTTATTTTTTCCCCATTCCCCTGCCCTCTCTTTACCCCCTCCACCCTACCTATTTACAAAGACTTTGTTTCCATGTTTTTCCTTTTCTCATATTCTTTCTTTTCCCTTCTTACCTTTTGCCTGCCCCTCCTCTATTTCCCAAACTCCTTTAGACCTTTTCTTCATGTTACACAATATCATTTATACATTTGGATCCTTATTTACACTTTTAGGTGTTTATACATGTGTGTCCTATTAATTTCGCTTAAGAGTATAGCCTCAATGTTCATCCACTTAGCTATAAATGTCTCTAGTTTTTCATTCTTTATAGCTGAGTAGTACTCCATTTTATATATAAAAAACACATCTTCTTTATCCAACCTCCAGTTCTGCATTCCTTCTCACTAGTCATCCTCTCCGGATATAGGAAACATAGAAGAATCTGTTTCATGCCTTTCCCTGTTGGCTTATTCCTCTCCTGGTGACCTCTGTAGCTTAGTTCTCTCTTCTGAAGTGCCTTTGCCTACAGATACCTACTTCCCTTCTGACGCTTTGCAGACACTTCCAGCTCAACCTGTCCTATAATTGTCCATCCCCACAGTCATCTCAGTACTCATTCTCTAACATGCATTCTGTGGTTGACTTTTTTCTTCCTCCCTTGGTTTTTGGAAATTGCACAATGGCTCTCCTGGCCTATGCTCTGGGAATGGTGAAAGGTGTCTTAGCTTGGTGACTTCCAGGAGACAGCCTGACTATGGGTTCAGTGGCAAATAGCTGATTTAGGAGGTGGTTCAAGGACATGCCAGTGGGGGTGGGTGTGGGCTGGCTGCACTCAGCTCATGTAACAGAGATGATTGTGCCTGTCTTTTTCTAACTCCGTTCACAATGTTGTCGTACTGGTGCCTTGAACTTGACCCCCACTCTCTCACTGAGCTAAATCCCAAGCCCCCCATGGGATTATTGATACCATGGAAATGGCAATAGCTATAAATCTGGAGTGTTTTCTTACACAGAGCATTGGTGGTTAAGCATTTGTCAGCGTGTCAGGTGCAGGAAATCAAGACAAGGACAAGAGAGCTACCAATCTTGATAATTTTGCTTTATCAAGAATGTGGCACTGAAGACAATGGGAGCTTAAATTCACTGGGGAAAACTCTGGAATACACACCTTGTTGTCCTCCTACTCAAGCTTGTCATTTGTAGAGCTACCTCTATAGGATCAGCAATAGAGGGAGCTCTTATTGATTAGAGGCAACAGGGCTTGAAGGGGGTCTTAGCAAGACAGAGTAAACAATGGTGTTAAAGGCACTGGGTACCCAGTATGGGTAAAGATAAAACCTCTACTGTGAGTGATGTGTGGTTATTGTCTTTTTTCCCCCAGAGCTTGACCTCATGGACCTTATAGGAGAAGACAGAAAGTGGATGGTGGGGAGGAAGCTAATGCAGACAAACGACACTTTGGCTTCTGATGATGCAGGACTTTGGAGCAACAAGAACTGCACCGAACCAGGTAACAGTGATGCCAGTAGCCAGGACATAGGTGACATTTTCTTTAATTATGGCTAAGGAAGGGCCGGATGCCATGTCTTTTCTTTGGGTTCAAACCCAGAGAGACCTTGAGGACATTTACTTTTGGAGTGTGAGAAACTTCAAAGTGAGAGCCCACAGAATCATTGAGGTCTGTTTCCACCTCTGTATTATTTTCCCAGTGGAGTTGAGGAGAAGGTAAGTTGCAGGTGGATGTATTCTGATTCTGTACTGATACCAAATGTGGAGCCTGTGCTCACAAGTGAGAAAGTGCATCTGGAGCTGGATGGGTGAGGATTTCAGTGGCCCTCTTTGCTTTGATTCCTGGGATTCTCTCTGGCCAGTGTTTAATCAGGAGCCTCATTTCTGTCACAGTAGAGACAGACTTTGGGCCAGATCCTCAGCTACGACGTTGATCTTTGGAAGAGCGAATAGCACTTATAAGTATTCATTATTATATTTGATTCATATTGCACCTGTCTTTAGAAAGATATATGGAACATTTTACCTCTAATGTTACTGAACTGAAAATGAAAATAAATTCAAAGAGAATCCAAGGGAACTAGGAATTACTGGGGCCCAGCCCCTCGATCCTTAGGGAAATGACAAGTCCCTCCTCTGGAGGGATGAAGTGGCTCATGGTTTAGACCAAGCTTGTTCTGAAAAGGACCAGTCACTAAATACATTAGGCTTTGCAGGCTATATAATAATAGTCTTCTAAAATGTTTCTTCTACAATTCTTTTAAAAATTTGAAGCCATTCTTAACTCATAAGCTGTACTGAAATCAACTATGGGATGGATTGGGTCTACACTTCATCTTAGCCAAAAGGCTGAGGAATGATAGGGATGGATTGGATCTTGCCTTACTTTACCACCCTGACTCAGGCCCAGAGCTCTCCAGGGCCTTCCTTCTTGCTTTTATATGCTCTTGGACCCTGCATGTGCCCCTTCCAAGGACTCAAGAGTGCAAGAACATATTGACCGCACATCCAAAGGCCTGTCTGGTTTTTGGTGTCATTGTGGATGGATATAAAGTCTTCATTGCATCCCAAAGACCACCGACCTTTGAGGGAAGAAGGTGTTTAGGAAGTTGTATGTCTACTGTTTTTTGGAGGGTGGGGTAGAATTGCCCTTCCGTGAAGCTGGAAGGAGTCAGAAATTGGTCCCCCTTGTGCCTACTCCCAAACTCTATATAATCAATATTTCTCAAATTGAAAAATTCAGATGTCATTGTGGCTGTTACTAAAGGTACAATAGACATTTTTGAAGGTGAAGCACATGGCAGGTATATCAGCTAGTAATGAAAATGGCATGGAAGGTCCAAGAGCTCCAGCTGAGGGAGCAGAGCTATGTACATGCTAGGAAACATAGATTTTCCAAGGACTGGTCTGAAAGGCTAGGACAGGGACAGTGCAAAGGACCCAGCTGGGTGATCGGGTCTTGTAGTCAAACATTTTTAACATCTCTATCCAGCTAATAGACTAAGATGTCAGAAGACAAGAAATAGCATTAGTGAGCCCAGTGACTATCTTTGGTATGGAAAGAATGGAGTCAGGTATGATACAGTGACCCACTTCCTTTGTTGGATCTGGTCACAGGAGAGCTTCTGGATATTTAATGTGTTGGGATTATGTTTGGAGGAAGGGGAGTGGTCTTTCTGTGAGTGGTTTCCTCACTGTATTAGAAGATGCCTTTCTTAGAGTGAAAGGTATAGAATCATCAAGTGTATTAAAAGCTACATGATAAAGTCCAAGAGAGGAAGTGACTCATCTTTATAAGGAACAGGAAAATGTCCAGGTCCATAAAAAGTACAGAACCTGTGTCTTCTAAGGTTGGCAGGGAAAGCACATGGAAGAGAGAAGAACGAAGCTTTAGGAAGAAAACCGAAAGCAGTCAATGAGAACTCATTCCCAAAGCATAGAGCAGATCTGAAAAGAATATTAAACCATGATAGATGTTCTTGGTTTCTTCATCTGCAGACTGAAAGGGCTGGGCTTCATTGCTGGGGCCCTTGATTCGAAAGCACATTCTGGAGGGAAGATGAACATTCTTGAAACAAGCAGAGTTTTGTTAAGTCTTATATGTCAGAGCCACACCCTCATGAAGCCTGCTTGGACTACCTGGACCATTCCCTTTTCTGAATACTTATTATGAAAATCCTCTAGTTTCATTATGTAATGTGGACATTCCACGATGACTGAAACTCAGGTGAATTCAAATTAAATACAATAAAAATTTTGATTCTCAGTTGTACTAGCCTCAAATCCAATACCAAGTAGCCACATGTAGCTAGTGGCTACTCTACTGGGTGTCATTAATCATAGAACATTTCTGTCAGCACAGACAGGTCTGTCAGACAAGCTGGCCTGGAAGGTTCAATTGTCTTGGGCATGCTTCCTGCCTTTCCAGCTCAATTGCAAACATCTTAAGCTGTGTAGAGTGGACACTCTCCTGGATTAGAATTCCAGCTTAGAAGCTGTGGGACTCTGGGCAACATAATAAGGTCCTCTGAGCCTGTCTGCTTCTCTTAGGCATTGTGATAATCATTCTGACCTTTCGCCATTGTGAAAATTGGCAATACAGTTGTAAAGTATGTACAACTCAGGGCCCCAAGCTGGATAGCTCTATAGTAGGAGATGACTCATAAGCATCTCACTGTCTGCTGGGTGTTGGGGGGCACCCATTTCCCCACTGGGATGATTCACACCACAAGATTCCTAGATCCACATTCTACAAGAACAGGCAGATTCAGCCTGTCTGTTCTGTCCAGACCACATTCAGGTAGTCCAGGTCTCAGCATCAGCTAGACAGTGAGTCTGAGTACCATCTTTCTACACAGCTGAGCTTTGACAGCCTCAGGCAGACCCAGGCCCTGCTGGCCATCTGTGTCTAATGACTATGCAATCCAAAAATGCCACATATGAACATAACCCTGTGGTTTGCTGCCCTTCCTAGAATGCTGCTAGAGATCTGCTTCTCAGTTTTGACTGAACTGATGTTTTATGAAAAACAATTGAGAGCCAAAGTGCTTGTAAAGCTGTGACATACTGTTACAAGTTTGGAGTTAAGTAGACCCCTGTCCCCGGGGAAATATGTGTCAAGACCCAGTGGGTGTCTGACACCATGGGTCATGCTAAACCCTATGTATACTTAAAAAAATACAGATATACCAGTGATAAAGTTTAATTTATAAATTCAGCACAGGAAGAGATTAACAACTGTAACCAATATCAAAATAGAGCAGTTAAAACAATATACCATAACAAAAGCTATGTATAACTTATGAATTGTTCATTTCTATAATTTTCCATTTATCATTTGTAGACCATGGTTGACCATAGGTGACCACAGATAACTGAAACCAATGTTGGCACAGCAGTGGATAAGGGGCCACTGTGTTCATCTTCTACTTCTAACTGTTGGGTGAGAGGATGGAGCCAGAGTGAGCCAACAGTAGCTTCCTTCACCTTATATCACCCAGTTTCCCTTCAGAGGCCCCAAGTGCATTTGTGTTGTGTGAATATAATAGTGTCTGCTCTCAGGAGTTTCCATCCAGGGTGGGAGGGGAGCCCTTGTGGGTGCTAGCTCTCCCTCTCCTTTCCCACTTGCAATGATGTCAGCAGCAGAATCTCCATAACAGAGACCAC
Source organism: Fukomys damarensis (assembly GCF_012274545.1). Taxonomy (NCBI): domain Eukaryota; kingdom Metazoa; phylum Chordata; class Mammalia; order Rodentia; family Bathyergidae; genus Fukomys; species Fukomys damarensis. The sequence goes on along the minus strand of NW_022900919.1, from coordinate 28,705,332 downwards.
GGGTCAGGGTCCCCTTGTTTTGGGAAGGGGGATTATTTATCCAGGAACTTGAACACTCAGTGTACCAGTATGTGTCACGGCTATGTGAACTGTAGTGTCAAGGCCACAAACAGGAGTTTGTTTAACACTTGTCATAAAGTACAGCCAGTTGGTACTTGGTGTCACAGGCTTTTCTGACTGCATTCCCAGAAGCCCTGGATTTAAGTGCCATGAGAGGAAGATTGTATTTTTGGTGACTGAGATAGAATTGCCTGTTCTGGTTGTACTTCCTGTTGGAATATGGAGCCTTTTTGCTTGGAGCCTTTTTGCTTCTCAGATATTCATTTCCTCCAACTATTTTATTCCTTCCATTACACAAGTACAGTATGTCCCAGAAATTCAAGAAGAGATTGAAATAAACTTCCACACCAAGGCACCCCTCATTTCCCTTCATGACTGCTTGTGTTTGAGATTCCGTGTCATACCTGGAGCCTTCTTCTACTCTGTCTCCCAATCCCTGAAGTCCAAGAGCCCAGAAAACTCATTGTATGGGCCAGGAGATGTCCAGGGTGGAGGACATAAAAGGGCAGCCTTGGCCATGACTGGTGTCACACTGGGATGAACATGCTTTTATAGCAGCTGCTTCTTTAAGGATATTGCTTTATGTATTTTGGATTTTTAAAAAACTGGCATTCTTCCTGTGCCCCTCAAAGACCTTGTTTTAGTGGGAATTTGTATTTTTTTTTTAAATCTCCAGAACTGCATGAAAAAGACTGACCTCCAGGCTCCAATTTTTTCTGCAGTTGTTCTAGCTCTCTGTGAATTTTTAAGTTTGTTTTCTTAGCCTGACACTGCCGATTTCATCTGAAGCCTGGAAACACACTGTTTTTTTGGCAAGTAACACTTGATATTGTTTACTCAGATGACCTATTAAGAGAAATTTAACTTTGAATAAATTTGATCCACAGAAAATTAAGTCAGCTAAATGTAATAATGAGGGTGGTGGGCAACTGTCATAGAAATGAATTTTTTGTGATGTTTCTGTATACACACTACCTAATCTTATTTAAACACTGCATAGTGTGTTTCCAGGAAGATCTATCATTTTTTGGATTTCATTTCTTTGATATTTTAAGAAAATGAGCTTTTCCAGAGTACCTCGTTTGAATAAACTTTGTAGAAGGGAGCTATTTAAAATGATGGCTCTGTGCTCGCTTCGGCAGCACATATACTAAAATGATGACCCTTGGTGTAGGCTTTGCTGTGAGGTTACTCGGTCCCTGTAGATAGAGGCTTGCCTCACTCTGACTGTCTAGCTTAGTTGGGTCAAAGCCTCTGAAGGAGAGGAAGATACCTGGGGCTGTGTTGCAGCACCAAGGTGGGACCAACAGGATGGTAGCCCTATGAGAACATGGCAAGGGTTTGCACAGATCAAGTGATCACAGGAATGGCCAAAAACCACACAGTCTCTGAGTGAAATGTTAATCATGACAAAGAAAGAAAGCTAAAGATCCCTAAGAGAGAAGCAGCATGAGGGTATATTCAAGTAATGATGATGGCCTTAAACAAGAAGCCAACCATAGTAGAGAAAGCAGAAAATCCATTCAAGGCGCTGGCTGTGAACAAAGTGACATTAGGGTTGGATGCTTTAAACAGGGCCAGGCATGAACAATGTGCAAAGTATGAAAGGCCCAACTTTCTCATCTTATATATAAAAAAAATCAGGCCCAGAGGAGACCCACAACCTGTCCAAGATCATGGGATTTACTAGAAGCAAAGTAGGGCCACCCAACTTCCACATGGTAGATATGTAGTGCAGGCAAAAAATTAGATAGAAAATATAATGTTCATACCATCTAGAATAGTACTGTCCGATAGAAATAATGTGGATAACAAATATAATTTTAGATTTTCCATTAGCTATATTGCAAGAATAAAAATGAACAAGTGACATTAACATTGGTAATTTTTTTTACCAAGCATATCTAAAATGTTAGGAATGACAAATTGCAGTCTCATCTAAGAGTTATTCTTACTGGGTTTGAATTCAGAAAAGAACTAGGTTCATAAAATCCATGCTTTATTTTACTAACTCACATAACTTTCACTAACTTCTTTTTGCAGTTGTAATTTTCTTAATGATTCAAATAATAGCTGTTGACATTCTTAAGTGGAACAAATTAGAAACTAATGTGATCTACTTTATAATTTGTATCAAACTTTTTACTAAATTGATTAGATAGGGTAATAGGAGCTGCTGTAACAGATTTGGTGGTTTTACATGAAACAAGTTACTTTCGTTCTCATGTAGGATTCTGGTCTGCAGTTGGCCCTATTGCAGGAAATGGTCCATGGACTCCAGATCTTTTCATTTTTGTGTTTTTCCATCCTCAAACTTGACTTCGAAGGCACTATATTTCTTTGCATTGAGAAGAAAGAACAGAGAGGGTTGTGGATAGCAGAGTTTGTAGGAGGCTATGAGCTCAATTATGCTCTCATCTTATTGGCCAAAGCCTAGTCACATGACTTCCAACTGCAAGGGAGGCTGGGATACATGCATCAGCAAAGTGTAAAAAAAAAAAAAGAAAAAAAAGAAAAGGAAAATAGAAAGAAAACAGATTTGGTGAATAGTGAGGCACTTTCTACTAGATTAACGTCCCTAAACTTACTTTTTTAAATGATGAATTTAACTTTCTTGTATGCTTATCTTATTACAAAGGCAATGTACTCTCTTTATAAAAAAATCGTAACTCAAACTTCTGTCTTCCAGTTCTTTTGACTTAATCATTATTCTTGCCTGGTCAAGGTGACACAATTTGATTCTCTGTTCACCTTGGAAGGGTAATCAGGGAAGTTGAAATTGGCCCAGTTGTGCCCATTTGCAAATTACATCTTTTCCCTGGAAATGCAAGAACCTTGAAATACTGCATGTTTTTGTATGTTTGGAGTCTTTTGCAATGGTGTTGAAAGATTTTGAGTTCTGTAGTAAATCCTAAATTCCAGTTCTATCACATTCATTCTATATGATAACAGGAGAATTTCCTTAATTCCTTGACCCCCATTTCTACCTTCTGTAAAATGCAGATCAAAATGCCTCCTTACAGGGTTATCTTTAAGTGAATCAGGCTTTGTAAAGTGGCTGTATCTTCAATTGTGTGTGCTTAATAAATTGTAGCTGGTTTATCTTTGTTACCAAAATTCAATAGATGGTAGACAGATGGGCACATTTCCAGGAATTTTACCACTCTGCAGGCACACTTGTATGGGTAGGATTATCAAGATGGTTTTAAGAATAACTAAGTTATGTTTCATAGTTCAGCATCAAAGCAACATTCTTACTCTGAGCTGAACAAAGAAGGCAGAGGTATTAAGCAGGAGGCTTCTGACTAATAAGGTTCTTTGGCCCGAGAGACCACCATGTAGGCAGATATGATGAAAAAGGGGTAGAAGATTTTCTTCATCATATTAATGAAGAGTTTAAAATTCTCAGGCTCTGGGAGGAAAGAGCCAGATGCTATTCACGTCTAGCTTTGACATGCCTATAGGATTTTTTTCTGAAGCATTTAAAAAAATTTTTTTAAAAGTCTCTGTTCTTTAAATAGCCCAAGTAGCCTAATCTGATATGTAATGCCTGGAATTTTCTCAAAACACAGGTAAAGGGTGATAAACTCTGCTTTTTTTTGTATCGGGGATTGAACTCGGGACCTTGTGCTTGTGAGGCAGGTGGTGGAACCACTGAGCTAAATCCCTGGCTTAATAAATTCTGCTTTTTGATGCAGAGCTTATGTGGGTCTATTTGGAAAGTACTTTAGACTTTCCAAAGTATTTAAATTTCATGTTCATTAGCTTATTGGAAAAGGTTGGCCCTTGGAACTATCACCTTTAGGCTAGGAATGTCTGTATTTCAATGCCCAATTGATACATAATTTAGACTGAGACCAATACAAGTTGAGTTAAAGAACTGAAAACTCAGAGTCATAAATATGAAAAGAAGCATAAGGCTTAATGCATCTAGTGACTTCCAAATCCTTTCCTTCAAACCAGGGCTCCACAAACAAGAACTATTGGCTAAACTGGGCTTGCTGTTTTTGTTTTTTTTTTTGGTACTGGGGATTGAACTCGGGTCCTTGCGCTTGCAAGGCAGGCCACTGAACCGCTGAGCTAAATCCCTGGCCCTGGGCTTGCTGTTTTTGTTTTTTTTTTTGGTACTGGGGATTGAACTCGGGTCCTTGCGCTTGCAAGGCAGGCCACTGAACCGCTGAGCTAAATCCCTGGCCCTGGGCTTGCTGTTTTTGTAAGTAAAGTTTTATTGGAACACAGCTGCACACATCCATTTTTGGGTTGTCCTTGGCTTCTCTTGTCTAGGAGGCAGAGGTGAGTAGTTCCAACACAGACCACAGGGCCTGAAAAGTCTAAAATATGCTCTGTGGCACTTTATGGAAATGTTTACCATGGCCTCTTGTTCTGGGCTCTGGGACTGGAGCCTCATGTGACCTGGAGAGGAGGCTGAGGCAGGAATTACATCCCCAAGTTCTTTGCTGTCCTGGATCCTTTCTTCAGGTAGTACTGCTGCTATATTGAGTATTTCTAATGTTGCCCTGGGCGAGATGATGTGATACAGGTACTCTCCTCTCCTTGCCTCCTCTGTCCAACACATAGTTGAAAACACTTCTCTGTCCATGTTTTGAGAGTCTACTTTAAATTTCTAACCTCCTAAATATTCAGCAGTGCTGTGGTGGGCCACCCTCTTGTTGCAGATCATATGGGGTACAGACCACCTGTCTAGTACTCAGGGCTCCTAGAATTGCTTCTCTCTTGGTTCAGTGAGTAGAGCTTCATTGTAGGGCTTGCTGCTGCTATATTATCCCATGCCACATGTAGACAGTCTCCATAGGGCTTTCCTGCAGCCATGATAGCCATGTCTGCCTCTTGGTCAAGGAGCAAATGCTAAGCCATGTCTCTTATGGCTCACTCTTGGCTCACCGTGGACTGGCACTAAAGCAAAGACAAGGACACTGTGTCCCCTCTTATCCCAGGTTTAGGGTGCCTTCCCTCGCCTTTTTTGGGATGTGTTGTCAGCCTCTGCAAGACTACAAGTCTGGGCCTTCAAGAGGGACATACCTTGCCCTTAGTGACCTCAGAGACTGCAGGACCAGTAGCTGCAGTCCCTGGGTTTGTGAGCAATGCTCATTCCCTCGCTGTGTCTGCAAACTGCTGAGCCTCCAGGAAAAGTCCCTGACCTCTAGGATTTTGCAGGTCCTCCAGGACTTATCAGGTGTGAGGCTTCAGGCTAAGATCAAGGGAGGCAACTGGGCAGGGTCTAAACCTAGGCTCTGCCCCAGGATTAAAAAAAAGCTCATTTCTAGGACTGTGAACGGGGCCTCCAAGCTTTCCAAGTCTCCTGGTGCTCTGGCTGAATGATGCCATCCCCTCAGATTCCTGTGTTGAAATCTGCATCCTCAAGGTGAAAGTATCAGGAAATGAAAGAGGATTAGGTCCTCAAGTGGAGCCTGAATGGCAGGGATTATTTCCCTTATAAAAGAGGACTGAGAACACATTCTCACCCCTTTCTCCACGTGAAGACTCAGTGACAAGGCACCATCTGTGAACCCAGCTTCTGGCCCTCACGGACATGAAATCTACCACTGCCTTGATCTTAGACTTCCTCCCTCCACCACTGTGAGAGGTACATTTGTGCTGGTGAGAAGTCACCCAGTTAGAGGTATTCTGTTACCACAGTCTCAGTGGCTGCAGATGCCAGGTGGAATGGAACAAGCCAAGGTTGGGAACCATGGCCCGATGCCTCTGTGTCCCCTACTGTCCCCTATGTGCTGCCAGGTGAGGGGCAGAGAACTGGGCCCAAAGCCCATCTTGAACCCTTCTCCCAGCCCTTCACAAGCAAATACATGTGCACGTACATGTACACACATGCATGCTGCACTCACGTGCCACATCTAAGACACCAAACCTGTCTTGCCTTAGGCCCATCATCAGTTCCAGGTTCCTTGAAAGCAGTATGAACAGTAATTCATTTTTATGCTCCAACCTGGGTGCCATGATTCTAAGCTCTCTTAGAGACATTAGCAGGGTGGAATTTCACCCCAGCTGGGGTTCTAAATTTTTGTGTATTATAGTTAACAGTTAATGTTTCTGCCTCCTCCTGTCTGCAGATCTTGCCTCTGACTCAGTTTCCTCAGAGGCCACCTTCCTCACCTGCTCAGAAGCTGGACGGATTGAATTCTGGGATGAGGTGTCCCTGGGACTCAGAGCAGGGCCTGGGGCCCCTCTCTGTCTTTGAGCATGATGCTGTCAGGCCTGAGTGGACTTGGGCTGTCAGTGAGGATGAGGTCCAGTGAGGTCCAGTCTCTTTCCCCCATCAAAGGCTCCTGCAGTTTCTCTAGGATCCACGAAACAGTGGGGACTATGGGGAGAGAGGGACTGAGACACCCACTGTCTTAGTTACTTTTCTCTCAATGCTGAGACAAAATACGCAGCACCGAAAGTTAAAAGGAGAAAAATTTATATAGCTCACAGTTTGTAGAGGTTCAGTCCATAATCAACTGACCCAAGGCAGGATGGTACTTGGCAGAAAGTCAACAGTTCATAGTGGCAGAAGACAGCAAAAGCAGCAAAGGGGCTTACCCGCATCTTTTTGCCACTTTTCTTATTCAGACTACTGAGGGCAGGTAGCACTCCACTCACACACTTAGTTTTAGTGCCCTTGGGCTTAGCATTGCACTAAGAATCTATCACATACTCTAGATTCAGCCACCTCTGAAAAAAACCCCACTTCATTTGCTTGAGGCTTTGGGGAAACATCTAAACACAAGCTATAACACCCACCAAGTGGGCCTTGGGTTGGTCATGGCCTTGCTTGAGGTCAGTAAGCCAACAGCCACCCCTCCAGTGTGTGTACCTGGGGGCAGCCTTAGTGAGACCCAAGACAGGCCCATACCTCACCTCACAGGGTGCTCTTACGTAAGAGCACATCAGAGTATCCTGTGGATGCTACTGAGATTCCTGAACAATCCATCTGTTTGGCTGAAATGTCTGGAATAGAATAATAAAATCTCTAAATTAAAGATTAGCAGCCCTTTTTAGAAGCTGATTTAGAACAACATAGATCTGGGCCCAGCCCAGTGTCTTATCCATCCCTGTCAAGACTTTTGCTCCAAAGCTCATTCTGGGTTCCCGGTCCGCACCACTAGGGTCAGTGACACTGGGATGAGAAAGAAAAGATGACAGGTGATGACCTGGGACAGACCAGAGCACTTTGGGGAGCCAAGGCTCAGGGTGCAGTGAGTAGGCTGTCTTCATAGAGCTTCTGGAGTTCAATAGATAAACTGCGCTCAAAGTGCCCATGGCCTGGGGGTTGTGGGGAAACCTGAAGATAAAGTGTGCCCACATCTTATAACTGTAACCTACTCTTATGTAGAGTCAAAGTCCCATGGACTCCAGCACCAGGCACAGATATTTAACCTCACAGAGCCCTCACCTTCCTCCTTGCACAGAGGGGACAGACAGAGTCAGTGGGGTCCATGTGTGAGGTGCTGAGCACTTGGCAAATACTCCACTTTGAGTGGGCTTAGGAGGTTGTATCATTATTCATGCTGTTGGTTCCTCGCTCATTTTGAGGGCACAGAGATTTTCTACTATGGTAAGATGTATCTAACAGGTACTAATATCATAAAAGTACAGGTGGAAAGAAAAAGTAGGCTTTATTGTCAAAGCCTCTGTGCTGATCACAAGAACAGTCTTTCAGTACCAAAATCAGTCTCCCAATGCATCTTTTATTGGAGAATAGGAATTCTCCTTACGCTGAAATCTTGTTGATTTTTCTGGGGAAAATCTATAGAAAATCACTGGAGAGTGTAGAATTAGTACCAGTGGATGAAGAAGAGGAATTGAAGGGCCGTGAATGAGCAGGTGCTCATTCTGTGCTTGACTCTATCTTGCCTCATCTTGGTCTGTTCTGGTGACTATAAGAAAACATTACAGACTGAGCAGCTTCTGTACAACAGAAATGTGTCTGTCACTCACAGTTCTGGAGTCTGAAATTCCAAGCATAAGGCATGAGCAGAATGAGTGTCTGGTCAGGGCTCTATTCCTTGTTGATAGAGGACACCTTCTCTGTCTGTGCTCACATGGCACAGACCGTGAGGCAGCTCCAGATTCTCTTTAACCCAATTCTATCTGCTGCTGCCTTGAAGGTTAGGATAATGATATGTGAGTTTAGGGGGACATGAGCAATCGGACCACAACACCCTACTACCATGGTGGCTGTTGACGCATGAGTCCACCCTTTGGGTGTCAGTTTGGTCAAATCATCCAAAGAGAGGTGATCTGTGTCCCATGGGCATGGAAGCCCTTGTCTCCTCTGCCTGCTCTGTTTCAACCACAATCCTGGGCCATTGTATAAATTGATTTATTTAATACTGTGTTTAAAGAAAGGGAAGTAGTAACAGCCGTACCTCTTTTCTCTCTTGGCCACTTTTGTCCACTGACCTTGGTTCCATGCAGGATATTGGCCCCTTTGTAGAATCATTTTGTGTTTGTGGCTCAGAAAGGATGTTTCCTTTAAGGTGTCAAGATCAAACAGCTCAGTGTGTAATGGCTCTGTGTAGCAGTTCCCTGGGGGTTGGAATCCATCATTATTACCATTGTAAATCTAAAATCATTGTGCTTTCCATGCCACAATTTTATATGCTGTTTATTTAAAAGTGCTTCTTTTCTCTCCCAATTCTAGGAGATCCTTTTTTTTCTTACTCTAGCATTTTTATCATGAGCATTTGAAAACAAACAGGAAAATAGAATTTTATAATGAATACATATAGACCCAACACCAAGGCTGTATAATTTGCATTTTGTTTTGTGTGCTTTATCACATGTATCAATCTGTCCTATTTTAGTGAACTTCAAATCAATTTGCAGAAATAAGTATGCACTCTTTCATGTATTTTAGCATGCATATCTGTGTTTATTTCCCCTTCTTTTTGGGTTACATTTATGCACAGTGCATGCCTTCAGGGTACCATCAATAAGCTCTGACATAAGATTACATCTGTGCACCTAAACTGGTTCATTCTAGGAAATTCTCTCATGTCCTTCCTCAGAAAACTCTCATTCTGGCCAACCTCATCTAAATACTCACCTGGTCTCTACCACGGTAGATTAGTATATACTTCTTCTGTGCATGAGTCATATAATCTGTGCTCTCTGATGCAAGCCATCTTAGAGCACTCCTTTTGGGATTAATCCATGCTTTTGTGCACAGATGTGTTCTGGACTATTTGTGTACATAAACATACATGTAAATATACATCCATATATGTGGATAACTTATACACTGTGATAAACCTTCCAGGTAAATGTTAATGTGTTGGTTGTGATCCTCTAAGGAAATGTCTGGTAGATTTTGCCTACTTTTCTTAGGTGTTTACTGTAGGTCATCTTTCAAAGAGACTTTTGTGTTGTGTGGAAACTTAAAGCTTTTTTTATATCCCTAAACTTGTTAACCACTCACCAACTTCTCTCCAAAACAGAGCCATGATCTGAACTCAGAAAGCCTGTGGTAACAGGAAGGGAGGGGATGATGAGAGGGAGACTTTTCCCGGAGCCTTCAGGTCTGTAGCCACTCTGGTCTCTCCAGGTGTTATCTGCACATTCAGCCTTCACAGTGGGAGGCAGGGGCTGAGGAATAAAGAAAATGGTCCGCCATCCTACTCTGCGGTGGAATCTACTTCCAGGGTTCGGAGGCCTGTGTGGCATCCCCTTGTCACTGAGCAGACTTTTCATTACAATCATAGCACCAGAGAAAACCAGGCTTTCATTAAGCTCCACACCTGGGGGAGTGGGTGCCTGGTTAAGTGAGGAAATCAGGCCTGCTGTACTAAAGTGGGATTTGTATGTGTTAGGGTCTTTGGAAAGGGCGAGAGCTTCGTTTTCCCAAACAAACTCTGTTCCAAAAGAGCCCTTTGTTGGCAAGGATCCTTTTCACTTTTCAGTTCCTGCAAGTGATTTTAAGTAGGTTATTGGAGATGCATGTGTAGCAGTGGCACACACTTGTTAATCATAAATACATTGCTGTACCCATCTACTACTTTGACTTAGTTTTGGTTCCTCTAGGAACAGATGCCAGGACAAGGATTTAGCTGAGTTTGGTGTGCTTAGGAGGTGATTCCAGGAAACACTAGTAGGGAGGAGTGGGGCAGTGAAACTAGCAAGGGAAGATAAGGTGCCCAACAAATGATGCATCCTTACCTGGGTACCACTGTGGACAGCTGGGCGTGATCTGGGGGACACATACTTTAAGGTCCTCCCAACACAGTGCCTGCAAACTGGGATATTTACAAGGTATAATTGAAATACGCAGTGAATGCTTAAATTAAAAAAGTATTGTAGAAAAAGCCATATTGCTATTATTCCCCTGCAAAATCCTCCTCCTTCTTTCGAGCACTTACCCATGGTTCTTACCACTTTCTGGAGCAGTTCTGGAAGTCTTTCATGAATGTCTTTAGTTGTGTTGTGTGGTTGCCTCAGTGTCCTGAATCCATTCAAATGCTGACTTTTCATGGTCATTTTAACTTTGGGGAAGAGCCAGATATTGTGCAGGGCCAGATCTGGTGGATAAAGTGAATGAGGACACACTGTCATGTTTTATGAGCCTGCCTTTGTGTTGGATAGCACTCAGTGGCAGCATTTGGTATAGTTTTGATTCTACCTGGTAAAGATACTCCTGAAAACTGACTCCTAGAACTGCTTCAGAAGTGATAAGAATGATGGGAGATGTGTATTTGAAGAAGGGGGCATTTTGAGGGGATTCATGGCAATGTGTCTTTTACTGTAATGCATTTTTAAAGTTTAAACATCCACCCTATATTTTGATCATACTTTGAATACACCACTCTTAAGACATTAGACTGGGGCTGCTCCAAGGCTGTGATTTGTGGCACATCCAGCCTGCCTAGCACTCAGGTGACTGGCACAGCGTCATGACCAGAGACAGTACTCAGGTCAAGGAGAGCAGGTGCTGGGGACAGGAAGTTGGACCCATACATTGCAAAGAGCTAAGGGGGAGGGAAGAGGAGTCAGACACCTTTGGCCATGGCTAACCCCTTCTCTCTCTTCCTGACAATGCTGAGAGGTTAGAATGTTCATCCTAACCCAGAAGACTGCATAACTACCCTGCCCCCTCCTGTTCATACCTGTGTTTGCATTGTCAAGTACAGGTATTCACACTTGCCCTGTTAGTGTTCACTGCTCCTTGGCACATGTTCGGACAGTGCCCACAGCTTGCCTGGACACCATGCCCTATGCAGCCAGCTCAGGTCTCTGAGAGAGTGCAGTGTCTGTAAAACCAGGGAACATTTCTTCCTTCCTTGTTCATCTTTTGCCACCTCTGCCCATTCATTTGACTTTTGGAGACCCCAGAAAAGCTCCAAATATGTCAAAATTGCAAAATGGGAAACAGTAAGAAAATCATACCTCAGCTTCTTCTGTGAGAAAATAGAGGCTTTGGTCCCAGTGGTGCCTTCACCAGTGCAGATCTTTTTTATTTTACAATCCATAGAAGGAAGAAAGTTATTTCTAGAACTATTGCCAGGGCCTGGGTCTGGAACTTGGGTAACCTCAGTGCAAAGTCTCCATTTAGCCCTAATTGGAAGGTGGGAAATGTGGTGTTGTCCAAACAGGCAGCAGTCCTGTGCTCTGGCGTGGCTGTGACTCGGGGGCCATATGCTGACTTTTCTGGCTCTGGAGTTAAAATGGATCCACAGCCTCAGGCAACTGCTTGATCCCTCACAGGGCTCTACCTTGCATAAAATGGAGTTCATATTTCATACTAAATCATCTTTAAAGTGAGCACATAAATTTAAAGTAGGGAGCCCCTTAGCCCTGGTGTTTAGCTCCTCCATGATTTTATATTCCTGGGGCCCCCTGAATGTGGGGCACCAGTAGCTTGGTGATGTTCCTCAGCTCAAAGTATGGCAGGTGGGGGGAAATTCCTGGGCTGGGAGGTGACGTGTACATCCCCAGAGGCTGTGGAATGAAGCTTCTAGATGAACAGTTGGACCCTGTGGTGTTTGTAATGGAGCTCACAGCACTGTTGTTTCTTTGGATGGGAAGTAACCTTCATTCTCCCCTCTTCACTCAGTATGGCTGGCTTCTGACAGGCAGAACATGGCAGAAATTGCATGCTGTCCAAAGCTGAGTCCTGACAGGCCACAGAGCTATCATCTGGTTTTCTGTCCAGATGCTCACTCTTGGGCCCCAGCCGCCATGCTGAAGGAAGCCCAGACAATGGGTAGGGGCTCCAGACAGCAGCTCCAGTGGGGGACATTGCTGATGCCAGCTCACCTAGGACCTCTCCTGTGTGTGAGATCCCTCCTGATGACCCCAGCCCCAGCCACCATCTCACTATGACCACATGAAGGCCCTGAATGGGAGCTGCTTGGATGAGCCTTGTCACTTCCATTCAGAACCGTGAGAAAAAATGATAATGATGATCCTTGCTGTTTGTCATGCAGCCCTAGTGACTGATACATATGTGTGCTCACTGTCACACTGCTGAAGGACCTCCAAGCCCAACAGGGCACCTACTGTCCCATTGCCCATCACTTGCTTCCTTCCTTGAGCACAGGGATTCACTCACTCTTGCTTCTGGGAGAGGAAGAGAAGTGGAATGTCTCTCTGATGCCCAGTCTCCAGTAAGGTGCCTGCTCTGTACTGTCTTTCTTCCTATAGACCAGATGACTGCAGTGGTGACAGATACAGAGAACAGCCCTCCACATTGTTCTGTGCTCTGGGCCTGTGGCCCACACTCTGCACCTGACTTGCTCTCTAGTGCTGACCTCTTCATCCGAGCCTTGGACTCCAGATGTAGCCAGCTGCAGGTGGATAGTGGTGGTACCGTTGCCCCTTCTAGGGCTGCAGTGCTGTGGAGGACATGACCCCGGGGGCCCAGCCAGGATTTTTTCTCTTGCTTTCTTCCCTAAGTCCTTCCCCGATCAGCCTAAGAACGGATCTGCCATTTCTCCACTTGCTCTTGAGTAGAAATGTGAAAATGCATGTGAAGGAACTTTGAGAATCCGCAAAGATTTTCCCCAAAATAGAAGCTACTGTCGAAGAATTAATGATCGATTATCAAGTCAGACCGGGCAGAAACAGCACACCTTCATAGCTGCTTTAGCTCCTCTTAGCCCAAGTCAGAGCCACAAACTCTCAGCACTCGGAAACTTTGAACTTTGATGTGGCCAGTCAGCCCACGTAATATCTGAACTTCCTTTGTAGCTTTACCATGAAATGCTTCTCTATCATGTCCTCAAATATCCTTGGTGATAGGAAACTTGCATCCTACCTTCTTTATTTCCTGTCCCTGGGCAACTGGGATTATTAAAATTGTCTTCTTTCTAAAAAACCAAAGCGATTTTCCTTTTAGTCATTTTGAGCTCTGCAAAGTACATCTTACTGCTTCCCACACAGCACAACTTGGAGGCCAGCTGTTAAGTTCTTCCTGGCTTCAGCTTCTCTGTCTTCAGTCTTTCATCTTGCACCTGCTGTGGGATGGTTGGAGACCCCTGTCTCCATTACTTTCTGATCCAAATGTTTGTCTCCTCTTCGGTTCTCAGTCTTCCATTCCATTTGAACAGCATGTGAAGCAGTTGGTGCTGATTCAGTCCATGCTCAGCTGTTAGGTAGAATGTCTCCAGATGCAAACTTGGCATCTCTGGAGTAGAACTTCAAGCCATGGGTTCTTTCCAGAGACGGGTAAAGAATCGGGCACTTGTTGAGCGCCTTCATGGAGCCAGGCAGGGCCAAGTGCTTCACCTGCAGTGTTTCGTAGGTTCTGGTCATGTGTCCATGAGTGAGGAATTCCAGGAGCACCCAACAAGGGTGGGGCAGAGCTGTAGTTAAAACCTGCATATGCCAAGTGCTCCTTCCCAGCACCCCACTCTTTTCCCCAGCACCCTCTCCTTCCTAGACCCTGCTTCTCCCTGAGCTACACTTCAGGGAAGAACCTCAGATGGGTGCATTATTTCCACAAGTGCTGGGCTTTGCCTTGCAGCTGACAAGCCTGTGTGGTCTGGACGAGGGTGGTTTTACACACCATTACATCTGAGGGTGTATTACCTGGAATATGGTAATGGCGTCTCAAATACCTATTGATGTTAAATCTTCGTTGAGTGAATCATGACTGGATGGCTAATCCTTGTAACTTCCTCTTGATGGCTGATATTTTTGTATTTTATTTTGAAACAAATAAAATCTATAAAGCTATAGAGGAGACTGTAATAAACTCCTATGTATTTACTCTGAAGAATGAATAAATATGAACATTTTTACATAAGTTGAGTATCCCCTTATCCAAAAGGCTTGTGACCAGGAATACTTCAGATTTGAAAATTTTTAAAAAATTTAAAATATTTGCATATAGAGTGAGGTATCTTAGGAATGGGCCTCAAATCTAAATATTAAATTCAGCTGTGTTTCATATCCGGTCTTCAACACATCGCCTGAAGATAATTTTATATAATCTTTTAAATAGTTTTGTACATGAGACAAAGGTCAGGTGCGGAAATTGCCTCTTCTGTCAGCATGTCAACACTCAAGAAGTTTCAGATTTTGGATTATCAGATTGGGTGTGTTCAACCTGTATTTCCTTTTCCATTTATAAAAATAAAACATAGCGATCAAGTTTGCATGTTTTTTACTTTCCTTTTCAGATCTTCTTCCTCCAGAAGCAACCATTCTTTCTTTGAGGATGTCTGGGGCTGTGTTTAATATTTTTACCTCATATATAGGAAATGCATAAGCGGTAAATATTTTGGGAGTATGTTCAAATTTATATAAATGTTATTTTGCTTTGTTGATATTCTACAATGTCTTTCCACTCATATATTTTTGAGATGTATGTACATACTCTTAATTCATTCTAGTAACTATCTGCTGTTCCATTGTATCACCTGATTGCCGTTTATTTGCCTGTCACCCAACAATAAATACATGGGCTATTTTTACTAACCTGCTGTGGATGACTAATATAAACATCACCCTAAGTTTTCAAGCAGTGAAATTTAGAGCTGGAAGGTAAATGATCTAGTTAAGGTGCCACAGTTTTGATCGGTTGTACAGCCAGAGAACAAACCCATACCTTCCATCTCAGAAAGGAGTCTTCACCCCTTTTCAACAGGTGTCTCCCTTTTGGAGAGGAGACACATGGAAGGAAATATGACATAGCTTTATCTTCTGAGAACAGCAGGGAGGGGAATGAGTGAGTCTGAAGTCGAGTGTAAATGTCTTAGCAAAGGAGGTCGCTCTTGCTTGTTTCCAGGAAGAAAAAAGACTTACACATGGTTGGGGGTTTTCCTTGAGCCTGGGTCTTGCTGTCTCTGTTGTTGTTAGGCATCAACAGCACTGGCACCGAGTCTCTTCCAGACAAGACAAGTGACCTCCACCACTGTGAAGCCACATTTCACAAAAGCAGCAGGAACCCTTGGGAGACAGGATCTTCAGCTCAGAGGTTCCAAAACTACCAACCCCATGGAAGAAGGGACCATTTCTGCTTTAAGTTAATACTTTTTTCTTTTTCCATTTTGGCTGAATATAATGTCCCCATAAAGCAAGTGTTTCAGCCAGTTAACATCAAAAGATACTGATAATTTCTTTCCTCCATTCCCTTTAAAATTCAGGACTGTGAATAAGGTTAACTGAGATTTACAAAGACAGTCTGGCTTCTTTGACAATAAAGACTTCTTTTTCTCCTGTCAAAGCATAGTCTGGCATAATGGGGTTTAAGCCACCTGGCTCTGTTGCTTCCCTTTGCAAGGCCTGGTGGGCATTTGTGTAGCTTCCCAATTTCAGTTTCCTCATCTTTCAGGGCTGATCATGTTAAGCCAGGTTTGGCTCTGCAGGCCTATAATCCCTGCTATTTGGGAGGCTGGGGCAGGAGGAGTGAGTGAGAGCTTAAGTAGTATGAGTTTAAGGTGGCATAGTGAGACCCTGCCTCATGAAAAAAAAGTCTTAAAGCAGATGATATTGATATGTTAACCAGAAGAGTGAGTCTTGGGCTCCTTTTCAGGGATGCTTCCAAGACCTTTTTAATTTCCTATCCATCATTTTTAGATATTTTTGAATGGTGGATTATTAGATTTATTTTGCTCTGAGATTCCTTGTGCCCATAGAGGCATATCTATTAATACTAGGTAAGTGTTGGTTGTATATATTAAATTGAAATATTTAAATGCTAGATGATATCTACATATTTTAATTTTTAGATTAAATACATATTTGCAGTACGTAGTGATTATATTCCTCATGGGGGGTTGGTACAGGTACATAGCACATCTTAGTTCTTTGTACTTTCCCTTCCTTTTCTGTCCACCCCCAAGTCCCCCGTCCCCTGCATTGTCTGAACTCCAGCCCCATTGGCCCTGGATCCCTCCTTCCTCCTCAGTGTTTCCTAGGGTGATGTCCTCCACATGCCTGTTGCATCACCAGTGTGTGCCATTGTTACCATTGGGAAGCTAATGATTTAATAATAGCCGGCCCAAGAGAGTGTCAGTCAATGTCTGAGTGGAGTCATTTGGGGTAATTTTATTCTCCCCTTCAGCAAAGTGCAGGCTTATTAAGGGCTTTGTCTTCAAGGTCAGTGTGGGGAGGATCAGGAGTACCTGTTTATGTCTACGTGCCGCTGCAGATTCTTTGTGACAGACAGAAAGATATCGTTTTGTCCTTGAAGGGCCATTGCTTTTCTTCCATACACTCCCCACCCAGCCAGCTGCCCTGAGTCTTGTGGTGACCCCACGTACCCAGGGTGAAGACGCTCTGAGGTTTATCCTGAGCCATCTTCTTTTGTATTTTCTCTTTTTTTTCTGGTACCAGGGATCGAACTCAGGACCTTGCACTTGCTGGGTAGGCGCAGTGCTACTGAGCTAAATCCCTGGCATCTGTATTTTCTTTTAAAAGAAAATGAATACAAAATTTCCTCATGTTGTAGTCAGTGGCACAACACTTTATGAGGGGAAGAAAGTATATAAGAAAATACTGATTATGAACAAAAGCAGAGAAAAGGGGTGTTTTGGATTGTGAAAGAGAGGATAGTGAAGAAGAGTTATTCTTGGGCATCCTCAGTGCCTGACTGCTTCAGTAATCCTGCAAACTTGGACAGGAGATTTTGGCTCCATCAAGACCTGATGGAGTTTTTTTCTCATTAAATCAAAGAGACAATTGTGTTTCTAAAGTTAACTCTTCCTGTTGGCTACTTGGAATATTTGTTCAGGTGAGACCTGTGTGGGTTGATAGCAAATCAAAATGGAGGATCAACCCTGCCCTGGGCTGTCAGGTCCCTGGGGAAGGAGGCTCCCTTGGGGCCCACAGGTTTATGACTCTTGGCTGTCACCTTTCTTTCTGTGTGATGATGTATTCCACCCCTCCCCAGCTAAGGTCCCAGTATCTCCTCCAAGGCCATGCCCCCAGTGACCTCACTAGGCCCTGCCTCCTAAAGGTCCCATCACTTTCCAGCAGTGCTACAGGGCAGTGACCAAGCCTTCATGGGCCTGTGAAGATCTTCTAAGGTACAAATGATAGCACTATTTATGGAATCTTCTTCCAGGTTCTCACACCTGTGCATACCTGTACAGCACTCACCTGCCCAGAGGATCTGGGCTACTTGTATTGGAGGCACTTGAAGTCCAGGAGGGATAAAGGAATTTTTGGAAGTGACATCACATGCTAAGAGTGGATGCCAAGTGCTGTTGACCTTGGTGCTGCTGCTGCTCTTCCATCCTGGCCTTGCCTGGCTGTTCATGCCTAGGGTGTCGATGCTAGGATGGCTTATCAGGATAAACACTATGTCATGAAGCACTGTGTAGCATCTGTACAGGTGGAGATGCTCCTGATGACTTTCCACTGACCCCTTTTCTGAATGTTCCAAGGACTTGAGGCCTCTGAGTCTTTTCTAGGGTCCTGCTGTTCTCCACCCTGGTGAGGTTTGCTTTGGGTTGGGAGAATGTTTTGGGTAAAATTGTGGAGAGACTGTAAAAGGCATTTTGCTATGTCAGCTGCATTGACCTGGGATTATGCAGACTAGATTTAGGCTATAACCTTTCCATTAATCATTTAGAAGGGAACATTCATCCTCCCATCTTAGAGTGAAGCATGAGCCACATCACAGGTTATTATGAAGAGTGAATCAGTAATATTTGTGATTGTGCCTGGTATTTAATAGTGCCAGGTGTACACGAAATGTTCAATCAATTACAGCCTCCTTTAAATCAGGTTGTTTTTTTTCTATGAAAGCATGGATAAATTAGATAATCTTTAAGGACCATGCTTGCACTAAAAGGAAATGGTTTTATTTGTTAAGGGGAGGCATAAAATCTGTCTTCATATAGACAGAGAGATTGCATAGGTGAGAGAAGACAGAATTTAAGAAAAGCAGACATCTTTTTTGTAAAGCCCTTTGCACGGGAGCATAAAAATGGGGAACCCTTGCGGGCTTTGATGAGTGCATACCTGCATTAATTCCTTCATCGACCAGGACCTCTTGGGCTATAAATTGAATGAATGATGCAGTAGGACACAAGACCCAAGCATCCCTGGGTTCCCAGAGGTGAACAAGAGAGTATGGGGCAGCAGGGCACAGCTCTGTGGATGAAGACCTGGCTCTGGGTGGCTCTGCTCGAAGACTCAGTGATCCCACTCAAATGAACAAGGAATAACACAGGAGACACAGGCAGCATGGTGTATACTACATGGACAACAGCAGCAACTTGGGAGACAAAGCTGGGGTGGGGTTTTCATGGTCTAGAGTGCATGGGAAACTTCAGGCACTGCAGCCTGGGAGACACTGAACACTTCCCAGCCTCAGAGCTGCAGGGAGAAACCTGTTTAAGTCTTTGTTTCCTAAGCCAATTTGGTAATAGAATCTTTTTCTGGTAATTTCTTTTATAAATGTGTATTTTTATTAGCATATTTTTACTGTTCATATTGAGTACATTCATCGTGGGGAGCTGGTACAGGTCTGTAACACATCTTAATTCTTTTTTCTTCCCATTCCCTCCCTCTATCCTCCTTCCATCTCTTTGTCTGACTTTCCATTTGCAAAAGATCTACCTCCCTGTTTCTTATTATCTATCTTTTATTTTGCTCTTTATTTCTACTTTGGATTTCTCATATGCGGCACAAGTCATAATAACCAAATCTTAGAAGTAACTCGAATGTCCATCAGCAAATGAATAGATAAATAAAATGTGACATTTATATACAATGGAGTACTACTCTGCTATAAAGAAGGGGAAATTTGAGTTATTTAGAAAGATGGATGCACCTCGAGACCTTAATGTTAAGTGAAATGAATCAGACACATAAGCTTAAATATCCCACGGTTTCGTTTTTCTGGTAGGTTTTGTTAACCGCTTAGAAATCAGGGATTTTGAACAATGTGCTTGGGGAAATGTCTTCCAGGATGTGACTTGTTGGAAATTGTGTTTCTTACTAAAGATATTCATAAACTTCCAACAACTTTCAAATCCATGTTGTGATTCTTGAAATTTTCTCCCTCAGTGCAGTTAGTTATAGCTTTAGAGGTGCATACTAAGAGCCCCAGGAGCCTGGGAACCAACATGGAAACCAACCTAGGAACCTATCTGTGCCAGCCAAGTGGACACTGGCTTACTCAAGTTAATACAGCATTGAAGCACAGTAGCTCCTCCTCTTCAGTAATTTCCCTTTCTGTGGTATCAGTTACTTGTGATCAGTCACTCAAGCTGTCTGTATCTGTCCTGCCCTGGACATGAATCGTCCTTTTGTCCAACGTATCCACAGTGTATTAGCTACCTGCCTCCTAGTGACTTGGTCATCTCAGTTATAAGATTACTGTAATGGCTTCAGAGTGCTTGTCTTCAAGTCACCCTTATTTGGCTTAATAATACTAGGGCCAGGGATTTAACCCAGTGGTTCTGCCTCCAGCCTTTCAGACCTGAGTTCAGTCCCTGGTACCAAAAAAAAAAAAAAAAAAAAGCTTGGCTTAATATCATTTCCAAAGCATGGGAATAGTGATTCATGCAATTCAGAAAGTCCAAAGAGAAGCTGTAAAGCGCTGCCTTTAAATGAAAATGTGGAAGTTCTTAACTTAAAGAAAAAAAATCATAAACTAAGATCACTAAGATCAACAGTACAATAAGAGATTTGGGGGACTGGAACTACATTCACATAAATTTTATCACAGTATATTGTATTCTATTTGTTGTTAATCTCTTACTTTATCTAATTTGTAAATTAAGCTATACTATAGGTATATATGTATATGAAAAATACAGTGTATATAAGATTTGGGACTACTTGAGGCTTTGGACATCCACAGATGGTCTTGGATGGGGCCCCCTAAAATGGGAGGCTACTGTGCTTGCATTTTTTTTGTTCTTGATTTTAGTTGAAATGAAAATGTTTTGAAAGTGAAATACTCTATTCGCTGTACCTAACCTAGTCATCTGTATGATACAGAGGTCCCTCTGCAGGAATAGACAGAAGGAACTTAGGAAACAGACAGCAGAGGGTAGGTAAGTGCCAGGTGAGTCCTTTTCCCCTCATCCAGGCCATTATTTCTGTATCATAGTAGTCATATTTTGCTTCATTGCTATGAGATTTTCTAACCAACTAATTAAAACATGCTTTGGAAGGACAGGGTCTTTTTAGAGATTGGCCAACTTTGATATGACCAACTCCTTGTTTTTTAATTTCTTCAACTCTACACATGTCAATATTGCTCAAATCACCCTGGCAAAATAACACTCCTATTTAGACCCAAAGTGGCGTTATTAGGAAATTGTAAAAAATTAAAGAGACTTATTTTGTCAGTGATTTTGTGAGTCCAAAAATTAAACTTGAAAGTCTATTTTTGCAGTTCTCAGGCCACTAGCTAGGAGAGGTGACACCTGTGTGTCTTCCAAGAGCAGGTATTGGAGACCCAGATCATGCCAAGTCACCTGTCCATTCGCCATGTATTTGGCTGAGGACATAGAAGATAGATTTTACATTTGATGCACTCTACAAACCTGTATTGAGCTATTTGTTTTTATTAAAGTGCCTGAAGTCAGCTGTGTCATTTGCAACACAGGATGGAGAAAGACTAAACAGGATTGCAGTCTGGGCTTTATTTCGTTGTTAAGGAGACTGTGCTATGACTTAAGTATCTCATTTATCTGGCATCCTGGAGAAATCGTTTCTGCCTAAGTGGCTGCTGCTGATAGTGCAGTTCCATGCACATCTAGAAACTCAACAAATGTTTGTTGACTGTGATTGAATGAACAAAACGAAACGTCTCTTCAAATGCCACACTACTTAAAAAAAGTGCTAAGTCCTCAACTGATATCTTTCTAAAGTGACTTCTATACATTCTTGCCTTCTGACTCACAGCACACTGAATGTGCATTGGACTTTCTTGTGATCAATTAAGCTGTGGTTATGTGTTTCTGTACTATCTTGTCATCCAGACTGGGGCCTCCTTTTCTGTTGCCACCGAACCTCCTGTCCCTTCTGCTACTTTGGAGGTCTGCCTTTAACATGCCCATGCCCTCTAGACCTCTAAAGACCCACCCTGATGGCAGATATCATGGAAGGATGATGAGCTCAGGCAGACCAGACTTGAAATTTGAGCCCTCCTGTGTTCCACCTGCAGAACTTGGTCAAGTTTTCTAAACATGGGATTTTTACTGGGTCCTGCTCTGTGTGGAGGGTTAATTTAAGAGAGCACTTTGTTGTCCTTTTAGCCATGCATACACAAATGCAGAATTGTCATGTGAAGAGAAGGGATCCTCCTGTCCCCTAGGAGAGCTGGGCTTCCTGCCTCTACCCGCTGTGTACTGTAGCCCTGGGAACAACTTTGGTGCATCAGGTGAGGCTAGGTGGCAGAATATCACCCTCTGTTACTAGTGTCCTCCACCCTGGGTTCTGCCTGATCATACTGGGGAGGGTCCAGCAGAGAATGAAGAGACTATATTTGGCTCCGTGCTTTGTTTTGGGCAGAGCCAAGCTGGACACTGGAGGCAGCATGGCGAAGCACTGGCCTGAGTGCTTGGGAAGGAGCTGGACCCATCTCGCAATGACCTCATCTAGGTGTTTAGATCTTAATTGCCTATTTCCATTTTCCCATTTTCCCACTGCCCCATCCAACCACCTCCTGCCATATTCTTGCTATTCAGAGTGTGGCCTGAGGGCTGAAGGCACCCTTCAGGGGTGTGTGTGTGTGTGTGTGTGTGTGTGTGTGTCTGTGTGTGTGTGTGTGTGTGTGTGGTGGGGCTTGTTATCCCTGCAGAGGCCCTGCTTCACCTGGATCTGCTGGAGATGAATGTGAACTTCACGAGTCCCAGGTGAGCATGCATACAACCAACTTGCAGAAGTGCTGGGCTACTGTCTGCTCAGTAAATATTAACTCTCTTCCTTTGTTAAATATGGTGTAGGAAATAAAAATCAGTCAGGTTCTATAGGAGAGCTTGAGAGTGAGGAGTGAAGTTTCAGGGTAGGAATTTCCTGAGCACTCTCCTCTCTGTCCAGGCTCGTTCTCTGGATGTTCAGCCTTGCTCTAGGGCTGACCTGTGGCCACCTGGGGAGGACACTGGCCTTTGGGCCCTGTGGGTCCTCCTGGATGTCTGCAGCCGCAGAATCCTAGCTGGAGACAGCCACTGCCTGTGTTGCAATCAATCAGGCAGCAGGAGGATAAACACAGCCTGGTGCCGCTTTCTGCTTCCAGTTACATAACTGCTCTGGAGTCATGCTTTCCAGATGTGGCATAGGGGTACACTTCCTTCTCCTTGCACTACCTGTTTCTTTAGCCACGTTCGGCTTTTCAGGGGAAAGGTCAGAGATGAGCTCTGCGAACTGCCAGGATGCTTTCGGTCTGGAAAAATGCCTCTTTCAGGCTCATTTTAAATTGTGTTTATCTGCTTTCCTGGAGGCTCTCTGAGAGCTTTCATTATTTTCTCTCTCTCTATGGAACCAATCCCCCTTTCCTCCTCCTTTCTTCCCTCTCTCCCTTCCTCCCTTCCTTCCTTCTTTCAATGGAGAAGCACGATTTTAGGCCTCTGAGGCCTCTGACTTGGTTGCTCACTTGTGTATAGACCTGAGTAGAGATGAGTGAGGAGAATGAGCAGGAAGTTGACCCACACAGGCAAGGGCTCAGGGCTGCAGCAGAACCCTAAACTCGCAGAGGGCAGTTTGGACCCGCAGGGTCCACCCTGGTTCTCACTGTGCTCACATGTCCTTCTAGGGCCGTGCAGAGGAATTAGGACCAGTCAGCAGTAGGCATCCTCATTTGCCAACATTCCCTAGGCCCCTAGGCAAGTGCTTGGAGGAGAGGATGCTTGGTGAAAGGAAGGACACCATTCCAGCATTGGGAATCCTGTGCTGAGGGAAGATCTCATGGGGTCCACTCAGAGTGACAAGCACTGTCCAAAAGGTGTGCATGCTGGGCATGGCTGGGGCCCGGAGGAGGATTTGTGCAAGGCATAGGATGAAGAAAGGCAGTGCTAGATGGACTCCACAGGAAGAGATTAACTTGGATCTCACCTGGGCCTCCCTCGCAGAGACAGAGGCCATGAAATCAGTTCAGCCTGTTTGACATCCGCATACTAGCTCCTCTCTTTCTCCTCTGGTCAGCAAAGAACTCATTTTGTAGCACTGGCTCCCTCTGCTCATTAAAATCCACCTTTCATAAGTGGTACACAAAAGAAATACAGTTTCCGCTGATGCCACGGTTGGCCCTGGGAGACGGAGGCTGCTGTGTTCTCTCTGTGCATCAGGACTGTCTTCCTGTGTATTCCCTCTGTCATCTGTCATGAGCAATGAGTAATTCCGCACTCATTTCCCACTCTCATTCTCACTCGTGTTTTCAACACGGGAATATTGGGTGGAAGTGTCTCCTCTGCGAACAGGAACTCTGGAGAACCACCACACGAGCCATGGTGGCACTTGATCAACCAATTCATGGGCTGCTTTTTTGTTTTTGTTTTGTTTTGTTTTTTAGACAGGGTTTCACTGTGTAGTTCTGGCTGGTCTTGGACTAGTGTGTATCCCAGCCTGGCCTCATACCTGTGGTGATCCTCCTGCCTCAGCTCCTGAGTGTTGGAATTACAGGCATGTGCTGCTCCACTTGGCAAGGGCCAGTGTTTTGAAGCGGTGATGGGCATCCCTCTGTTATACCAGTCCTGGAAGAGTTCTTTAGGAGTGCTAGGCTTGGGGCTCCATCTTCTACTTAGGGAAGGGGCTTCCTTCAGCTGACATATGGGAAGGGGTAGAGGAGGATAATCCAGAAGTCTGTCTGAAGACTGTAATAAAGGTGCTCAGAAGAGCTTAGGTGTGCATAGCTTTTATATTTATTTCTTTGATTTTCTAAATTAGAAGAGTCACTTTAGAATACACAGTTGTCCTAGAAAATCCAAGCATAACTGAACTTTGTAGAATAAAAATTTAAATCCTTCTTCACTTACACCTTTATCTTCTCTGACTGTACTGCACATGAAGCAAAGCATATTGAGAGGGGACAGAGTCTGATTCTTGGTGGCTTCTGTTCTTTCACAGGCATGAATGTTGATCATGCTGACAACAACAAGATGCTCTTTACTCTTTTATTTTTGTCATTTGCTAAGTGGCTGTCCCTGATTTTTTCATTTTGTTGTTTTTTGTTGCTGACAAATGTGATAGAGAAGGCCTTGAGGTTGTGAGTTTTATTTATGCCATTAAATGGAACTGAGGAGTTGCAGTATGCTTTAGTGGTTGCTCCAAGCTCATTGGCTGCTCATAGCTCATATACGCATAGGTCACTCCTATGCTATGTCTCTCTTTACTGTCCTTTGTATAACCACACTGTCTGGACCTGCAAGGTGAGAGCATATAGAAATGTTCCTTTAGTGTTTTCATCGTTTCTCCCATTCTCTGGACCTTTTTGCTTACCCTTCTTTCTGCAAATAGAGACAGAGTGAAACAGAGTATTACAGCTGATGCTGACCCTCCACTCAGAGCTGGGATCGAATTTAGCCTTCCAAAGAACAGCAGGTGGGTGGCTGGTTTGTCCCTCTTTCTCCGGGCTCCACTCCTGAGTGATACTGAGTAGGACCAAGGAGCCTTGTGACTCTGGAACCCAGCTCAGCAACCCCAATGCCTGACCTTGCCTCTCCTACATCTATCTGTCTTTCTTTGTGGATTTAGCAAGTTGGCTTTTGAGATTTAACCGAGCATCTGAGGCATTGAATGTCCAGATGTTTACAGTGCTCTGGCTACCGAGTCCAGGTAGACATGTAATAGCCATTGCTTTCGGAGGAGTACTGCGAATTGCAGAGACGTGTCTGAACATTTTCTTGTGCCCTGTTCTAGCCAGGATCAGGGAAGAGCCATGCTGAGGAGTTTAGTCCCTCTGGGGCTTTAGAAACTTGTCCTGCCAGCCCATCCACCTGACATGAGGTGTTGGATTTCAAAGCAGGGCAGGGGGCAGGGCAGTGCCCACACATGGACTCAGCTGTGGAAATTCAGGTTTTGGGTGCAGGAAGAAGCACTCATGTATATTCACAGCTATAATTCACAGGCTATCACTCAGGTCACTTATTCAGCTGCACCTACACAACCTGGACAGTACTGATGGATAATTAAAGCTATTTTTTGAAAGTTTTTCTTTTTTTTTCCCCCAAACTCAGGACCTTGTACTTGCCAGGCAGGCGTGGCACCACTGAGCTAAATCTCTGACCCTGGGTACTGAAAGCTTTTGTCCTTGGAAAACTTGTGTCCCCTAGTTTATCTGTGCTTTTGCTGTCAGATCCCAAGCCTCCATAGGTGCACTTTCATAGGCCACTACTTTTTGAAGAAGATTGGATCAGAGGTGTGGTAGTTACCTGAGCCTAACCTAAATCTCTTTCCTCGTGTCCTGGACTCGAGTGCTTTAATGTAGGCGAGACGTGGCCTTCAGCTGCAGGAGGCAGGAAGTAGCTATGGAAAGTTCTCGAAGCCTACCTGCCTGCTTGCTGCCATCCTCAGCACCTGCTGGAAGAGTCAGCAGAAGCATGTCGTAACACACCTTGGTGTCTTCCAGGCCTTGCCCTGCCATTGCATCTGGATGCAGTTCACTGGCTGGGCAGAGGCTTGAATGTGGGATTGACACAAAGTGTCTGAAGTGCACAGAATTGCATGTCCCACCCTGACATATAAAACATGACCTGCGTGCTCCGGCATCCCTGTGAAGGCCCCAGCACAAAAGTTCTGAAGAAGAAACTTTCTTTGATCTTATGGGTCACTGAGCCAGCATCCTGATGATCAAGTCCCCACCTTCGTGGGTACCATTATTCTGTCTCAGCTCCGAGAAGTCGTCTGCTCTGTTCTTGTCATTTTTGCAAAGAAATGTCCTTTGTGTTGTGCTAACCTGAGACCCACTTATGTCTCCAGGATGGACATGAGACAGGTTGATTTCCTCCATGTCTGCAAGACCTGTTTGGTGCTCTTTTGCACTGGACTAGGAATGTGTCCATGGAAGTAGGGAGAAGAGTATGTGCAGTGGGCCTCAGAGGCCAGAGGATGGGTTTGCTAGAGTGCAATGGTCTTAGGACCAGGTCACAGGGATGGGATCTCAGAGATCCCCACTTGGGTTCATAGGAGGAGTTTATGTGAGGGATTTTCCTTTGAACACTAAGTAGAAGTGATGTAGATGCTCTGCAAAGAGACCAGGTTTGGGCTGCAGCCCTAGGGATCATGAGGTGTAAGGCTGGGGCAGATTCCCCAAATTCCAGGGCTGTGGGTTCTTCCCCCAAAATGCCAGTGCCTCTCCCCCAGGATTTATGGAGAAGCCAGGACAGAGAGCTCTCTGTAGCCATGTTGGGGAAGTGGGCCGTAAAACATTAGCATCTGATTCTTATATGAGCCATTGTCCCCTGGACAGGACAGGGGTTCTGTGTTTAATCAGAGCTATAGCTCAGAAGTCAGTCAAGTAAAACATTCCAATTTTGAAAATATCTAGTGGTTCAGAAACTTTGGGGTTAAATTCTGACAAGGGGAGCTGTAAATCAGCCAGAAGCTAAGTCATTTTGAGCTCTCTGGACAGGAGCGGTGGTGGGTGGAGGCCGGGTTGGCCATTAGGTGCAGAAGTCACTAGAGCTGAAGTGGGTGCCACAGAGGTGGAAATGAGAATGATATTGGGACCTCTTGGAGGAGGCCAACTTTCAGTGTCCCAACTTTCTTTGCAAAATTTAAAAAGCAAGTCCCCTTGATTTCCAAGCGAACACTTGTGTGTATTCATTAGTAGCTGGACTCTCTCCAGTCTCTTTGCTGTCACCAAGCCAGGCCTTCACTTCCATGTGCTTACCACCGTGACTCCCCAGTGCCTGGCTGCAGCCACCAAAAGGAGGCAAAAGGAAGAAGAGCACTCAGTGCAAAGAAGCACCTTCCTGGGCCACACCTCACTCCCATGACCATGGATATTCAAGGGTATCCGGGTGCCCAGCGATAAGGCAGACCTGCCCACCTGCCTGATACAAAGGACCCCACACCTAGTGCCTCATTGGGGAGGCTTCATTCTGGGCATCTGAGTTCAACGAATGTCTCTCTCTCTCCTGGGAAGTTGAAGCTCTTTGTATAAAGGTGACCTCTGGTATCCATGCCCTAGGGTCTTCACAGCTGCATCCTTGGCTTTTGGAAAGCAGCAGCCACTCTGCCCTGCTCTGGCTCCTCCTCTCTGCCTTGGAGCTTCCTGGCCAGATGCCAGATGTTCCCTACTTTGTTTCCTTTCCAAAAGCTTTCTCTGGGGGCCCAAGTTATTCTGCTTCCTGCATGGCAGGCCGGCAGTGAGGGACCTGAGGACACAACACAGCCCACAGCTGTGGCTCACCCCTAGGGGGTAAGTCTTGGAGGTGCCTGTCTATACTGTCCCCTAGAGTTGGCCCACAGGATGAGGTCCCAGTGGCCTGCAGTGGTGACCTGCCTTGATTTCACTTGCTTTCCTGGCCAGCTTTCCCCATCTCAATTCCTTCTTCCTCTGTCTTCACTGATCAAATTAATTACTTACATCCAGCATTGGTCTTGGTGTCTGTTGGGACCTGAAACTACCATTTTTATGGGTGGGCTAGGGTAGACCTAAGGGAGAAGTAATTAGCCATGATGAGGAGAAGAGATGACCAGAGTGAGGCCAGCATCTGGAAAATGTGGGCACCCCTGCCGGAGAAGTGTTCTTATCCCTGTGACCATTCCAGGAATACCACGTTAACTCATCCTTCCTCCCATGCCCATATCCTGAGAGTAGCTGCAGATGTGAAATCCAGGGTGGGAGCTATCATGTGAGTCTGTGTTTAGAGGATGCAGCTCTTGCAGGCCCTGGATCTCTTGCAAGTTCTGCAGTGAAGGGAACTGTGGGGAGGGCATCCCTGCTGTGTAGCTGAGATACTTGGTATTGGTGGGAAGAGGCAACACAAGGATGCAGGAATGCTCTCTAGGCACAGGAGAAAGGCTGACAGATGCCCCAGAGCCTCTGTCCTGCCCACTCCCAGGGCAAGAACCCACTTGCTACAGGAGAGAAGTATCTGTCCAGTTCCATGCAGAATGGCTGCCATAGTCAAAATGGTGGGTTGTCTCCTTTGGAGAAGGCGCTTTCCTTCTGCATAATTCTTTCACTTTTTCCAGGGGTCCCAGTCTCAGAGATGTAGGAGCTCCTTTGTGCCAGGTACCAGAACACCCACTCTGTTCTTCCTATCCATGTTTGCTGAACATCTTTGCCTCTTTCTGCCCTAGATGGTACCGATAATTTTTAAGAGCGAGGCTCAGCTTCCTTCAGGGAGTTAGAAATAGAAGACCAAAGTGAGTCTCAAAGAACCATGGATTCTGCAGCTCCATGAGAAAATAGTGGCCAGGAAGGACTGGACAGGCTTAATTCTTTGCTCTATACAGACACACACAGACACACACACACACAGACACACACACACACAGACACACACACACACACACACGTGTGTGTGTGTGTGTGTGTGTTTGTTATTTTAAAAGTGTGTCTCAAGTAAGTACTTTCCAGCAGAACTGCTTTATAAATAAACCAGCGCTTCAGGCCTCTTGCTGTTCATAGGCCATGCCCTTGAAACTTGGGTGTGGCTCTGAGGTTGATTCCTTACACCCTGAGCTCCTGCCTGTCTCCAACTCATGTGCACACAGCTCTGCCTTAGGCTCCTCTCCTTCCTTGGTTGCTGCCTTCAGGTGCACTGAGTGGGTATCTCTTGTGTATGTGGCTCTGTGAGATGTGTAGGAATGTGGAAATGGGTAGTCTCCTCACCCTGGAAGGACAGGGGGCTGAAGGAGAGTGTTTACAGCATTCAACAGTGGCAGAGCATAAGTGCTGACATGTTAGAGCTGCCCTGGTTTGGAGAGAGTGAGATACTGGCTTCTGTAGTCAGGGTTCATGGAGAGGTAGCGATGGAGGCTGGGGGACAAGGGAGCTCAGAAGGAGGTGCTGGGTGTTTACCAGGTGACACAGCATTTGGGCAACCAGCAAGTCCATACTGGTGTGTAGCAGCCTATTTGTGCCTGTGGATCATTGGGTCAGGAGTTACTCCTAAAGGGAAGAATAGCAGAACTTCCTCTTGTAGACCTCCCGGGCCGGCCTCCCTCTCTGACAGCCGCAGCACAGATGAGAAAACCTGGATCCCCGTGACGCTCACCTATAATGATGTTTGTTTAAATCTGTTGGCACATTGGGGCTGCACCTAGAGCCAGACATGCTTAAATACAATCTGGGCCAGAGGAGCTGGTGCCCTGTGTGCTGTGTCGCAGCTGTTCTGTGGCTTTGTTTCAGTTGGGTGCAGATGGGCAAAGTTTTGTCATTTGCAGAAGTGGTGTGCATGTGTTTTTGTTTCAATCAAAATATGGTAATTTACTAACATCATAAAGGTTGAGTTATGAAATTAACATGAGGGTTGCCTGAGTGGAACTTAAAAGATTATTTCCACCTCATTTAGGAGATTGTTCTTGAGTGGCTATTCAGGGACTCTTGGGTTTGGACATCTGCTCATTCTTCTGGGACAGATGTTGTTGTTCAGTTGGTTCATGTGATGGTCATTCTGTTTTGGGTGGGCTGACCTTTCTGATACCATGTGATTCTGGCTCTGTGCCAGTGTCTTATGCAGAAATTTACCACATTTGCTTGGTATCATACCTGCATGTTACATTACATTGCACACACATTATACATACACATGTTTCTGAGTATACAGACATAGATGTGTTATATATATCATAGGTATGTATTGTGTGTATAGTGTGTACAGATACATGCACATATGTACACATACATATATATGCTATACATAGTTTTCTTATTTTAGGGACAAAAATCATTTGGAAGTAGACAAACTTTTAACTTTTTGGCCCTAAAGACTTCATCATGGTCTCCACACAAAGGTATTGCCTTCCCATACATAGCACAGTACCATTATCACACTCAGTACCATTATCACACTCAATCCATGAATAATTTGCCTTTAAAAGCACACAAATGCATTCTCCATCAAATTAAGACCTGAGTATGGAAAAACATGAAGCTTTATTACTAGTTTATTATGTGAATGTGTCCAAGTCACCAGGTCACTGGTGTGCACCATGCGAGCATTATTAAGGGGGCAAAGGGCATAGAAGAGAATGCACTGGTTAGGACACTAAAATATGTTAAGATTAAAAAAAAAGAAATTTGAAGAAGCTCATGCTATATGATTTCAGCCTTAAAAAATCTTGGAAAATGAAAAGCCACTTCTACTCCAGGCTGTTAGATCATCTTAAGATTGTTTAGTTTCCTAGGTTTATGAGGGACTTGTTGGATTTAAATGTGTTTATAATAATTAGATGTGTATGTTAAGGGACAACTTCCAATATGTTAAATAAATACAATTCCACTTCTCATCAAAAGTAATGTCAGTAATATCTAATGTATACCCACATTCCTGTACCTCTCAATTGTTCCCAAATATCTATGATGGTTTTTTAAATCTAGATTCCAGTCAAGGTTCCTGTGTTGCATTTGGTTGCATTTTGGAAACAATGCTCTGTGTTTTTTTCCTCTTCACTGCTGGGACTTTGGAGAGTCTGGGCTGGGAGACTGGTAGGATGCTGAGCTGCCTCTGTCCCTGTCTCTCCCTGAGCAGGTGCAGGTTGGATGTCACTGGCAAGAGTTCTGCATGCATAGTGCGTGGGTCCTTCCCAGTGGCTCCTCAGGAGCCATGGCAGGCAGTGTATCTTCTTTCTCTCAGTTTTGGCCACCTGCTTCTGGTGTGTCTGGTGGATTGCTGCCTGGGGATCTGTGACTGTCCTGGTCCTTTCACCTCACGGAGACTTTAGTACCCACAAATCACATATTGCATCAGGGTTTGCCAAACAGTGTTTTCCCTATTCAGTCACTTTCACATTGCTGGTATTGTAATCTAAAAAAAGATCTCTTCTCTATGGCTTCAGGGAGTCCTCCTTCCTCTTCCTTCTCCTCTTCTTCTTTTTATTTTTGTTTTCTTTCTTTCCCCTATAATCTGTTTTTCATCATTATTCGTTTGGAGCTCAAATTGTCTCAGTTTGGGTCATAAGAGCCTGTTCAAGCTGACATGTTCTTAGTAGACATTCCAGTCTCACCCCACCATGATCATTTTCTGCTGGGGTATTTTTGACTTTCAAAGTCCTGGGATTTCTCTCTATACCCAGCTGCCACCTGTTCTGTGAAATCCAGTTAGCAGAGAGCAGTTTTTCTTATGATGATTTAGCATTATTCTTAAAATCCCACTGTTCCCTTGTATCGATCCTGGGAACACTCGGGGGATGCCATCCATGTGCCAGGCTGGCCCAGCAGCTGTGAGCTTCTGGGGCCAGCAAAGCAGGGCTGGGTGAACTTGAAATCACCCTTCCCTGGGCTGGCCAGGGTGACTCTCCTGTTCGTTGGAACTGACAAAAAGACACTAGGGTAGAAAATAACTCATCCTGGGTGAACAAATTCTCCTTTGAGGATAAATGTAATCTTTATTCTTTAAGCTTTCACAGTGTTGAGAAGAGAGAAGAGAGCTTCATATCAAGCAGAGAGATAGGCAGGAGCAAGTTTAACTATAAATGTGCTAACTGGGGTTAAAGTATGAGCAGCAGCTCTGTGACAGATATGCTTGTGGATGCCCCAACCTAAAAATATTCTAGAATTTTCCTAGGACCCAAAGGTTTCACCCTGGGTTATTATTTTTGTCAATGATCATCATGTCTTTTATATTTAAGATATCCTCAGATATGCTTAATGGAATCAGATCCCGTGTTGTTGAATAGGGGAGGCCAGCAGTCAGACAGCAGTGCCCCATGTGTCTGGTTCTGTCTGGTTGCTTTTGCTGCCAGATTTTCCACCATGAATCCCATATCTAGTGGGTTCACTTGGAGGTTAAGAGGGGAGGTTGAGGCCCCCAAGGAGGCTTTTGTTACTATTTACACATTTTATAGAATCTTCTGTCAGAGACGCACTGGAAACCACACTTACCCACAAGGACAAAAAGCGAGTGCCTTGTACGCCAAGATGGAAGAAAAGTTAGCCTTAGCTGGAAAAGTGTTCCTTGCCATGCTTGGTTTTAAGACAGAACATTTTTTTTTTGGCAGCTGTATAAACCATTTAATTGATGTGATCATCATTGACACCATCAGCAGCATTTCAAAAAAGCCTATTAAATTAAACATTTGCTTCCTGGCCTCTTGTAGACTGCAAGAGCACCTACCTGGCAAAGCCACTTGGGGGTAAATGAGGCCACACATACCAGAGCTCCCAGCATAGTGCCTGGTGCAGTATAGGAGCTCAGGAGACCCTAGGCACGAGTATGAAGCCTGTTCGATGGCTCCAGTGACCTGGCCTTGGAATACTTCCGAATGAAAACTGTCTTAAACCATTAAATAATTCTGCTCTTTCAATCATTTGAGATCTCTGGGCTCTCTGCTGTGGTGGATGATAAATTATAAATGGGTATCAGAGGACAAATTCAGCTCTCCTTTCCCCTCTATAAAGGAGGAGAAATTAGCCAGTGCCCCACTTTCCTTGGTGCTCAAAGTCTACCCACTTCAATTTGAAACCATTTTTTACTTTAATTTTTTTTTATGTGTACAGGGATTGGGCCACAAACATACTATCCTGTGTAAAGTATAAGCCCAGGGCTGGGGATTTAGCTCAGTGGTTCCACACCCTGCCTCACAAATGCAAGGACCCCCAGTTTGATCCCCAGTACCAAAACAAAACAAAACAAAGTATAAACCCTTTGGCGCATATCAGGATATGCTTTTGCTGCTCTAATTGATGAATGGGGTATTTAGCTTTTAAGAAAATGACTGAGTGTGATGCACCAGGAGGTGTCGCAGTGCTGCTTGGGTTTCATCCAGCCTGGGGTTTGCTGTGCTCTGTGACAATGGCTGTGCTGTTCCCTGCCCTCGCCAACCCTACCCTGTGATGATCTGACATCTTTACCTACCTCTAGAATCAGAGAAAACTGAGTTGTTGATTCAGCAATGAGATTTCCTTAGGCTCTGTCTATAGAATTCCACCAGTTATATAGCTGGACATGGGGAGAACCAATGATACTACTTTTTTTCCCCAGGGTTTAATACGGTCTGATGCTTGGATTATTGTGATACCTGTCATCCTGGGAAATGACTCTGACTTTTGTTCAGTGAATTAATCCTCATGGTATCTTCCATTTTTCAGTCTTCACCCTGACGTTGACATGGAAGCCAAGAAAGCTTTCCTGTAAGCTTTCCTATTACGACAGCTCGAGGAGGTGAGGGCAAGGTAGAGCTTTTCTGTTGATGACCCCATTTCATTCTTGCTTGTGCTGCTCTTCTCTTGCATTCCTGAAATACTTTGGGTGGCCTTAGGTCAGAGTGGGTTACCCCATAAAGAGAAGGAATCCAGACTGCAGCCTTGAGCGCTGCCACAGGTGGGTGAGTAGCCCCGTCTGGTTATCAGGGCCATGACGTTCTCCTCCAGTGCTCTGCCCACCCTCCTGGCCCTCCTTGGAGAGGAGGCAGAGACCAGGGTTGCAGAGATGTTGCTTTTTCTGACTGTGTTCACAGAACATGGATTCTCAGCCCAGACAGGGTCTGGGAAGCAGCAGATATGATGTTCAGAAGGGATGATGGGGAGTTTCCTGGAGGGGCTATTTGCTAGGATGGACAGGATGAAGGACATACAAGGAGGTGCTGAATCTGCATGAGGAGCCATGCTTGCAGAACAGAGGAAGGAAGACAGGACCCAGCACTGTGAGTTGTGGGGGCTGAGGATTTGGGAGCAGCTGTGGCTGGGATAGAACCAGGGGAAGAGGGACCCTGGCCAAGGACCAGGGAGCCAGGCAGGGCCTGCAGGGCCACAGAGCACAGAAGGGGCACAGGGAGGATTTCCAGCAGAGTTTTTCTTTTTATTTCTTTACACAGAACAAAGTTTGTTCCTTTTGTTTCATAGAAATATATTCTTTGGAGAGCCAGGAAAAATAAATCCTGCCAATAATTAGATACTGTTTAGATATTCAATTGAGCAAGTCTTTGCACCAGGAAAGAGACCCAGCCTGCCCGCTTCCAGAGGTTTCCCATTCCCTACACTTATTTTGATTAAGTTCCTTTATTTCCTTGATTTTATTTAGAATACCTCATGAATATTTAGCTGCCCAGTCTTAGATAATTTTGCTCTGTTATGTTGTATATAAGGGAAGAGAATTTCTAAACTCTCTTTTTGTGATTGCTGGATGACATTAGGATGTCACTGATGTGGCCTCATGACACTCTGCTGTGTTCTGCATTGCACACTTTTATGCTCTGCATGTGTATCCTCCTTATTTTGTCCACTTTCTTGACAGGTTGTGTAGAAACATGTTCATTCATTCATTATATATATCAGGCATCCACCATGTTTCACTCACTTAGTGTTTTCGAAAATGAGGACAGTGAACAACAAAACCAGAGTCTATCCATATAGAGTTTTCATCTGGGCAAGGAGTAGTAGTGAAGACAAATAATAGACAATATACTCACCTAAGTGAGTATGAAGGATGGTAGGGTTTGATGATATAGTGAGGGAAGGAACAAGGCAAGAGGGGAGAGGAGTGGGGGAGTGTGGAGTGGATTGCAGTTTTAAACCAGGGTAGAAGGCTTTGAGAAGATGATGTTTGAGCAATCTCGTAGGAAGAGAGGGTAGAAGCCATGGAGATAGTGACATGAACAGGTTTAGGTTTTATAGGATCCATAATGTTGAGTTGATAATAAAATGTGTGTGGGGGCAAGTGGGTAATTGAGGAGAATACTATAATATTGTGGCTCAGAAAGGAGAGTGTAAGAAGGTATCAGATTGTGGATATAAGTTAAAGGCAATGGCAGCTTCCTAGAAGGACAAATGTGGGTGAGAGATCCACAGAAGAGGAGACTCTTGACCTGAGCAAATGTAGAAGTGGATGACAGGGCAGTGATGAAAGCATTGCAGAGTGGAGATAAGTTGCTGTGTTTTGTAAATGTTAGCTTTGAGACGCGTTCTAAACATCCAAGTCAAGAAGGAAGACGATGAGGTCACATAGTAAGTCAAAACTGGAGATAGGGACTGGAGGCTGACGTAGAGAGAAGGTTGGATTTGTAGCCAGGAGTTGAAGGAGTCTCCACAGGAGTGAATGTGGACAGAGTGGTACTAAGGACTGAGCCCAGGCACTGCAGGGAGCTAGCAGAGGGTATAGGGGAGCAGGAAAAGTGGTCCCGGAAGCTGGTTGTATGGGGATGTGGGAGTGAGCAGCCAAGTGCAGGCTGCCAACACATCAGGTGACTCCAGGTCTGTGGGGACATGGATAAGAACCAGCTAGGTGCAGGTGGAAGCAGAATCCTGATGGGCCTAAGAGAGAGGAGCAGAAGAAAGAGACAGATCTGATAGGTCACTCTTCTCAGAAGTTTTGCTACTAAAGGGTGAAGAGAAAGAACAGAGTAGCTCGTAGGGAAGGTGGGAATAAGAAGATATTTTACTTATTAGAGGAAAAAAAAAAACCCAGCATGCCTGTATGTTAATGGGATGGTCATTGTTTCTCTAAATTTATTGACTTTACAGTCTTTTTATTTTCTTTTGTTTTTAGATGAACTGATCTTAATCTTTGTTATTTCCTTCCCATCAGTACAGTAGATCGAAGGATATCATTTAGTAAGAAATGCACAATAACGGGCTCTCGAGTTCTAGTTCCAGTTCATCTCTTCACAGGACTTGTACAAACCATTTGACAGGGCTTATCGAGCACATTTATTATATCACCTTGTTCATTATTGCACTCTAATGGAGTATATAGCTATGAAGGTTGTTTTCTGGGTACTGTTTTCTTCATACTACTGTCATTTGTTCTTTGGCTTACAGGACAGTGGGATGTGTAAAAAAAAAAACCAGCATGCCTGTATGTTAATGGGATGGTCATTGTTTCTCTAAATTTATTGACTTTACAGTCTTTTTATTTTCTTTTGT
This sequence comes from Fukomys damarensis, assembly GCF_012274545.1. Lineage (NCBI taxonomy): Eukaryota > Metazoa > Chordata > Mammalia > Rodentia > Bathyergidae > Fukomys > Fukomys damarensis. The sequence continues at coordinate 28,668,875 of NW_022900919.1, read as the reverse complement.
TTTTAGATGAACTGATCTTAATCTTTGTTATTTCCTTCCCATCAGTACAGTAGATCGAAGGATATCATTTAGTAAGAAATGCACAATAACGGGCTCTCGAGTTCTAGTTCCAGTTCATCTCTTCACAGGACTTGTACAAACCATTTGACAGGGCTTATCGAGCACATTTATTATATCACCTTGTTCATTATTGCACTCTAATGGAGTATATAGCTATGAAGGTTGTTTTCTGGGTACTGTTTTCTTCATACTACTGTCATTTGTTCTTTGGCTTACAGGACAGTGGGATGTGTTGTGAAATCATCCTCTGAGGAACATATTGGATCTGTTCTTCTGGATTTTATGCCCCATAAATAATTCTTTACCCTTCATAGCTAAGTGACCTAAGTCAGTTAGATTATAGCTAAAAGCATGTTATTTGGTCCTGAATTTGGTTTTTGTTTCACCTGGTCTAAATAATGCATGGTGAGTGATATCCTCTTACCTGAGCTATCTCAAGGTTAAGGGTTTGACCTTGGCAGTATCCAGGGGCCCTCTCTGATCTGACATACATGAAATCTTGCTTGTTTCAGCTTCGAGACCTTTTCATGTTGCTGGATACCTGATGAGTTGAAGTCAGTGTTTTAATCATGTAAAAATCTCTAAATATGACTTTAACTGAAAGGACTTAGTAAGGTACAGTGTAAGCTATTTTATTCTCCATCCATTGTAGCATGAATCTTGGATTCGCACGCTGTCTTCTGAGACATGCTTAGGCCTTAGCAAATAATTGTTTCAGGTATTTGCAGGGGTAAAGTGCTTGCTGGGTATCTTTGCTGGAAGGTTTCCCTGGGTAGGGATGGGCTGAGAGAGTGGTTTAGTGTCTGGATCTGAAAACAGTTAGACTTTCTAGGCTAGTTCTTCCCTGCCACAGAAGAGGCTATGATCACTGCAGAGTTGTGCCTTAGCCAGTTAGATAGCCTCCAACATTCAAGAGACTTAAAGACACCTTTAAAGCAACTAGGACCTTAACGGGTGTGTTTTCAGATGATTCCCTTTATACAGAAACCAGCTGGAAGGGGGTCCTTCTGGCCAAATCTGGGCAAGTTTGAAGCACCAAAACATTTCAGGTTAGGAATATAGGAATGAACCATAAATTTTAAAAAACTTAAGACCCCACAGTCCCATACTTACAATAAACACATAAATACATTGAGAGCATGTGAGAAAGGAGTGAGAATTTTGCTGAATAGTGGCTGCTAAATGTGGAAAAGGTGCTGGACTGGGAAATTCAGTTTCACAGCCGCCACAGTAAGGATTAGGTTAGATAACAGTGATGGGTACGTGCAAAACCTAGGGGAAGGTTTTGATGAAGAGGAGGAAACCTGTGTGGTTCCAGTGTCCTCATAGCAAGAGATAGAAGCTGTAGAGTGACAAATCTGTCAATATGGAGACTAAAATTATCTTGATCGGAGTTCATTTCACCAGTGGTCCTGGTGTTCTCCAGATGTGATGCCCAGGAGAGAAGGGAAACACAGCCATCATGAAGCTATGGGAAGCACTGGATAACCTTGGATGAGAGCACCCCATGGGAGCAAGGGATCGTGTCCTCCAGAAACATCATTGCCATGCAAGAGGGAAAGGCTAAGGGACCGCTCCAGATTAGAGGACAGTGAGAGAGGAGGGAGAGCTGAACGCTGGTTACTGACTGGATCCTGAACTGGAAAGAAAATGTCCTAATGGACATAACTTTCAGGTAGTAAGTTTTGGTTGTGGATGGTAGATTAAAGAATAGTGTCAACGACAAACTTATCAAAGTTGATGAGAGTGCTGTGTTTTCTTTTAAAGAAGAGAATGTCCTTATTCTTAGCCAGTAAACAGAAGGATTAAAGATGAAATGTAGGATGTCTGAACTTTTAGAACATCTCATAAAAAAGTGATATAGGTAATTGGAATTTATATAGATGGATAAGCAGAATGATAAAAGTAATTGGACAGAATATTGAAGATTGATGAATGTGGGTGAAGGGTTTATGGGAATTTCATGTTTTATTGTTTCAGTTTTTCTGTTAGTTTGGAGAACTCTCAGAGATCTTCCTGCCTCAGCCTCCTGAGTGCTGGGCTTACAGCTCTGTGCTACCATGCCTGGCCCAGAAAGAATGATTTCGAAAGCCCCTTTGTTCACTGATGGATGAATTGCCTGCTTCTTTAGGGATTGTTGGTTATCAGGCCTGTGTTGGGTCTCATCTCCCTGTGCCACACGGATAAGCCCTTCTTGTGAAGCTCCTGTTCATGGGGCAGGTGCCAAAATAAGGTATTAACAAAGAACAGCTAAAGCATCCTATGGTGGTCAGTGCTTCAGAAAAGAGGATCAAGGTGAGAGGTGGCAAGGTGATGACAGGTCCTTTGGATTGGGGCCATGGGACAGAAACCTAGTGGAGGAAAGCTGTCCTGTGTCAACCAGTGGAAAGGTTCTAGGTTGGGGACCAGGGCCCGCAAAAGCCCCCATTCAGGACAGATATGGACATGCTCAAGGGACAGAGAAGGATGTTGTGACAGGGAGAGGTGAGGAGGGGGACAAGTGGTGAGCTTGGGCGGGGCTGACCCTTCCAGGTCTTGTCAGTAAGGAGGCTGGGCTTTATTCTGAGTCGGAGAGGGAGCCAGGGGAAGGTTGGAAGGACGGGAGCGGCTGTAATGAGTTCACATTTCCGAAGATCACCAGGCCCCAGGTGGAGTAGAATCACATGGGTTGCCCAGCAGGAAAGAAGCCACTACTGTGGCCTGAGGTCCAGACAGCTCTCACTGTGTCACCTCCTCTCAGTGCCAACATCTCTAGAGTCAGGAAGATTCAAGCAAACTATCTCTTCATTATTTCTTTTGTACCAAAACTTTTCTTGAGTGCAGTCAGTCAGTGCCTTTCGGCAGCTTTAAAAATTGACCAGATTTCTTTTTCCAACATTACTTTGACACATGCCAAGAATGACAAAAATGCATCTCTCTCCAATGACTTTTTTTCGTTATTGAGCTACTTTCAGCCCTGAATGTTGGGGAAGAATAAATAGAAACCCAGACTATGGCTGAATATGCTGAGTTCCACAGGGAGAAAATAAGCCCAGGTTTCAGGGAGGTATTTGGGGTACCACTGGGACCCCTAAAGTAAGACAAGGGGCATTGGTCCCATAGATGCTCTGGTGCTGCACAGAATATTTTACAGGAATCAGGGGATGTGTTTTTTTTGCCTACTCATGGATTCCTGCCTCTACTTTTACCCTGTGTCGCTAACTGTCCTTCCAGACCTTGGAGTCTGGACAGTTTAGGGAGTACACTCCTCCCCCTTGTGTGTGTGAGATGTTCTGAGGGATTTCTTCAGGGAGCAGAAGGGACTGGTATCAGGTTCTTGTAGCTGGTGGCAGATGTTTTGTCAATGCTCTATCCTGCTGGAAGACGTCAAGACCAGGAAAGCATTCTTCCAACCTCTGATTCTTCATTGAGCGGGCAACAAGTGACAAACTGTTTCAACTTCAGTGTGTGTGTGAGTGTGTGTCTGAGTGTCTGAGGCTTGGGAGATAGACACTTGGTGTCCCTAGAAAGACTTTCAGTAGTGACCATGTAGCATGTGGTGGATTACAAAGAGTGGTGTCCTTTTATCTTACCCCTGGCCTAGTAGCTTCCTGTTCTAACGCATCCCTTCACCACTACCAAGGTGGCCACATTTGGGTCGTGAAACAGTTTTGCATGGGGGTTTACACAGCACCAGCACATGTGGGGGGTTCAGGGGGAAGGTAGGGGATTTAGTCTCTTGTAAAGGGCAGTGTGGGAAGAGGAGGAGATTGTTTCACCAAAGTGGTTTGTGGCATCAGTGAGGACCAAAGAACCAAGGAAGAATGGAATTTTTTAAAAAGAGCACATTTTTGTGTGGGAATTTGCATTTTGTTGAGGAAAAAAATGTACTGATGAATCCAGTCTTGCTCATTTTTTTTCCAGTATAAGTAGGTGAAAATGATTGAACATGGTAATTTTTAAAAAATGGAAAAGAAGAAAGCAACATTAATATAACTGTTGCTTATTCTTTTGTCAGTCCTCAGCAGTGGTGATTTATCGTCCAGCATATGTGACTTCATTTTAGAATGTGGCCACAGGTTCTTGGACAGGAATGAGGTGTGAGATCATACTGCCTTTTATTGTAAAAGAAGATAGCAAATGAGATGGTTACACAACCCTAGATACACACAATATCAAATTGCATACCTTCAACTGTTGAATTCATGGAGCATGATTTGTGTCTGAGTAAGACTTTTAGGAAGAAGGCAGCAAAAGAAAAATAGGCAGACAGAGTTGACCATGAAATAATCAAAATTTAAAAGTCACAGGAAATGAAACATATAAATGAGTGATCATTGTCCCCATGGCTCTGGTCCATTTATTCTTTTGTTTTGTTTTGTTTCTTGGGGATGAAGTCTCACTATGTAGTTCATGCTGGCCTTGACCTCACCATGTAGCCCAGGCTGGCGTCAAATTTGAGGTGACCCCCCTTCCTCAGCCTCCCAAGTGCTGGGATTACGGGAGTGCACCACCATGTCTGGCTGGCCCATTTAATCTCACGACTTTGTCACTGGCCTAAAGGTTCCTTGTGCCACACTGTGGGAGCAGCTTCCAGAGTGAGCAGTTTCCTCTCTTTGGTGTTGTCCATGGGGGTCGGATGTGCCTGGAGAAATGTCTCATTTTCTTTTTGTTGTTTTGTTTTGTTTTTGTTTTTTTGAGACAGATTCTCACTATGCAACTCAGGCTGGCCTTGAACTCTCAACATTCTTCTTGCCTCAGCCTCCCTAGTGCCAGGATTATAGACATGAGCCACCACAACTTGTCTGATTTTTGGAAACAGTTAAAATGCTTTAAAAGTAGGTTTCATGGTTCAGTGATTGATGAAGTGGACAAATATCAACATAAAAATACTGATAAAATAGCATTAAGAAGCATATAGAAGTAATATATATATATATAATATATATTTTTAACTTTTCATTTTTTTCGTCATTGACTTCATTGGTACATTTTCGGTATACAGTACAGTTACATTCATCATTGGGATCTTATACCTTTACATGACAGGTCTTGGTTCTCATTTTTACCCCTTACCCCTTCCCTCCCTTCACCCCCCTCCTCCCTTCCCCATTTACAAACATTTTATTTCCATTTCTTCATTTTCTCATATTTTTTCTTTTCCCTTATTTACTTTCCCCTACCCTACCCACTTCCCCTACACCTTTAGCCCTTTTCTTCCTATTTCACCGTGTCAATTATACCATTAGGATCTTATGTACAATTATAGTTTTTCACACCAGAGAAACTATTCAGTATTTACATGTGTGACTTATTTATTTCACTTAAGAGTATATCCTCAATATGCAACATTTTCCTACAAATGACTCTAATTTCTCATTCTTTATGGCTGAGTAGTGTTCCATTTTATAGAAAAACCACTTCTTTATCCAGCCTCCAACTGATGGGCAAATGGGCTGTTTCCAAGTTTTAGCTCTTACAAACTGTGCCACTATAAACATGGGTGCGCATATATCACTGTGATATGATTCTTTTAATTCTTTTGGAAGATACCCAGCAGTACACTCACATAGTAATAAAAAAGTCTTTTTTTCTGAGATCTCATCTACAGATTCTATAAATGATCATCTTTAATTTTTTTACTTTTTTTTTTTTTGTACCAGGGATTGAATTTGGGACCTTGCACTTGGAAAGCAGGCGGTGGCACCACTGAGCTAAATCCCTGACCTTATCTTTTTTGCTTGTGAAATTAGCTATCTCTTAAATACCAAGATTCTGTGCCAAGATAAATGTGACTGTCTTAGGATTTGGGTTTGGGAACTACTGATGCAGTTAATTCTCTTAGTTGGGTTCCTCCAAAATCCAACCCCAGTCAACCCAGTGAAGGCTCACCTACAATTCCCATCTGTCATTTATTAAAACTGCCTCTCAGGGTGTTTGTTGGCACTGTTGGCTCAGTCTTGTCAGTATGTGGGTTGACTGTGCCCTTCCAGCCAGAAACCAAGCACTCAGGCAGAGAGAATGTTAATGGCAGACAGCCTCTGCTGGCTATCTGTGCAGTGCCCAGAGACATGCACAGAGCAAGACAGCATCTGACACCTTAGTCTAAATTAGTGCTGCCCAGGAGGAGCTTCTGTGATGCTGGATGTATTATTCTCTGTGCTGTATAGTCACACAGCCTGAAATAGGACTAATATGATGACTTGAAATTTTAATTTGAATTAATTTTAATTTAAATGACTACATGTGGCTACTGTCATGGTCAGTGCAAGTCTAATGGAATGCTAGGAAACGAACTCACCGGTGTCTCGTCATCTCAAACTTGGGTATTAAGAAGAGTAGAACAGAGTGAGTGCTATCTAAAAACTTATTTTCACTGCTCTTTAAATCATCCATCTTTGCATGTCAGCTGGATAGGTTTTTCAGTCTCTCTGATATATGGGCCTCTATGAGCTCAGGAGAAGACAGTGGGGAGTCAGTGACCATGTAAGAAAGCTCTGTGTTCACTCATCCTCCTCCTGCACTCAGGAAAGAATGATTGCTGGAGTCTTAATCAGTAGGAATACATGCCTGGAGCGCTACACAGGCACTTGACTTGGCCCTGGTAAAGACTGCTCTGGTAACTATAGCTGCAAAGGAATCACTGCAAATACTCATTTGGTTCAGTGCCCACTACGGAATGTATTAGTAGGGAATGATATGACTGAAGATGTCAGTTAGGTCACAGGGCTAAGGGCATTTGGAAGCCCTGTTTATGAAAAGTCTGTCTATTATCATTATTGAAAACGAGCAGCGGCAGCATAGAACGTAAGTGACAAATGGGTGGGACCTCTGATTTACCTCATGGCCTGTTTCTCCCTTCCCTCCATCAAGGCAGGCATTGCTAATCAATGACAGTGTTCATTCTTGTGGACCCAAGATAAAGTCTCTGGATCCTTCTTAACACTGCATTCCTGGCATCCACTGCCAGTTAACCAAGATCAATCTGTTCAGTAAGAAACAATTAGTCATCTCTGTCATTTTATAAAAACAGGATGACTCAGATATCATTTATATGTAAGACATTTAATAGACAATTATTGTTTCCTAGCTCCAGGGAGTAAGGGCACTAACATTACAGCATACTTCTCTTACTGTGATTCTATTCATTATGCCAGGGCTGGGAACACTGTTTTGTAAATTAAATTGTATAGGACACAGCTACACTCACTCATTTATGTGTGTCCATGACTGGTTTGATGGTAGAATAGCACATTCAAGACTGTGTGGCCTGCAAAGCCTAAATTATTTATCATACGGCTTTTTATAGAATGAGCTTTATGACCCTGGCCTCAGATTCTTCTTTTGGCTTTTGTGCAAGGAGAATGTCTCCTTTCTGTTGGCATAGGGGGCAAGATTAGATTAGCCTATGCCATCCTCCCCTGGCCTGGGAAAACTGGCAAGGCGTATTGCTTATTAAACTTCTGATTAATAAAGCGTGTATGGACTTGTTTTGTGACCACAGTGGGAACTTTTTAACCCAGTACAGTGTAATTAATTAATCACAAAGACCAAACTTCTTAAATGTGTGAACTTGGGAAACTTGTCTTTAGAGTTACATTTTGAATCTACCACTTATCAAGTCTACTTAACTCCTTTGAATCTGTTTCCTTATCTTCCATATGAGAATATTAAATTTCAATCTTTGTGTGTGGCTATTGAGATAAAATGACTGTCAGGATTTAATAAGGACACAGAACAAAAGTGCTTATCCAAGTGCCTTTCAAATATAGAAAGTCGGGCCGGGGATTTAGCTCAGTGGTTTGGTGGCCTGCCTTGCAAGCGCAAAGACCTGAGTTCAATCCCTGGTACCAAAAAACAAAAACAAAAACAAAAGAAAAACCCAAAAAACAAATACTGAAAGTCCATAAATTGTTCTTAAAGTAATATGTTTTGCTGAATAAAGTCTATACTAGGAGAATGAGCTTTCTCATAACAAGCTTATATCTGCCATATGAGTGTATCAATTCATGCCTTGGTGATCTTGAGGTATCAGTTAGCTATAGCTGTGTAACAAATCATCCTTACTCTGTTGCTTCAAACAATAAACATTTACTTTGGCTTGCAGGTCTGTGAGTCAGCTGGGGTTATGTTGATCTGGGACAGGCTGGGCTGATGTCCTCTGTGATTCTCCATGTGTCTGTGATCATCTGGGGACTGGCTGGAGTAGAATGGCCTCATGCATCTTTAGGTTGGCTGGCTGTTGGCTAGGACTTGCCTCTTGTGACTAGCTGAGTGGAGGCAGGGATTGAATGCCTGTGAGGCCTCCCAAGCCTAGAGTGGCAGAGGCCACACAGCACTACTCCTACTGATTTTCATGCCAAAATCATGTCACAAAGATGGCTGGGTTCAAGGGATAGTACAACCAAGGGGAAAGAGGAGCAGAGAAATCTGCCTGTAAGGGAATGAATGAAGAACTGGGGAGAATTTTGTAATTGCCTATCACATTAGCTTTCACTAAGATGATAAAAAAATAGTAAAAAACCATAGATAGCATAGACCTTAACCTTATGAAATATTAAAGCCTAGTCTCCAAATATTTTCAGTGACAGAATTTTAGCTTTATGAAAAAACAACAATTATAACATCTTTTCTTTTTCTTTTTTCTTTTTTTTTGGCACTGCAGATTGAAGCCAGGACCTTTGCACTGAACTACTTCCTTGACCTATTTTTAATTTGTATTAAAATTAATACAAGGTCTCACTGAATTGTTTTGTTGCTCAGGCTGGACTTGAACTTCTAACCCTCCTAACCTTCCTGCCTCAATCTCCTAGAGTGCTGGGACTGCAGATATGCACCCCCATGCCCAGCTGAAATAAAAGTTTTTTTTTTTAAATTAGGAAGTTCACTTGGAAAATTCCATGCCTCCTCTGTCTTGTCATCCTTGTCATGACTTTGGCCAGTAGAGCCTCTGACATGACATGGTGTTCCTTCGTGTCCTGTGTCCCACAGCCTGTGTCTCATAGAACAGATCAGCAAACTTCAGGGCCCCGTGGCTGGTTGCACATCCGCTTTCCCTCTGTGGTGTTTCACCAGCAGCCCCGCCTTGGACTTTTTCCTGAAGAAGCCCTAGTTTCCCTTCCTTCTCAGACTTGACGAGACCTGGGAGCTCTACCAGCACATTATTGCTAGGGCTGCTTGCCAAAGGGAAATCGAGGCTGGCCTGCACATTGTCTTGGCTATGGGACTAGGCGCCCTTGGCTGACCTGCCATTTGGATCTCTTTGGCTGTTCACCTTCAGCTAGGTGTTGGGACTGACTGTTGAGAAGCATGAGGAGTGGAAAAGTTTAGGTTTTGGAATAAACCTGGCTCCATAACATGGGCAGGTGACCTTGGGCAGGTGCCCTTGAGAGGCTTTGGGTTTATATCAGTACAGTGGGAGTGATGATGACCCTTACAGGATGGGGCTGTGATGATGCCAGGGATTGTGATTGCCATGCCTTGTACTTCTGCGCAGGAACAAGCACTTGAGCGATGACAGCTTGTATTATCACCATCATTTATGGGCCTGTCACACTGCAGCTTGCCCCATGGCAGTGATTAAGGCTGAGCTACACGGCCGACTTTGTCTCTTCAAAGGATTCTCCACTGCCGTTTTAAGGCCAGGTCTGGAAGGCTCAGTCTTCGTGGAAACGTCTCTTGGTTTCCATGGAGATGTCATTTTTGATTCACACAGGGACTTTCCATATTTTGAAGGGGATAGCGTCTCCTCAGCAAAGGGACACTTGCCAAGCTTCAGAAGAGCTATAAACTTGCTGAATTGTGGAAAGGCATTCTTGGGCACGTCTCTCCCAACAAACTCAACTCTGTTTGTAATTAATTTGAATGCTTCCAGAGCTGCGTATTATAGCCTCGCCATCATATTCCCACTTGGAATTCACCGGGCTGTAGCTACAGTTCAGATAATTGAGTTCAGTCCTTGTTCTCATCATGGGGGCCACACTTTAGCTGGAGGGCAGTTCACTTTGGTCTCCAGGTGTCAGTTTTTTTCCCCTCTACTCAACATCTGTGTGGGTGTTTGTTCTGCAGAAGCAAGTACATAAATAAATACCCTCAATGAAGAATCCATGAGGATATTTATTCATGGGCTATCACTGAGTCTATATAACATTTCATACGAACAAAATCTCACCTCACTTAGTTTGCTTTTCAAAAACTCTGATATTTTCTGTTCTGTTAGGAAAAGTAGAAGGACCAGGTTAGGAAAACTAACCCTAAAGTATGTCAGTGTTAGAAGAAACTGAAATTAGAGAACTCTTGGAGTCACATTTCATTTGCTTCCCACGTGGTGTTTAAAGCGATCCCACCCTGCTCTACCTGCTGGGCAGCACTGTGTTCTTAACCCAGGCTGCAAGCTTCGCCAAGCCTGGGGCCCCGGCCAGAAGCCTACCCGGATGTGGGGGCAGGGCTAAGCTGCACACAACCTTGGTCACTCGATGCAACTCTTGAGTTATTAAAGGTTTGATAAACCATGCTTAGTTAGCAGTATGTTGGCCAGAGGAAAAAAAAAAAAAAAGAAGGGATTATAGATGAAATAAAGTCTATTCTGCATAATCTCTCAAGGCTTTTCTTCTGTGGGTTTATGAAGCAAGAGATGCTGGAGAAAGTGACATAGCCACTGGAATCCTGCACCTCCACACAGGTCTCTCAGACTGTCTTTGGTCACCGGGAGAACCTGGAGGTGGGTTCAGGTGATTAGGTTTGAGGTGGTGCACGGGCTTGGATTGCATCCCCCAAAGAAAATGTGTTGTCATCCTAGCATGGGACTCCTAGGATGTTGTCTTCCAGAATGTGACTTCCTCTGGAGACAGGGGTAATTAAGTTAAGATGAGGTCATTAGGATCGTTGTTAGCCAGCATAACAGGTGACCTTAAAAAAGGGAACATTTGAGCATGGGAGAATACACAAAGGGACTGCCATTTGAAGAGGAAGGCATTTATCTAGATGAAGTGTATATAAGCCAAGGGACACCAAAAATTGGCAACAAATCATCAGAAGCTGCAGAGGCATAACAGATCCTCTCCTGTCCTGCAGGAGAAACCAACATGTTTGTCTTGTCACTTGTTCTGTGTGCTGTGTAACAATAGCCCTGTTCATACAAGTAGCATCCTGACAGAAGGCAAGTTATGCTTTCTGCATCACTCTTTTCCTGTTTAGACCCTCCCACAACCTGTGCAGGTGGAAAAGTGGGGTGGGATAGAGAAGAGGCAGGTATGGGTGCCAGGAACATCCAGGTCCCCCAGGAGAGGCTAGGGACCTTTGGAAACTGAGATGTCTGTGTTTCTAATTCACACCCAGATACAGCATGGCTAGCTCCAGATTTCTGTCATCTTGCCATCTAGATTGTCTGTTTATAACAATAATGGTAATAATATCCAATAATGTACAGTGGATAGGGATGGAGTACCTCCTGGAGGAAATAGCAGGCCATGGGGTCATCTGTGTGTAGACCACATTAGCTCTTTGCCACCTGGAGCAAAATGGGTATTACTGGACTCATTTCCAAGGGAATGGAATCTCACAGGGTAAAGTCACACATGCAAGGTGAACAGCAGAAGCAAAGCTCAAGTTCAGGGCTCTTGGCTGGTTGGTTGTGTGCTGTCCCCACTGAACTACCTGATGAGTGTACCAGATCTCCCAGGTGGAGAACCCCCACCTGCATCCAGTAATAGAACAAACCAATGAGCTATTCTAAGTAGATGGCAACTTTGAGAAGTCATTTTCTTCAGAGGTAATCAAAGGGGCTCGTGACGATTGCCTGGGAGATTATTCCTTGAGCACACTTTCCTGGGCCCTGCCTGGGAATACCAGCTCAGAATTTCTACAAGTGGAGTCAGGCTTCTGTATTTCACAGACTGTTTGGCATTCATGCAAGAACAATATCCTGGCCAGAGATTTAGCTCAGTGGTTCCACTACCTGCCTCACAAGTGCAAGGTCCTGAGTTTGATCCCTGCTACCAAAAAGAAAAAAAAAAAGGTATAACGTATTCAGGAACTGGATGTATACTCCGTGAAGTGTGCTCTGTAGAGATTTTAGTCTATAAAAGGCTCTTTCTTCCCCTAAAGCCTATACCGTGCACCCTGGGAATGTGGTCCTCTGCTCATTTGAGATACAAAAGACAAATACGATAGTGTCACACTCAAAAGGACTAGGGCCAGAATGAGAAGTCACTGATCCTTCAGTCAGCATCTGGGTTCACCCCACCAGTCACCCAGGGAATCTGATTTGGAATTTAATGCTTTTGTAGAAGTCCTTCAAATGGAAGCATCTTTCCATTCTCCATATCCACAAAATACAACCTATTTTTTTTTTTTTATTACCTGGTCTTGTTCTGTATTCTATGTGGTTGAAGAAACAAGGCTTTGTAAGAAGTATGACCACCTGTCCAATCCCCATGAAGGGCAGGTCTAGAGTTGGAGGCTCCCAATGCTAACTGGCATGTCCTTTATTTGTCTCTGTTTCTGACCCTATACACATCTGACTGTGGCCCCCTGGGCACACCTGTCCTCTGAGTGCTTCTTATGAAGTCACCATGATGTGGTGACCAATGAAGCTTTTCTTGGGCAGGCCCTGTGCTGGCATATATGTATGTGTCCAATACAAGCAAGGACATATCCCACTTAGAGAGCATGGCCAGGTTCTGGGCAGCGTGTCTGGGAAATGAGGGGCATAGCTTCTCCAGAAGGTGGCACATAGCTCTGGGGAGTTTCTAGTTCTGCACCCTGTAGACATGTGTATAAACCCTGTCAGAGCACGTCATCATTCTGTGTGACGAAGGGACCTTGGAGTGACAGCATGACACAGTGACAATGAGCACAAGTGTCAGACTTGGAAGGCTGAGGTCTGAGTCTCAGTTCTACCCCTTTGTTGCATAGGGTGAGTGCATTGGCCCCTCAGGACCTCTATAAGCTTATCTCTGGTATAATCTACATTCAGAGTATTTGTGAAGAGTCAAAGAGATGATGAGTGTCAAAGACACTTTAAAGTTTTATAAAATATTGGTTATTGGAATGGTAGTCTATGTAAGGTCAGTATGGAAACTTAAGGTGAATGCCAGCTTGGATGTGTACAAAAACAGGTAAGTACTAATTTCTGTGTGTGGGTCTGACTTTCTTTTGCCAGCCTTTAAATAATTTCACAGTGCAATGCTCTATGCAGTGAATTAAGCTGATTACCTTTCTGTTCTCCTAGAGCTGAAAATTCAAGTCAGAAAATATTGGCAGTGACAGAGAAGACTGGGCCATTGGCCAGAGGAGGTCCATTAATAAATCAGTCTTTACATCTTGCCCACGCACTGTGGGAAACTGGATGGAGCCACAGGACCTACACTCTATCAGTGTTCCAAAAATTTGGCCCTGGGTACTTGTCATGGCAAATTTCAGCTGAGTTGGCCATGTTAATCTTTGGACAGATCAGATGTTTAGGATTGTATTCAATTATAACAATCATACACTGGAATATTGGGCAATCATTATAAAATTAGGCTGTTAAATATTAAATGACATGGGAACATATTTATGGTAACTGTTTTAGTGCAATCTGGAGATATATGTACCAAATGTTGATGTGTTTCTGGTGTCAGAGGAAGTTATTTTTTTTTCATGTTTGTATCTGTTGGAGTTTTAAAAGGAAATGCTTATTCTGTCTGGTAAATGTGGCTTTGTAGAAGAGGTAACTTTTGGGATAGGTCTTGATGGATGGTATAAGGATTTTAAAAAGCAAAGAGCCTCAAACATGAGAGTAGCATTTGTGGTGACAGGAGGAATAAAAGTCCATGGTCTGTTCTGGCTTGGTGGCAGTTTATGATGGACCAATCCAGCTGACTGACAGTTACCAAGGCCATGTAACACAGTGACTGAGAACAGGATGTTTGACTCACACAACCTGAGTTTGATCTTTGGCTTCTCCATTCTAACTGTGTGACCTGAGGTAGGTCAGTGGTCCACTCTCAGCTTCATCTGTAAACTGCATAATTCTAGGACCTAGATATGAGGGAAAATCAAATGATCTCCTCCTATGAAATAGTAAGGCTACTGTGTAGAGTGCAGTGTGAATGTTTAGCGAGTGCCAGTAATGGTACTAGTTAGTCTGTTGTATCTCATTGTTATGATAGGCATCCATACTGTTGGACCCAGGAGAATTGTGCAGTTTTACTTTTTTGCGAGCTGGGGGAGAAGGAAAAATGGTGAGTGGAAAGTAAGAGTTCATTGAGGACAGTGACTTTATTGGGATGTTTGAAATTGTGCAGAAAAAGAAGAACAGATACCATTGCCCTGGTAGGGTTGGCACCATATGAGAATCGTTCTGTTGTACTCAGAGTGTGAATCGAATTCTGGCTGCAACAGAGGGAAGGACTAGGGAGAATTGATAAACAATGTTGGGTGCATTCAATAAAGCCAGATGATGGAGAGACGGCCCTATGGGCAGGGTGGTAGATTTCTTAGCCATAAAGGAAAAGGATGAGGATGGGATTTGACAAGTGTGGGAGGCTTGGCATGGAGAGACAGGACCTGAGCATGATTTCTGAAGTTGTTGGGTTGTTATTTCCTGTGGACCTCCACCCATACCTAGGGTTATCCAAAGGTATTTTGGTCTTCCATTTTTCTATCGCATTGGTAATAAACTCTGTTCCCTGAACACGGAAAGAATTATGGACGATTTCTCTTCTGGGCAGTGGTTTCTGGGTTGAAGGAAAAAATGAGTGTGTCTGAATACTCATCCTGTAGTGAGTAGGAAGGACAATGGGCAGTGATAGGAAGAGTAGTGGGCCAAGTGAGTTTTTAAAAGTTTGCTTGCCTTTTAACTATTCTGATGTTAGATTTGGGCTACTACATTACTTTTGAGGCTTAATGATATTGTTGAAATATCTATTTGGCTAGGTTTTTGTTGAAACCACAGATGTATCTCTGAGCAGCAGTTGCAGTTATTCTGAGTCAGAGGACACTAGTTATATCTTTGTTTATGAACGTATCTTTCTCTTGGGTTGAGTTTCCCCAAAAGTTGAAGTTCATCTAGTTCATCTAGTTTATCACTCAAGTTCATCTAGTTTATTTAGGAGATGAACAAAGAAACACTGGTAGAACTCTGGGAAGTAATAGGCAAGGGAGAAAGCCAGCAAAGAGTGCAAGAGTAAATAGGTCACTTCTGTGGGCAACAGTTGCAGCCCACTAGAGAGCATGGGGTCCTGCAGAGAACACTAGTCTTTTCCTCAGCAGAGTGAGGATTCTGAGGGACACTTCTCCATGAACTCTGTCCACTGTGGTTAAGGTTGCTTCTGGGAAAATCAGCTCTCCAGCAATCTTGTCTTCTCCATACAGTCGGCTGAGCCTTATATATGACCACAGAAAACCCCCAGATGGGGGAAGCAGTTGTCAAGGGAAGGTAGGTGGAACACCCACTGCTCCACATCAAATGAGGTACTGAGCAGTAAAAATAATGGTGAGAAACTAGGTGCTTTTTCCCCAAGAATAGGAACAAGGCAAGAAAGTTTGCTATCATTACTCCTGGTTAATATCCTAGGAGAAACTTTAAGCCAATGCAGTAAGTCAAGAAAGAAAAGAAAATGTGTACAGACTTGGAAAGAAGAAATAAAATTGTTTTCAAATGATATGATTGCTTATAGAAAAATCTCAAAAAATTTACAAAAGTACTCCTGGAACTAGTAAGGATACAAGGAAACAAGACTGTTGCTTTCCTTCCTGTATACCAGCAACAAACAATTAAAATTTGAAAGTAAAAACACAACACCATTTATATTAACACACACAAAAGGAAATAGTATAAATCTAAAAAAAAAAACTACAAAACTCCTTAAAAAAGTCAAAGAACTACAGAAATGGAGAAATAGTCACCGTGTTTATGAACAGGAAGATTCAATATTGTTATGATGGCAGCTCTTCCTGGCTTGAGGTGTTGATTCAGCGAAGTCTCAATCAAAATCCCAGCAAGTTATTCTGTGCTATTAGCAAAGTGATTTTAAAGTTTGAATGCAGAGGCAAAAGACCCAGAATAGACTGCTCAGTATTGAAGAAGAATAAAGTCAGAGGACTGACGCTGACTTCCACCCTTTCTGCAGAGTGAGAGTAGACAAATGAAATGATGGACCGGGCTAGAGAGTACCAGCATTGAAAACAGCCCAGGTGTCCTTTGTAGGTGTGTGGGTAAACAAACTGGAAAATCTGTACAAGGGGATATAATCCAGCTGTAAGAAGAAATGCGCTATTAATCCATGAAAAGATATGCAAGAATCTTTAATGCATACTGCTAGAGAAATAAGCCAAACTGAAAGGGCTACATGCTGTATGAGTCCAACTATGTAACATGCTGCATAGAACAAAACTATAGAAACAGTGAAATGATCACTGGCTACCTGGAGTTCCGTGGGGAAAGGGGAAGGGAAAGGGAAATAGGTAGAGTGTGGAGGAATTTAAGGCAGAGAAAGTATCTTGTAATGGTGAATGTGTGATCTTATGCATTGGTCGAAACCCACGGGGATCCAGCATGATGCATGAACCCAATGTAAGCTGTGCACCTTAGTTAATAATAATAATCTATCAGTATCTTCAATCATTTGTCACAAATGCGTCTATTCATGCAAGAAGGCAAGAGGAGGATTTGTGAACACAGTGAGTTCTGTCCAGCTTTTCTAAGAACCTAAAATCACTATGAGGAGTCCAATGATAAATGAGTAAAATAAAATAAATATTATGGAGTTTAAAAAATTAATATTGGTAAGTGATTAACTTATAAAATAAATGCTAACAGAATCTGGGTTTTCCCATAAGAAAAGAAGAGTCCAGTGTGAGAAATATAGGGGTGCTGTTATAGAAATCAGGAATGCTGTGTGTGGGGACACGTGCATGTAGGGAAAGTCCTTGGACCTGGGGTTCAGCCCACATCCTTTGAGTCCTGTGTCCACCAATCTCTGACATGCGGTGGGCTTGAGACCTGGGGCTGAGTTCAGCCTTTGCACCTGGTGGGGTTGTAGCAAATGTGAGGGGCACTGAGTCTGCAGTACATTGTGCAGAGCTCTGCTCCCACTGTGCCTGCGCTGCCTGCAGACCCCTCATGGCTGAACAGAATGCTTAGCTTGGATTCAGTCAAGACTCACGCCATCATTGGCCTGTGTTCTGTGGCTGGGCTGCCGATTGATGACAGACAGCTCTTCTGGCAGGGCACAACAAGGTGGTAATTGACCCGCCCTTCCTCAGGATATCTGTTCAGGCTTTGCTGGGAGCCAAGGGCTCCCCAACTAGGGCTTGAGTTTCACGTTGTGGCACTCTGAGCATTCTTTATGGGCTGGCAAAAGGCGCTTCGCACTTCAGATGGCCTTCTGAGGATGATTCTCTCCTTGAGGTGTCCTGGGAATGATGATTGGAAGTTCCAGAGTGCGCTCATTTTAGTGCCTCAGATCGCTTCTGCCACGTGTGCGGTGGTGCCTGGAGGGGTGACCCCTGGGTCTCCGGAGGTGAGCAGGCACTGTGCTGGACAATGCAGATACGGAGTGTTTCCATTACTGAAGAAACCTCTGCTGTTGGGTAGGACAGAGAGAAAGTTCTGCCTCTCCTGCTAGTCACCTTTTCTATCTCCTCTGTGTATCTTCTCCTTCCGGCTCACCCCCAATTCCAGACCTTGGTGCCTGGAAACCATTAGACTGGAAGTTACCTTTCAGCAAGTCTGGCACAGTGCCTGGTCTCTGCCACTCCAGTGGCTGACCTACTCCTCTGCTCAGTACCCAGGACCCCAGCCCATTCGAGTCACCTTATCACCTCTGCTGCCCAAAATGCGCTCAGGAGCACATGGAATGTCCACATCCACTGCTTACTGTTTTGCAAGCTCCCGGATTCCACAGAAATGTAGATCTCCTTTTACTTCTTCACTTGTAGAATTATCTCCCATCCTTTCTCTCTGGCCCAGTCACAATATCTACCATTATGTGGCATGCTTCTTGATTATCACTTCCTCAAGGAAGACTTCCATAATCACCCCACCAGAGCTGGTTTCTCCCTAGGGAAATGTCCTCATGCTGTAGGTTTTGCTGCCATGCCATGCCTAGCACTTCCTGCCTTATACAGAATAAGTCTGTGTGCACTTCCTAGCCTCACTTCCTCCTTTAGGGACAAACACCCTAGTGTCGTCATCTGTGTAGTCCCCTGCCAAACAGTGCATGTGTTGCAAGTGGTAGAAACTCTCTTTCCAAGAAGCAATTTATAAAGTCACATTTCTGAGTTCTTTCCCAAACCACCCTAGCACAGAGCCAGCACTCCTACATTGATTCTGCAGAGGGAAGCCTACATGGCCATTTCCTTTGACACCGATCTCTTATCTCTACCTCTGAGCTACATTTGGCCACACTGGTTGTGTCCTCATTTAAAGGGCTTGGGCTGTGTATTAGACATGGTTCCTGCCCCCCACCCTTCCATCCTTCAATCTGTATTACTTAAGTATCACTTTCACCTCCCAGGGCCTGAGCCTGGATGTCTATGCCTGAGGGCTGGGTGGTGGTGGGGGTGGGGGATCCTGCAAAATCAGAGAGGGCCACTGTGCTGCCCCACAAAGCAAGCCAGAATCTCCAAGGAAATGGACACACCTGTGGACAGCCCCTGAGCAAGACCAGCGCATTAGTGCCCTGTTGGGCAAAATGGCTCCATGATTTCTGCAGTTTCCTGGCAAGCCCTGATGCCCATAGCAGCCACTGGCTTCATAATGTGATAACTCAGACTTGGCTATGTCTTCTTCATTCCTCATTAACGACTTGTTTTAAAATCTCTAAGTCTTGCCTCTGGAGAACCCACTTATGGATGGATGGACTACCACTTAATCTTCATTGCTTACATTCTGGCTTCTTTGGTTACTTCATCCTCTGATTAGCTCTGGTTGGTGTTTTGGCCATACAGTTTGCCACCTGTGATGCATATGTCCTTAAGTGCTTAGCTGGAATGATTGTTTCATTCTTGTCTTGAGTTGAATCCTTATAAATGGCATGTTCAGCTTGGGACCCAGCAGGATAAGGAACAGGCCTTGAGTACTTGGGTCCTATTGGTAGTTATTTGGAGTTCTGGAAGAATGGTGCCGAGAGTTCTTGGCTTCAGTAGCTCTGCCTTAAGCCAGGGATTACTGAGAGTAAACCACTCTGCTATTTATTAGGAATGAATTCATAGCTGAGGAGTTTATAAATGAAAAATTGGAAATACTTTTTTAATGTGAAATTTCATTTTGTTCTGTAGTTGGTAAAGTGAAAAAGGAGTATTTGATTAAAATAGAATTTGGTGGAAGAGATCAGTTACCTTGCAAAATTACTTTTTCAGATTTATTTCTATCTGAATTGGCTCCTACTTTTCATTCCTTAATTCCTTGGCTCTCTTGTCCTCTTTTTTCATTCTTTTCTTTCTGCTCTGTATTCACCACTATTATGTATGCTACTATATTTAGAAAATGTTGAGTTTTTAAAAAAATACACATAATTTCACTGTTTAGGTTTGAACTCATTAGAAGCTTATAAACAAAAAATGGACAAATAGGTAGCACCTGTACTGGTGTCTCCCCTCAGCTGCACCTGCCAGATCTCAGTGGTCAATTACAGCATCCTTCTCATCCCTGAGCTCCAGGGACATTATCAGTTTCTGGATAGTAGCATAGAGGATCAAGCTGTTGTGATCTAGTGTAAATGATTAGATTGGGGAGGCCAGTTGAGGCAGATACTTGATATGATGTTCTTCTCATTTGTCCTTTGTTATAAGAATGAGGCTGAATGATTATCCCAGGAGACAGGAGGTTTGTTGGACAACTTCTTGAGTCATTTGGGAGTATAAATAGTGCTGTTTCCTGTCCACTTAAGAGAACTCCAAGACAGATGAGGACCACAGGCTGTTTCCCATTTACCCTGCACAGGCCCCAATTAGAATTTTAGATCTTTACCCATAGGTACAGGTATTATTCTTGCTCTTTATCTCTTCCCATGGATTTTATGATTATTATCTGTTTATAATACATTATACTTACATTTGTTTTTTGTAAATTTGTACATGTACTTATCAAGTCTTGCTCATTTTCTATCTCTACCCCCACCCTCTTCTCCTGATCCCTTCTTCATCTCAAAAAGTTTACCTCCCTGTTTCCTACTATCTCTCCTATATGCAGTCTCTCTCCCTCCCTCCCTCCCTCTCTCTCTCTCTCTCTTTTCTCATGGAAGACAAACCATGTGATATTTAATTTTCTCTATCTTATTTCACTTGATCTCATGGTCTCAGGATTAGTGCCACCTGTTTTCTGCACAATGCAGCCCCCTGAGCTCCTTGCCCTTTGGCTCTGGGATGTGGCTGTGGCAGTCTTTGTGCTCAGGTAAAGCCTTGGCCTCCATAGACTCTCTTGGTGGGGGTGTCTCCACACATTCACATCTCATCTTGATCTCCCCAGAAACCTGGCATTCGTGCCCATTGAGGGCCTCTGCCACTGCTGAGCTGCCACCTCCACCCACAGGAGCCTTTATTTTTTCAGTCTTTGTGGTTCTTCATACACCCAAATGGGTGATCATTTGCCCCAGAGTGGAAGCTCAGTGTTCCCACTCTATCTCACCTCCACTCCTTTGGTTGAATAGTGTCATGGCCAACCTGTGGGGTGTAGCTGTGTTTTCTCCACAACAGAATGTGTGATGAAAGAAAACCATCCCTCTGACTTTCTGGCAATTTCTCCCTCCCCGGCTTCTCATGTCCTGGCTTGAGAAGCAACCTGGAGACCTTCTGCCGTGTTTATTGTGTCACCTATTAGAAGTGATAAAGCTTCTCATCAGCCTTTATGTGTGAGCCCCAGACCCCACTAAAATTTCTTTCTTGGGGCAACTGCTTGTCAGCATCTTTATACCACTGGCACACAGACTGGAGGCTGGATTTTGTTCACCCTTCACAAGGTGTCAGGAGATGCTCAGTTACCTCAGTTTCCCAAGGTGTTTGATTTGAGACATGTAAAACACAATACTATCTGGAGACCCCGTGAGATTAAGGAAGTATCGAATGTATGGAAAACTCCTTCATGTATGACTCCTTTTCACAAGTCCAGTAGTCAGAAATCACAGCTTCCAGAAATATTCACTATGGTGTCATTAATGCACCAAGAAGAAAATGGTGCCCTCATGTTTTGGGGTCCTAAGTGTGATTCCTAAATGCAGAGCCTGAGATGGGCATTCCTGAGTATGTGTTTTAATAAAGAAGAGCTCTGAGGAGAGACCTGTGAAATGGAAAGAGAAGCAGAATAGGATAGGAAAGGGACCAACAAAGGAGGGCACTAGGTCAGGCAGGACAGGTCCAGCTTTGGTGTGCCTTAATGCAGACAGATGAGCTCTGTAGCTTAAATCATACCCCGAGTCAACCGTTCTCAATCAAAGGCCCTAGTTCTTGTTTTATATTATTCAGTCAGTGAGTGCCCTGGGGCAAGGGTACAGGCACAGCCTGCCAGGGGTCTCCATGGATGAAGGCATTTCCATAGAGTTCCAGTCTTAGCCCTAGCACTTAAAGCAGCTACAGGGTGGTACCATCTACCAAAAAAGACCTGGGCCAGCACCAATGACAGTAGTTGCTCCTTGCTCTGGACAGAGGAAACTGACACAGATTAAAGGTTGCAATCAGTAGGTCTTGTGTGGAAAGCTTCTACATCGATCTTTTCATTTAATTCTTAAAACAGCCTTTGCAGATGTCATTTTTTTCTGATTTTTAAAATTGTTTTGTGGTTTTGGGGCTCACACTTAGGGCCTCATGCATTCTAGACAAATCACTGAGCCCAGGCTGTTTCTTGGATTTTTAAATGGGGTTTCTGAGCCTCAACTGATTCATGAGCTTTCTAAGGTCTGAGAAGTAATATCAAGTCAAGAGTCCAAATTTGGACCCCAAGTGTTTTTGATATTGGATATTGAACACAGGGCTTTGCACTGAGCTATCTCCTCAGCTATTTATTTATTTACTGAGACATGGTGTCTAAAGTCACTAAGATATTCCAGGCTGGAATTGAACTTGTGCTCTTCCTGCCTCAACTTCACAGAGTGCTGCAGTTATAACTGGGCAAGACTATACCTGGGTGCAAATGTCACTTCCTTTGTTTCTCTCTACAAAACCCCGAGCCTGCATTGAACCTCATTGCTAAGTTGCTTCTTGGCCTGGGACCACTGTTTCAACATGGTGTCTGAAGCCATCAGTGGAGGAGAGTCTTTGCACATGAATCTCCTGTACACTCATCTTTGAAAGCCTATAAGGCCCTCACTCAAGCCCATTTGCTGTTATGTTGAGAGTTTAGAAGTCAAATGATTTCTCTGCCATCTTCCTACAAGCTCACAGTAGATTCAAATGCCCAGTTTGGAAGGTAGGTCATCTGCAGGCAGGGGAAGCTGGAAATCTGATGTGAAGGAAAAGACAGTTTAATCACAGCAATTGAAAAAATTAGCAGCTTTGCACCCCTCAGCAGTGAGAAACCAACAACTTAGCACTCTGATTTAGTAGGTCCCAAGAATGTTATTAGATTACATCCTAGAATTAACTTGAATTGTTCTGCTCATTTTTTCCAGCAGACCTTAATTGAATATCTACCATGTATCACATACTGTGCCAAAGACACAGACTGTTAAGACATGGTCCTTCTCCATAAAGGGTTTGCATCTTAAAAACTGCTTGGACACAGAAAGGACAGAGAAGCAAGAGAAAAGAATGTTTCTCTGTACAGAAAGCTTTGTCACATTAACCAGTTAATAAAAATATATGATCTGATAAGCTCATGGAAGGATGGCACGTGTCATTAGTCCATGGGAAATTAAAATTAAAACTACCCCGAGCTACTACTGCACACTTGCTAGTGTGGCTCAAATTTAAAAGCAGACAATACCAACTGTTGACGAGAATGTGGAACAACTGGGACTCTAATATCTAGTGGATAGGATTTTGAAATGGTGCAGCCACTTTCAACACCAATTTAAAATTGCTTAAAAGAGAAAACAAATACTTATTATCTGAGTCAGCCATTCTGCTTGTAGGTTTTTAGCCAAGACACATGAAAACACATGGTTACAAAAAGATATGGATATGAGCCAGATATGGTTGCAGGTACTTGTAGTCCTTACTCAGGAGGCTAAAGCAGGAGAATTGCATGCGCCCAAGAGTTCAAGGCCAATATGGGCAGTAGAGCAAGATCCTGTTTTTTTTTTTTTAATAAAGTAAATTTAAAAGAAGATACACACATGAATGTACATTGAAGTTTTGATCACAATATCCTCAAACTGGAAAAACTCTAGATATCTATCACCTGGTCAGTGCATATATAAGAATACTACTCAGCAACTAAAGCAATGAACCCCTGAAACACACAAGGTCTCAAAAATAGGACATTGGGTGAAAGAAGCCAGACACAGAATACCCTCTGCATGACTTTCTTTGTATGCAATTCTAGAAAAGGAAAACCAAGCCACAGGAGCAGAGAGCAGATCAGTGGTCACGCTGGGTCAGGTGTGGAAAAGTATTCTAAAGGTACATAAGGAAATTTCTAGAGGTGATAGAATTGTACACTTTAAATGGCTGCAGTTTACATAAATTATACCTCAATGAAGTTGATTTTTCAAAAAGCAGTTGGAAAAATATTTAGCACACAGCCTGTGGGTCAGTGGACGGTGGACATACAAAATAGGTAATAGGGTTTTAGGGTCTGGCTCAGGTAGAGTGCTTGCCTAGCATGTGTGAGGACCTGGATTCCACCCCCAGCACCACACATCACCACATAAATAATAAAAGCAATGTTTGCATTATGCACATTTATGATGATATTGAAAATAGTGCAAATGGATTCTTCAATGAATGTAACTAAGTGGTTTCAGTTTTTGTGACATATATGAATGATGGAACTTGTGAACTCATGCATAGGGGCCCTATGTGCCAGGTTCTAGGCAGCAAACCCTTGAGATAGGCCTCACTCCTCACACATGTCACCTCTGGTCCTGTGGGCAGTGGCAAGGGATGGACACTCACCCAGCAACTCTGAGCAGAGAAGAAGGGCCAACTCCACGTCCCTTCTTGGTGGTGGTTACACAGCTGAAGTTGCAGATAAATCTGGCTACTTTCTGCAGGAAGCGACTATGTTCTCTTTTGTGTCCTAGCATCCCGTGACCCTGGTCAGACTTCCAAGGCTGGTCTGCCATACACAGGCCGTGCAGAGGCAGGACATCTTTCAGGCTTCAAGGCAGGAAGCTGCATGTGTTTTTCATCACTGAATTCCGAGCTCAGCCTTCCTTCACCGCAGTTTCTGTTCTGCTCGAAGGCTCCTTAGAGACTTCACTTTCTTGTGCGGTTCCTGAGCTAAATTCATGTCTGAATTCAGTACACTTCACAAGAGAGCCCCTGATTAAAATCCAATAAAATGAGGTAGAGAGAAGATGATGGGACGAGGAAGATAACCTGTTCAGAAATAGCTCTTCTTGATTCCCGGGCTCTGCATTCTATGTCTGCTGAGATAAACAAGTGCAGCCTCCTCTTCTCCTGGAGCTGAGATTTGGTTCTTGTCTCTGAGGCTGTGGGAGGCTCAGGTACCTTCAGTATCCACTCCCTCTACCTCTGGAGAATCCCAGGCCCCTTTCTTTTTTCGAAGGTTTGGAATATCATGGCATTCTGGTGAAAATTGATTTAAATACATGGAACACCAAGAAGTATTTCAGTTTTATTGAAATAAAGTTGTCAGCACAGCGAATAAACAACCTTGTGGTAGAATAATCTATGAACTTCTTTATTAGTACATTTAATAGCGAGTTCTAGATGGCCCTACTGTCATTTTTGAATTGTTGTGAACATAAATGCTATTTTGAGATTCCTGTCACACAGTAATATGCTTATAAAATACCCAAATGCTATTGATGATAATAAAGTCAGGACAATTGCTAATACTCTGTGCTCTACAGCCTACATTCACACTGAAAGAAATGCTGCATTTTAGATAAAAATATGTTTAAAGAATACATTTTATTCATCCAGCCTCACAGCCCCCCACCCCCAATTTTATTCATAGATACCTTAGGGGCTTGTAAATCTCAGGAAGCCCTCAGTTGGGACCAGACTCCTACCACTTGGCATTTCCAGTGAGATGAATCATCTGTCATTCCCCTCACCAACAGCATACATCACCTCCTACATTACAAAAATTGTGACAAAATATTTCAGACCTAAAAATGCATAAGGTACAGAATCAAGACTATCCCTACACCCAACAACCACCTAACACAGAAACTATTTGCAAATATATTTTGAAATCCCCCATAGACTTTACAGTGCTTACAACAGTATTGTGTTCCCTACCTCCCAGGGACAACCTCCATCTACAATTGGGTGTTTATGATTTCTCTACATAGCCTTATGCTTTTACCACAAGTGTGTATACCCATAATGACCAATTATCTGTTGCATGTTTTAAACATGATATAAATGACTTGGCAGTGTGTGTGTTGGTCTGCAACATGCACTTCTTCCTAGGCCTTTTGTGTGAAATCCACCTGTGGCCATGTATGGGACTCTAGCTCTCTTGTTTCCAGTGCTGCCTGGTATCGTGTCACATGACTATTCTGCATTTTGGATAGATGTTTTCCTATTGATGGCCATTTGGCTGTTTCCAGTTTTTCAACATGACAATGCTCCAGTGATTATTTTTTACAGTGACTCCTGGTTAGGGGCAGTTCTCCAGCAAAGGAATGGCTGGATAATAAGTTATGTGCATCCTCAGTTTTTACAGATTCTACCAAACTGCTCTATAGCATAGTTACATTGCATTATTTACAGTGTAACCAGCAGGACCTGACTTCCTGTGGCTCTACATTGTCCTCAGGACTTGGTATGGTCAGCCTTTATCTGTAGAATGATCATGTGCAGTGGCATCTTGATGTGGTTTTCATTTGCATTTCTCTGCTGACTGGGTGTAGTAAGATAAATGATGCCTCCTCCCCAAGATATCAGGCCCTAATCCCTGGACCCTGTGAGTATTGCTTCATGTAGTAGTTTTATTATGGCAAGTTGTTTTGCAGATGTGGTCAAAGATTTTGAGATGAAGAGGTGATCCTGCATTATCCATTGGGCCCTCCAGGTCCGCCTAGTGCCCTTGTGAGAGATGCAGAGGGAGATTAGAGAGGGACGGAGGTAGATATTAATTGAAGTGAGGCAACCACAGCACAAGGGATGCACCCAGCTCCAAGAGTGCAAAAGGTAAGAAACAGGTCCTACTTCCCACCCTTGGAGGGTCCTCAGCTGTAAAGACACCTGAGTATGAGTTTCTGGCCTTCAGATTGTGAAAAGGGAGATTTTGCTATTTTCAAGCTCCCAGTTTGTGGTCCTTTGTTTCAGAAACAAATGCACTTGTCGAGGTCAGCCTCAGTTTACAAGTCCATGGGCCATGTGGATGGTCTTGTCTTTGGATTCCTTATTTGTGTGCTTTGCCTGTTATCTTCTCTTATTAATTATGAAAGAATTTTTCATATTCTAGATATTAATTTTTTGTCATTTTATCCATGAGTTGCCATTTCTGTTTTGGTTGGTGGTTTTTGATACACAAATTTTAAACTTTAATGTAGATAGATGTGTCATGTCTTTTCCCTTTATGGTTTGTGCTGTACCTTATTTGAGCTTGGAGATGCATACTTATCCCGATATTGTCTCCTAAGCATCTGCTGCTCTTTCAGAATGTGGTTAGCCTTATCTTTGGGTGGGAGACCACAGCTGAAAAGGGGCTGATTTCCATTCTAAATGATGGGCAAAGCTGTGCAGATATTCCAGTGAGCCAATGGGAGAGGGCTGGACTGGGTTCTGGTCTTGGCTACCTGGTCTTCAAACACTAATTTTGCTAATTGGTCTTGCTAATTATTTTGATGTTGAGGTTTGATAGCTGTCCACTTCTGTACTTTTTAATCATTACATATCACTTTTTAGTTCTGTTACCACTATTGCAGGTCCAGCTCAGGCCCATGTGCTCTCCAGCTCAGCTGACTGGATGAGGCTGTATTGATGAGGGGCATTGCAAAGGAGAAACAGTTCATGGTGGGCAGAAGGTAGGAACACAAGCAAGTGACCCAACTATAAATGATTAGCAGCAAGCCTCTTTCTATTCCTTGTATTGTACCCAGGCTACCTTTCCTTAGAGCACACTCTTAATCCTAGCACCTTTACCCCTAGCATTACACCATGAATCAATCACACGCTCTAGATCCAGCCTCTTCAGAAAAAAGTCCACCTATGACTGCTATGAGGCTTTGGGCAAACATCTAAACACAAGCCACAACAAACTGTGACTATTTTATTTAGTATTTCCTGTAATAATCTAGGTCAAGGCCATGAACTCCAATGCTTCAGGCTGAGCCAGCCTGGATGAGAGGTGAAGTATGTGACTTCAAGGTGGCAACATGGGACAGGTCCTGCCTGAATCTGAGATTAGCCACACACCTCTGATGTGGATATCACACCTAGGCTCTAGAAGATGGCGCGTAACCCTCACCAATGAGCCACTGAGGAGAGAGGGTGGAGTTAAGGTGACTCTGCAGGTGGGAACTCCCCAGCATTTTAGGAGTTAAGCACTTGATTAGGCCAGAGAGCATCCTCAGGCAGAAACATGCAAGAAGCTAAGCCAGGGATGGAAATTGTCCACAGAGCACCCTAAGGTGGTATCAGTTCCATTCACTGAAGGGAAAGGGCATGGAAGAATTGGACAGCTAATGCTGAGATGGATGGAGTCAGGGTCTCTGTCTATCTAGCTGAAATCATCTGACACTTGAAACCAGACATGTAAATGAGAAAATATTAACATCTCAACATGTGGGTGTTTGACAGTCAACATGGAAAATTCTCAACATCCTAATCTGAATGGCTCAGCATCTGCGCCTGTGAATATTTCTGGACTTCAACTTGCAAATGTCCCAAGTATCTCAACATGTGACTATCTTAACACATTAATGTGTACATGTCACACCTTCAACACCTGAACCTATGAATATCTCAAAGTCTCAATGCAGATGTCTTGACATACAAATTGCACATCTGAACCACATATGAGAATGCCTCAGTATCTTAAAATGTGGATGTTCAACCTCTGAACATGTGAATGTCCCAACACCTCAACATGCAATATCCTGACATCGCAGCCTATGATGTGTTGAGTGAGCAGTGATCCTCCTCCCAAATCCAGTTTCTCAGACCCCTACTGGATTTTAGTTCCTCTTATAGAAATTCTGTTCTTTTGCAGATTAGCACTGGATTTCACTTATGAGAGTTAGCAGGTCAAACTTTGTAACAATCCAATAGATTTTCATTTATATGGAAGTCAGGCTTCTGGCTACCTCAGAAGCTCCCTGATCCTTGTTCTAGTGAAAGGCCATCCTCAGGCCCATGCCCTTCCCTGTAATGGCTTTGAAATTACTCCCGTAATCCCACCCAGATAATTATAGATGAGATTAGGTCACAGATTAGAAACCACAGTGACTCTTGGGA
The DNA here is from genome assembly GCF_012274545.1 of Fukomys damarensis. Classification (NCBI taxonomy): domain Eukaryota; kingdom Metazoa; phylum Chordata; class Mammalia; order Rodentia; family Bathyergidae; genus Fukomys; species Fukomys damarensis. The sequence goes on along the minus strand of NW_022900919.1, from coordinate 28,640,315 downwards.
AATAACAGTCAACTACAGTGAGAGAAGGTAACAGTGGGTTCCCCAGGGTTAGGGAGGGAGAATAGGATTGACTAGGAAGAGGCTGAGGAGACTTTCTGGGTATAATAATGGTCTGCATCTTGATAGAGCTTTTGTTACCCAGATGTGTCCATTTGTCAAAACTCAGGGAATGTCACTTTAGGTCCTTGTATTTCATTATTTCATTGTACTTTTTTTTTTTGGTACTGGGGACTGAACTCCAGACCTTGCACTTTCAAGGCAGGCGTTGGAACCACTGAGCTAAATCCCTGGCCCCTTCATTGTTCATTTTAAAATCACATCACAACAAAAAAACACCATAAACAGATATTGATATGCAATGCATTCTAAAGTATTTAGGGATAAGTGTGCTGTTGTTTACAATATGCTTTTAAATGCATTTTTTTTTTTTCTGTTACCAGAGATTGAACTCAGGACCTTGTGCTTGCAAGGCAGGTACAGTGCCACTGAGCTAAGTCCCTGGCCCTCAAATGCATTTTGAAAAGATAGACTGATGGGTGTACAGATGGATAGGTATGTGATAAAACAAGTGTTTTATGATATCATGGTAGAATCTAGGAAATTAGTAACATTCTTTCATTTTCTCTGCATATTTGAAAATTTTTTCTAATCACAGAAAAATAAAGTAGGTTGGGAAAACTGACAAGTTCAGCCATTTGGGGCTTTGCTACCCACATCACAGACTGAGAACAGCATGCAGTTAGATATCACTCTCATACTCCGTACTCATTAACATCCTGGGTTATTTTTAGAGGTCTTAAATTCTAGCCCATGTGTACTTAAAACAGCAAAAGAAGAACATAATTACTTTTGGAAATTTTCCATTAAAAAGCACTGCATTAAAAAAAAAGTTGATTCTTAATTAAGGTTAAGCTTTAGATACCTGGAAAATCTCATTTAAGCAAAATCTTGTATTCCCTGGCAGAACAGAGATGTCACTTCCATTAGCATTTCTAGATAGGGGATCCTCACATCATCTTTCCTGTCACGTGGTTTCATGTTTTTAGGGCATTTTTACATGTGTCATTCTAGGGTTTAGACAAAAGGCTTTTGAGTCAGAGTCATCTAAATGTGAATTTGAGTTTGACCGCTTGCTGGGTGTGTGACCGTGCAAACACTTAATTTGATTTGTTTGGGCTTGGCTCTTTTCTGTGACAAATGGAAAAATGCTGATCCCTAAAATACAGGCTTCCTAGGTTCTCAGCCAGGTGGCAGTCTATGCCTCAGCTCATTTCTTGCAGTCCCCATGACAATTCTGTGAAGGGGAGAATAAACATTGCTATGTTGTCTTCGGGAGAAAATGTTTGGAGAGCTTCATTTGAGTCTGCTCTAGACCTGGCCATGTTTAAACAGCTTTATGCCTGAAGTCCAGGTTCTAGCTGGCATTTGCATGTTTTCTTAGGTTCATCGTTCAGAACTGGCAGCCACATTTGTATACAGACCCCCACACATAGGGACATCCTAAAGTAGCCGGAGGACTCAGCTTCGTGTCTGCAAGTCCACTGCTGTTTCTACATTAGCCAGTCTCCCTCCAATTCTTACAGACAGTTAGGAAAGCCAAATGAGGGGGCACAAAGATAAATCCAGCTGGAATCCCCCTTGGGTCTTGGGACAAACAGGATGTCATCTCATGCTGTTGAGTGTGGCAAGTTTCCTTGAAAATCATTTACATCTGCCATGGAACAGTAAACGTACAGGCTGAAATTACTTAGTAAACTAGCTGTGACCTTGTCAAAAATGGTGCAACTTCTAGGCTTCATTTGTGTCACCAGGGATGCTTGGACTTGGGCAACTTGGCCACCATTTGTACATCATGCTGCTCTTCACTCTCTGCATCCTCCACCTCCTCTTCCTCCCCACCTGGGACCAAGCACTGGTGAGAAGGCTGGAGCCATAGGCTGGGTTGTAGGTCATGGCTCTGTGGGGCAGCAATGGCCGCCAATGGGCCCTCGGTCCTTCTAAGTACACTGTCCCTTTCTTCTCTTTATTTGACCAAAGCCATAGGTTTCCACCCAAGCCACTGAAACATAGTTGTATTACAGGTCAGAATCTCTGCCTGGGACATTGGTGAGGCTTTATGTCACACATGTAAGTTTTAATGAGCATTGCTGCATCTACTTACCCAGAATTGGCAACTGGCTGTATTTGCAGCATAAAGGAAGGACAACAAAGTGTCCCCTTGGGAATAAAGACAGCTTCTTCTGTGTCCTACCATGCTGAGCCCAGGAGCCCAGTGTGTGACTGGCTGGGGATGCCCATTTGAGGCATGATGGGCATGGAAAGAGGGACAGAGTACACTGGGCCCAACCCCAGCAGAGAAGCCAAGGCCAAGAAACACACACCCTCATGGGGCTCATTGTTTTTAAAGCATGTGAGAGAATTACACAGACTATTTGGAGCCTTAACAATCGCTTATTTTGTATTGAATGTTTTTAAAAAAGCAAAGGATTTTTTTCTTTGTGTGTTACACATATGCCAGGAAAAATAGTTCTTGGAGAATGAAAACAACTTGAGGGTCAGTTTGCAACTTGAGAGGGGCCTTTGGGTCCAGTTGCAAAGATGCCATTTTCTCGGGAGTAATGAGGCTGTGTGTCCAGGGAGGAGCCAGAGGCAGGCAGTGTGCTTGACACTGAACGGCTCCCTGTCTGCAGCTTCCTGCCCTCTTAGGGGACAGGAAGCTGCAGGTGCAGCAAGGACTTTGCCTTTGGCCAAAAGGGAAGTGTGCTCCTGAATGAGAGGAGTCCGACTCATAATGGGGAGCAGAGCTTGGCCTTCTGTGGCCAGGCATGGTATCCACACCCAGCTCTATGTTTCCCCAGAGCAGCTGACAATTACAGCACATGCTACCCACCTCAGCAGCTTCAGGGCTGGCTGGAAAACTTACCCAGACCCAGGCTTCTTCGAGTGGCAGTCATCTGCAGGGCAAGAACCTGTCAAGCCACTTGCCACATGGAAGAGCCACAGAAGCAATGAAAAGCAGAAAGTTCAGCTTACGAGTCCCCAGGGCTGCACCAGCTGCCACTCACAGAGTAGAGAGGCCGTCAGGGCCCATCTGTGTGCGGAGTCCACAGTCACAGACTGACTCCTCTGTGGTACCCACTGCTGGGCTGGATGCTGACAGGGTGCTCCCATAATTCCCTGCACTTGACAACAGAGATAAGCAAAGAGAAGGATGTAGGAAAGAAGAAATAAAGATAGGTGGAAAGATAGGAAAGATAATTTAAAAATTGTACTTTTAAGAAAAACTACAGCTTCAGGATGTAAAAATTACTCAGAGCTTTTAAACTTCCAGGAAACTCACTCTGAAGAGTTCCTAAGCACTGGATCTATGTCTTTCACTTCTCTCCACCGCAGCCTTAAGAAAGCCCACTCTGCAGGGTCAGTGGATCTCAGCTTCAACTGCATGTGAATGACCTACATTCGAACACAGCCCACCAGAGGGCTGCCGCCACCACCCTTGGAACCCACATCCTACATTGCCAGTCTCGAGAACAAAGTGTCATACAAAGCCCCAAGCCCTGACCGCAAGCCCTCCCTCTCTTTCCCTCTTCTACCCCTCCTTTGGGCCCCCACTCTATTCTCTTAGAGTATGTACTTTTAACATTCTGCCTAGTAAATTTGTTTATGCCTCTTACCGATGCATCTTGAACATTCTTTTTCTGTGACAATAAACCAGCTCCCTGCCCTGGATAAGGTGAGTCCAGGGTCCCCATCTCCACTTTGGGGACCCTCCTTGGTCCCTTTCTGATGACGCGCCTATTGACCCCTTCAGCTTGGCTTCCTTTTAAATCGACATCTGGGAACACCAGGAATCAAGGAAGAATCCTGGAGCAGCAGCTGCCACCTCTCTTGCAACTTGTGGAAAATGTTGTGAATTTCACACCCTGCCCAGACTTGCGGAGTCAGGACCTCTAGGAATGGTCCCTGGAATCTGAGTTCTCACAGACCCCCTGGGTGAGCTTGGTCACCTCCTGGTTTCAGCTCCCCAGCTAAAGTGGAACCGTGGTAGCTATCTCAGGAAATGAATCCCTGGCTGGGGCTGGCAATTCTCTTGCAGTTTCTTTAGACTTGTTTACATTCTACACTCTTTCCATTGGTTGTAGTGAGTTGTCTAGGTGAGAGGGTATTTAGGAAAGTTGGGGCAGTGATCTGGCTAGAATGGGGCAGTAAGATTTTTTTTTTTAAATTGCTACAAGAAAAGCACAGTTATTACTGAAATCATATGCTACAGATCAATAAAAATGGTGAAGTTTTTCTAATTATACTTTTCCTCACACTTTTCATAAGACTAAGACAATGTCAATGGTTCACTTCCACGGCTCTTATTAGTAAGTATTGTCTGGGAGAGTGGTCCAGGCTGCACCCCAACCCTGCTGCCCGCAGCCCCTCAGAGGCACCGTAAGGCTCATACCCAATAGCAAAGGGTACTTATTTTCTGGTTCAGGGCACTGCCCTGGGAAAATGAACATTTTTTTTCTTTCTTTCTGACTTTTTCCTGACATGTGGGTCCAGGTATTATTTATTTTCTGGTTTTTCTCCCTGCCTCCAGGCAAGGACTATATTTAAGCCAACTCAAACTTTACAAATCTTAAAAATAACTCTCCCTTTGCTAACCCCTTCTAGGTTTGGCAAGGACTTCCTTGGAACAGGAAATCCGTCTTTCTACCTGCCCACTCCTCGTGATTAACTCACCCTGTGATCTTTCCTTACTATATGAAGCTGTTGTAATACAATTTGACAAGCTCTTTGCTTTTTTGGTGGTGGTAGTTGGGCTCCTGTTTTCTGCTTTTTTTTTTTTTTTTGGTACTGGGGGTTGAACTTGGGACCTTGTGCTTGCAAGGCAAGCAGCAGAACCACTGAGCTAAATTCCCGGCCCAAGGGCTCCTGTTTTCTTCCTTGGTTGCCAAGGTCCTGATTTTCAATGAGGAAGAAGATTAACTTCTTTAAGGGCAAACAGTCACCAAGCCTTCTCATAAATATTCATGCATCAAGTGAGTTAATCTTTATCTAATTATTCCTAAAAGTTATCCCAGCCTTTGGGACGTGGAAGTGACTATTTTAAAGAACAACTGTCAGCCAGTGGTATAGGTAAACTGATAATTATCTCCAAAGTGAATTACTTTTGGCACAGAAGGGAGGCTTCTGGAGGGTTTCCTTTTTGTGTTCTTCTTCTATTTAAGGAGTCTTTGAGTACATTTGTAAATTCTGGACTTCTCCTACATGTATCAGTAATAACTAGAGCTCATCCTAGGATCTTTTTTCTGGTTCCCAAAACCATTGCAGTAATCAAACTCTTCACCCCCCCTGGGGGGGGCCTTCCCTAAACAAGGTTTCTTTCTCCCTCAGGCTCTCAGTGATAATCAGTGGTCATCTTTGGTCACAGAGAGATCTTTGCTGGAATAAAACTGTGTTATTAAATACTAAGGTAAAACAGGAATTAGCAGTTGGTCTTACTGAGGGGAAGGCTTCCCCTTGCTGAGAAATGGAAGGTGGAATATACTCAGAAGGTAGCAGATCAATAGAAGAAAAATAAAGGTCAAATGGTCTTCCATCCCCACCTCCCACTCCCAGCTATCCATGTCCTGCACTGTGGACATCACCATCATGGGCATACATGGAGACAGCCCTCAAGGGGCCAACCCGAGCTCTCTCCTTTGAATTCAATGTACCAGTTGTGATAGAACTTCTAATAGTGACAAATGTCCTCCGCACTGGCACGATAGCCACCTGCTACTGCATCTACTGCACACTTGGGTGCAGCTGGTAGACTACATTTTAAACTTTATTTAATTCATATCTAAAGTGAAGTGGCCACAGTTGTAGAGTTGTCTGCACAATGTCCTGTCCTGATGATCCTTTGGACAGTGGTCACAAAAACAGATTAGCCCTATCAAAGGGAGCTCTTCAGTCTTAAATCTGGAAGTCAAAAGGAGAAAAGGCAATTGTTTTGTAAAGAAGTAGTGATAATTGAAGCTTGAAATTTTCACTGAGGTGAAAAAGAGCCTTGGGATGATTACAGGCTTGGGATGAATGTACAAGACTAAAGAAAAAGCCCTACTTTTGTTGTTGTTGTTGTTGTTTTGTTTTTGTTTTTTTAACCGTGTTTTGCCCACTAAGGACAATTGGCAAGAAACTCTTGTGAATGTCCATTGGAAATGGTGGAATGTACAGTTTTCTAATAGATGCCCAGTCTCTAGATCTAACCATGGCCTCCCACTTTCAGTCTCACCATCTTGGGGAGTCACCCCTCATTTGGAAAGGGAAGTAATAGGCTTGAGAATCAGTTGACCATGGCCTTCTTGTCCAGATTCATGCAAGGTTTGATGGGAAGCTCTTGAGACATCACAGACAAAGGCTAAAGTCTCCATAACTCTGTGCTCGAGACCATGTGGCTGTATCATCTGAGGAAGTTCATCCTGTTTGGAATGTTCCTTAGCAGTTACCAACCTGCTACCATCACTGGGTGTCTGCTGGGTGTCAGGTTCCATGTTCCATGCTATGATATTCAAAAAAGCAGCATTTATAACCTCAGAACATAGCGCTATAGAGTTGGAAAGATAAACTCTGTGCTCTTGGAATAAAAGACAATGAAAGTTGTTTTCAAAGTGTTGATTTTAAGGTAAAGAATAGGGGTGTGTGTGTGTACATTTAGCTAATGCCTTGGTGGAAGTCAGTGGGACATATGCTAGAGGGATGCTGGGTTCTTTGTAACCATCATAGTGGGTGTCTCTCCTGAGAACAGTCTGGTCACCTGTGGCGATGAAGGCCAGCTCTAAGATAGACAAGGTATGGCCAGAGAGGAAATGGGTTAAAATGGCAGACAGGGCTAAAAGCAACAAGTCGGGGCTGAAGACTGCACTGGGAATCTGGCATGCTTCTGCTTGTCCTCTGTCCCTGTCATTTTCTTGTCCTGCTGCTGGCTCCCCACCACAGTTCTCCTTGGCACATGCTGTTGGCAGGGTGTCTGCCATCCCCTTGCAGCCCTCTCAGCCTGGTGCTGCCTCCGGAGCCTGCTGTGTGCCCTCTGTTTACTCTGTTGGCTGGCATTTCCAGTGGTGGCCTCTGCATTCAACTGATTTCCAGGCATTGGTCCTTCTTCTGGGGCGCTTGGTGGGTCCTTCCCCATTCACTCTGCAGCCCAGACCCATTGGATTCAACTTTCTTTCTGGAGCGAGTAGCCATGACAACAATTGGCCTTAACACCCAGCAGCGTAGCCAACTGATGCTCTATTTAAATATGAGCATTACAGAAGAATTCAGTCTATTCTAAAGCAAAAACACAGCCAGGATCCCTCAGCATCCAGGAGAATTTTCTAGTCCTGACATGTCAAAAGGGCAGGAATCAATTTGAAGGTGCTCTGACTGGCCAAATCTGAAACATGAGCATCAAGGTAAACAAGGATGGTAACAGATTATAACCCACACAATAAAATCAGAATAAATCCACAGTAGAATGAGTGAATGAATAATGGGAATGGGAAAATTCTTTTGGGTGGGAGAAATTATGGAATTTGAAAAATTGCCATTTGGTAATCATTATCATAATACAGTCACATGCCCCTGTCATAGCTTTGAGTCACTCTATCAAAACACCTGAGGTTAATTTCTTATAAAAAGAAAAATTGCTTTGGCTCATGGAAAAGAGGTTTCAATCCATGGTCTGGCAGACCCACTGCTTTTAGGTCTTTGGTGGGTGTGCTGATGATCATAGAGGGGTCATAGGGCAGGCAGACTGCACACCTCATGGCCAGGAAGCAAAAGAGGAGGAGACTAAAGTCCCATGATCTCTATCAAAGACACACCCATCAATGACCTAAGAACTTCTCCTTAGGCTACACCTCCTGAAAGCTTTACCAATTCCCAGTAGCACCACCTGGGGACCAAACCTTTCAAATGGACCTTTGAAGGGACAGTCACAAAAGCAGCTGTATACAGATATCTCAGTCAAGGATGGACTGCATCTATTATGGTGGTCCCATGAGATTATAATGGAGCTGAAAAATTCTGATCACCTAGTGACACTGTGGACATCATGATGTCATACCAGGTAAATGCATTGCTAGTTTGTGTTTTTTTTTTTGGTGAGGGAGGCACTGGTATAAACAAACCTACCACACTGTTGATCATGTAAATGTGCAGCACATACAATTATATACAGTATGTACCACTTGATAATGATACTAAATGACTGTTATTGGATTTCGTATTTGCCATCCTATACTTTTATTGTTGTTTTAGAGTGTACTCATTTTATTTAAAAAATCATTACCCATTAACCAATATGCCATGCTATGTATGCCATGTTTACCAGGAGGTAACTCAACTGTGTAATTTTCTTGTGCTTTGTTCATCACGGCTCTAGGAGAAATAGGATACATTTCTTTATTTTTAAAATTATTTTTACAAAAATGTTTTGTGGTGTTGGAGATCAAATCCAGGGCTTCATGCATTTGAGGCAAGTGCTCTATCACTGAGCTGCACCCCCAGACTTTAGGCTATATTTCCCAGAACATAATCCCTGTCAGGAAGCAGCATATAGTTGTAATTGCTCTAAGCAAGAACTGTAAATGAATCCTAAATCTAGTAGATAAGTACTTAATGAATGGGATATTTACATAGTCTCAAAGTCTATCCTGCAGGATACAGATTAATTACAAAGGAAAAGGTAGCAACTTTGCAATGGAGGAACCTGGCAGATTCTTCCCTGAGTAAGCATTGCAATTAATGTCACCAGATAGGGACATATGAGCCCTGTGCCCCTGAAGAAGGGCTGGTGTTGTGCCCTAAGAAAGCCACCACTCCCACTTCTGGGTTTGTCCTTTCTGAAATGCATAACCTGAATATAATTACGAGAAACTATCAGGCAAACCCACATTGAAGTGTTCTACCAAATAACAAGCCTGTACCATTCCAAAATGTCAAGGGCGCCAAAGACAAAGCAAGACTGAGGAAGTGCCCTGGGTAGGAGGAGACAGAATGGAGGAGTACACCATGTGACTCTTGGTTGAATCCTGGACCACAATTATTTTTCTTTTCCTATATAAAGCATTAGTGAGATGATGAGCAAAAGGAAAAAGGTCTGTATACTGGATAAATAGTAATGCTGTCCCTGCTAATTTTCATCTTTTGACAATCTTGTGGTGGCTCTGTTATGGGAATGTCATTGTTCTTATGAAACACACTGAGATGCCTAGGCGTACAAGGCCATGTTACCTGGTTGACTAGAAAGGGCACAAATGACCTGTCTGTGTCGAGGTGGTGGAGATTCTCTGTGCCGTGGGCTACCAGGGGATCCACATTTGTTAAAACTATACATGAAAACCTAGGCATGTTCCCATGGTAAATTATCCCACAATGAAAAGTTACATCAGAAAATGTTGAACATTTAATTTATTTGGAAATTGCTTAGTGTATAAAACCATTGCGGTAGGTGTTAATCTTTACACAGTGGCTGTTTGGGAATTCTAAGGTAGTTCCTGATCTAAGCACATTGCTGTTTTTTTATTCTGTAAGTTTTGACTTTCCACTTACAATTATTTTTCTCACAGCACTTAGCATCATATAGGACATAAGAAGTATTTGACACTTGTTATCAATGATGGCTGATATCATTGACCTTACTGTACATTTCATTTTATTTGAGATCTGGTGAACAGCAGAGACATTGGTGTTTTCTGGGAAGAGTAGATGACCCCAGATCAGAACTTTCCAGGCATTCACACCACCTATAGAAACATTTTTCTCCCTCAAGAAATGCTCCTGCCATGGAACAGGCCATGTGAAGAGGGGCAAGATGGTGCCACGGTTCCATGATATGGAGCTGGACAATTTGCTGATTGAAACTTCACCTTAAGGAACTCCAGCCAGTTCCCTGCCTAGTTTTGCTGAGGTTGGAGAATTTTATTGCTTTATAAGTTATACTCCTATGCCAGGAATCTTCAGGATGCTGTCATCCCTCCACCTCCAAATCAGATGGAGTAAATATGTCCTTCCAGTCTATTCCAACAGGAGAGATAGGAGGTGCAAAGACATTGCCAGGTTTCTGAACCCAGGACCAAAGTTCAGGTCCAGAAAACAGGGTCAAGGATGCACCATGCAAATCTCTCTGGATCATGGCTCTAGTTGCTCAAGAAAAGAAACATAGCTCTTACATTGGGCCAGGAGGGAGGTCATGGTGCTGATTCCTGAACTTGAGCCTGCACATGAGTCACTTGGGAAGTATTCTGACCCTTGTTTGCAGATGATGAAACAGAAGCTCAAAGATATTAACTTGCTAGAAGCTGGGCTTTCTTTTGCCAGGGCTCCTGCACACTTTAATGTAGATTTTCTCAGATACAGATCTTGAGCAAGGATTTGAATGTAGGCAGTCTATCTGGGTGTGGAGCAGGGAAGAGTAGGAAGCTTGGGCAGCTGGGCTGCGATTCACCCTGCTGTGGGTGCTGGAAGACAGTGTAGGATGTGCCGTTCAGCACTTTCTCATCCCTGGGGTATACAGCAAGCATTTGCATGTCCAGATTCCATTCATTGTTGGTTGAGGGCTGCTGGAGGTAGAGAGGGTGTTAATTTTGGGCACTGCTGCCTCTCATATGTTTGGAGAAGAAAGAGATGCTAATGTTGGGAGCTGCTGGAAAACACTGAGAGGACAAAGGCTGAAGAGGAGTGAAACACACCAGAAGTGTCTGCCCTGCTGCCTTGCAGTGGCTGGACTGTATGGAAAAGACAGTGCCTTACTCACTTTCCCATTTCTCGGCCACAATACCAACACCCATAGCTTAAAGTAGGAGAGGTTTATTTGACCCATAGTTTCTAGTGGGTTCAGTCCATGGTTGGCTGGCTCCAAGGCAGAAAGGACATTGTGGAAAGATATGGCAAAGGAAAGCTGCTCATCCATGGCAGCCAGGAAGTAAGAGAGAAGGGAGGAGTCAGGGACGAGAATACATCCTTCCAGGTCACATCAGGAAAACACAGGAATAAATGGCTTCAGGGGGAAGTGACCCACCTTCTTCAGCCAGGCCCCACGTCCTAACAGAACATTCAGCTCCTGAGTTCACCGATGTATGAATCCACTAGTGAATATAGTACCACCACCCTGCCACTGTGTTCTCGTCACCTTTCACACACAGGAGATCTTAGAGGGTCATTTTAGATCTAAACCATAATAGACGGACAGTGCTGAGCAGAAAAATAGCACTGTGGACTACGCTGCAAAACGGGTCTTGGACTAGACACACTCTGAAAACTGAAGATTGGGCCAACTTAGAAGGTGTTGGGAGCAGGCAGGGATGTTACTCCTTTATTAGATTCTGGAAGAAAGGTGTCAGTCTCCTGGGGCCACCATTACTGGTAAACCCTACCATCAATCATTTAAATGTGGTGCAGCCCCCCAAGCCCCCACCCCATCAACAACCCCTACATCCTCCATCCAGGTGAAAGCCTTTGACTGCCCACAGTTTTAATGACATTTCCCCTGCCCTTGTAGGGGAGAACCTTGGGCCCACTTAGCCTCTCACATCTGATGATGGAAGTCCCTAGCCAGATGAAGTCAGAAAAGTCCTTAAACTCCCTGGCTCTGTCCCTCATTGCTAAAGCTGCATTTGCCTGGGTTGCTGTAGTGTGGGGAGGAGGGGCAGAAGTTGAGGGAAGGCAGGAGTGAAGCTGTGAGGAGACCAGAAAGGAAGTGTTGCAAGCAAGTAAAGCATTGTGAAGCACAGGAGAAGGACAGGAACATCTCCCACCCACTGGCCCTCACATCAGGCCATGTCCAGCTCAGCCACATCAGCCCTTTGAGGGTGAGGGATGCTGTCTGCTCTAGAAGGACAAGGGGCAAACTGGAAAACACAGTAATAAATGGCTTCAGGGGGAATAAAGGCCACAATCTTGCCTCTTTAATGCTGTCTGGGAACAAGCTTCATGTGTTGTCTGATTGTTCTCTACAAAAACAGAAAACAAAAGCATAAATAATCAGACAAAGTCTTAGAAAATGTCTGTTTATTATGAACCAAATCCTGCTAGAATGAGAAAGCTGGGATTGTTTTGTCTGAGCCCTGCTGATCACTGAGGTTTGCAGAATGAAGGAGCAGGAAGGAGAGTTTCCCTGGGAGAAACTGGAAAATGGACACAGCTTTCCCTCTACCTGCACAGCACCAGTGAGCAGAGGAAACAGGAACAAGCAGCACACACTGTCTTTCTCTCTGGTGCCAGAATTATAGATTTAATCAGATGGCATCAGAGGGCAAATATTTGGACCTGGCTATGGAAAGTTCTTCTGATTCACTGTTTCCTGTGGTGTCCCAGGGCTGGATGGGACCACAAAGGAAATAAATTACACAGAGAGGGCACATGCCTGTGTTGGTTACCGAAAAAAAAAAAAAAAAAGGAAAAAAAAAAAAAGAAAGGGAAGGGAAAAGGC